>NW_004443959.1:19966290-20023275 GCF_000243295.1 Trichechus manatus latirostris | reverse complement strand
ACCATTTCCTACGTTCAATTTTATATAGCCTTTATTGTTGCTATAGATACAATTAAATTTTATTAAAATTGATACTGTATTCATAATAGAATTTTTCCGTTATTAATTTTCTCAACCAGTGGACACTAGATATGTAATGAAATGTATCTACCGTGTCGTACACCATGACATCTTTTGGATGATATAAAAGGCCCTCATAATTGAAAACTTAGATGTCACTATTTCATTTCATATCTAAATTCATAGGGCTGTATTCATTTTTCAAAGCCCAACTCCAGCAAATAGCTAACATTTTATTTTCACAGTATCATGAATTTATATGTACTCTCTGAGAAAGCTATTTTATTTAAGTTTTCTATTTTTATAATGAAGATTTATGTAGTCCCTATAGTACTCTTCACACATTAAACATGAATATTGGAGTGAATTAATTTTAAAAAATTCTCAGAAAATCCAGTTATAACTCTTTTATCCACAAAGCCACTCACATATTTTTTCAGCTTTCTTAATAACAGTATCTTTTTTTTTTTTTTTTTAACAAACGGATTTAATAAATTTTGATTTTCCAGATAAACCTGCCACCAGGTGGACAGAGGTGCTTGGGTTCACGCAGCATACATCAACATATTGCTGGAGGGACAGGCAAGCTGAAACCCATTGTGCTGGGCACGCTCCAGTCAATGATTTTTCTCATAATGTGAAGGGGATTACATTATGTAGATGTTCATTCTGTTAGTTATAAACTGGAATATAATAAAAAAAAAAAATTGCTGTCAATTCCAACTCATAGTTATCCTATAGGACAGAATAGAACTGCCTCATAGTGTTTCCTAGGCTGGAAATCTTTACCGAAGCAGACTGCCACATCTTTCTCCCATGGAGCAGTTGGTGGGTTCGAACCCCAGATGAGCACTTAACCACTGCGAAACCAGGGCTCCTTAAAGAGCAAGATATGTTGAATACAAGCATAAATACCTCCTCCCTTCTATCTTCAAACATAATCTTTGATTATTTTTGGTCCTTCTTACCAGAATTGATAGGGCACATCTCAAATGTTTCTTAAGGTCACTTATTTTTTGACTGCACAAAGGTAATGCTGCTCTGGGCTTCTAGGTGATGGCACACATGTAATAATATCAGCCTATGAATCAATTTTCCCTCTTCAAATTGAAAGGTCTTTTGATTCCCTTGTTATATAATAAGCACTTCATCATAATTTAATTGCTCCTGTCTCTGGAATAGTAGACAAAGTTATCCAAGCTATTTCCTTATTTTGTTTTTGTCTTCTACCCCTCTATTATAGAAAATTTCTCTCATCAAATTGGATATTGGGGAAAATTTAAAGCAGTATATTTTGGGGGAAATTTTGAAAGTGATTTGGATTTTTATTATTTTTTCTTAACTTCACATTTTATTGTAGTGTTTCTCAGGGATGTTTCAGATAAGATGTTTGATACTCAAGTCCTTTTTCAGCAGATTTTCACAATATAAGCCGTACAGGGTGAATCACAGATACTCTCCTGGGTTTCAGTCCTTCACTAAGAAATGACGCCAGAAGTTAGCCAGTAGTTCATTTTTTCTTCAATTTACTTATGGGCCGAAACTACAATCCAGTGTCACTTGCTACTCACAATGGAGATAACATTTGAAAACACCAAATTTTCTGGAGGACATTGACTGGGAACAGATATTCACGCCTCAATCCTCCAGGCATCTCATCCTATAGTTAGGGCCAGTCCACGGCCTTGTCAGAACTCTTGAGTGGGCACTGCCGGGATGCAGGAATCAGCAGAATTCTTTCACGGTCTGAAGCACGGTTCTTAACCTGGTCCACAGATCCTCAAGAGATCTGTGTTTAGAACCCAGGGGTCCATGAACCTGATGGAGGGGAAAAATTGCATTTTCATTTTTTCTAACCTCTAACTGACATTTAATCTGTCCTTCCAATATGAATGTAGGCCACAAATCACAGAAGTATTAACTGTACCTGTGACTTTGTCACCCCCATAGAAGTCACAGATATTTTAATTTCTTACACAGTTTTTGATGTTATGTTGATTTTCCCAACTAATTATATTATGATCAAATGTATTCCTTCTTCTAGTCCTTATTTTTAATGTTCTTCAAATTGCATGCAACTTTTTTTCAGAGTAAATCTAAGCGTTCTGTGTCTCCTAAAGTCTGAAGAAAAATATTTAAAAAAATTACATCTAATATAGTAAATTACATCTCACTATGCCTATCCTTGACATTTTTAATTAACAGAGGTTACTCATAAAACTATTTTTTCCAGATAAACTTTAAAGTAAGATTTATTTTCAATTAACTAGAGATTTTACTTTATTTTTATTTGATTTGTTTTCAAAGTATGTCAACTTTGATGCCTCATTAAGAGTCTAATCTTTTTTCTCTCAGAATCTTGTAAAAGATTGAGCAACCCAAAGAAAGTTTAAATGAACCTTGGAGTGGTTTTTTTTCTTTTTTCTTTTTTAAGCGATATTGTAAATATACAAGAGGTCTTTCATAGAAACACTTCTAAATATTTAATGTGGTACCTAGCACAGACTATTTTATAGAATCAAAACACTTGGAGTAAAGCAAAGTTAGCATTCATAAATCTGTGATTCGCAGAAAATCTATGAAAGATTCATCCCCTTTTAATATTCTGTATTGATCTCTAATTAGACATTTAGAAAAGAAAAAATAAGCAGCTATCTGGTACTTACAAATAGATGTATTATGAGAAACATAAGAACAGAAACTTCTTACACAAGGTTATTTTGTCCAGGGAGATCTTATTTCTACCAGACTAAGTCAGAATCATTGATTCTGTTCCAGGCAATGTGTAGTGACAGATTTTCTTGTATGTGGCATAATTTTATGAACATCTACTTGCACTGCCTGAATAGAACAGTAATACAATTACTACACTGAATTAACATCTGTCAAGCTGTCCCAATATTCACTGTCACACCAAGTAACATCCTTCTAATCACAAGAAGCAGAGGTCTCAGGTGCTGATGAAAAATAATAATTGAATGTGATGTTATCTATCAATGTCATAATGTATAAAACATAGCTTATATTTTGTTAAAGTCATGCCTCTTTATAGACTTATCTACTAAAATGTACCGGTTTAGATTTTTTATATAGACTTGTTTGTCAAGAATGTGTATCTTTTTTAAAAGGTATACTCAATCTATTTTCTATAGAAGAGTCAAAATCTACTGATTATACAGGCAGAGTTCCTGCCCTTTTATGGAGTTTCATCTGAAGTATTTGAGGAATTGTCGAGATGGAGGAGAGAACAGAATAGAGACAAGAGACAGAAACAACAAAAAAACGCATTTACATTCATAGCTTAGCATCACGACTTTGTTATATATGACAGCTAAAAGGTATGTATTGTTATATTTATTCAACATGAAAAAAACCATGAAATTTAGGAAGGCATGAAGTTTTCAACCTTCTTTTATAATTTGCCTCTGCCACCAGACTGGTTCAGAATTTGTCTAGCACAGTTTAACATAGTTAAGCTTTGACTTCATGGCCAATATTGACTCCAGGCTTGGAAAGCCCTATTATTCGTTAAGGATTCCCCTCTGCTGACACTCTGTGAATGGGTGTGGAATCTCTAAAGGAAAATGGTTTTCGTATGAAATGATCTCACCTGCCTTCTGTTCTGCCTTTTAGTTTGGTGCCTAGTTCTTGAATTTATTACCCAGGGCACAGTTACAGGAGATACAGTATGGTTTTTCCCATTCCTTGTAATCAACTGTATCAGCAGAGGGATTGACAAGCCTTGGCAAGCTTCCTGCCAACTCTCAGCTAGTGCTCCATGGGGACATTCTTTACCATCTCACTTTCTTGCATGAGAATAAATTGTGGTTTTCAATATGTTTGCTTGAAGCTGCTATAGTCCTATGAAGTTGTCAGGGTCACAGATACTAAGAGAGAAAATAGCGTTCCCCATCTTCTTTTGTAGCAGGTATAAACTGTTCTCTTGAAGCCCTTCTCTCTCCACACTCTTGGTTATTGTGCTAAAATATATTTAGCATTTATATGACAAAGTATTTGCCATTGCAACATTCGTCACATGTACAATTCAGTGACATTAGTTACGCTCATCATGTTGCTCAACTATTACCAATATCCATTTCCAAGTCTTTCCATCACCTTTAACAGAAACTCAGTGTCCCCTAAGCAATGACTCCCTCTTTGCTCCTACCTCCTGCCTGTCCCTAGTAATCACTAATAAACTTTGGTCTCTATAAACAAACAAACAAACAAAAAAACCCAAACCCGTGGCCATTGAGGTGATTCCAACTCACAGCGACTCGATGTGTTAAACAGTAGAACTGAGCTCCGTAGAGTTTTCTTGGCTGTACTATGGGAGCAGATCGCTAGGCCTGTCTTCTGCGGTACCTCTGGATGGGTCTGAACCCCCAACCTTTCAAGTAGCAGCCAAGTGCAAACCATCTGAACCACCCAGGGGCCTTTTAGCCCCTGTACTCTTGCCTATTTTAGATATTTCATAACAGTGGGATCATACAATATTTGTCTTTCTGTGTTTTCAAGGTTCATCCATGTTGTAGCATATTTCAGGACTTCCTTTTTCTTTATGGCTGAGTGATATTCCACTGTATGTATGCACCACATTTCCTACTCTTTTCTTTCCATAGTTCACTTGTTTTCCTGAGCCTGCTGCTCACTGCCAACTGTCCACCCAGCTCCCACGTTGACCCTTTCCCACACGCTGTAAAATGTCAAATGGGGGTAAGTGCACAAGAGGTCATCAAGATGTGAATAAGAGTCATTGCACTGCCCTGAAAAATACATAGGAACAAGTGTTACAGTTTAAGCACTCTCAGTAAATAGTTCTGTGGACTTAGACATGTTATCTCAGCTTTCTGGACTTCAATTTCCACCTTTGAGGAAATGAATGATCTATAGCATCCTCCCCCAACATGTCTGTCAGTTTGTTGTACTGTGGGGGCTTGCGTGTTGCTGTGATGCTGGAAACTATGCCACTGGTATTCAGATACCAGCAGGGTCACCCATGGTGGACAGGTTTCAGCTGAGCTTCCAGATCAAGACAGACTGGGAGGAAGGACCCAGCAGTCTACTTCTGAAAAGAATTAGCCAGTGAAAACCTTATGAATAGCAGCAGAATGTTATCTGATATATTGCTGGAAGATGAGCCCCCCAGGTTGGAAGGCACTCAAAATACAACTGGGGAAGAGCTGCCTCCTCAAAGTAGAGTTGACCTTAATGATGTGGATGGAGTCAAGCTTTTGAGACCTTCGTTTGCTGATGTGGCATGACTCAAAATGAGAAGAAACAGCTGCAAACATCCTTTAATCATCGGAACATGGAATGTACAAAGTATGAGTCTAGGAAAATTGGAAATCGTCAAAAATGAAATGGAATGCATGAACATTGATATCTTAGGCATTAGTGAGCTGAAATGGACTGGTATTGGCCATTTCAGATTGGCAAATTAATGTATATAATTTGCAGTAAATGATGGAAAAATGTCAACTATTATATAATGTTTAAACCACATTAGCAGTTCTATGATTTTCTGTATCCAGAACTATGTTTTTCTAGTTATTCAATCATAATTATATTATGCACATTAATTATTAAACACTGGACCAGTGTCTCAAGAACATATTTTGTTTGAACTCACTATAGAAATTGGTCAGTTTTCTATCAGTGTTAATGTATTTGAAATATCTCAAATTAGCACAATACCAACTGTGATTTGCTTAAGATTCTCAAATGGCAAAGAGATTTTTAAAAGTCAACTTTTCAATTAGACTGCTTCCTCTAGAAATGTAACGATAGAAACTTCAGAAGTGTTCTTATTTGTAAGCTTTGAAAGCGATTGAATTTTTTCCTCTAATTTTATGGCATGTTTGACTAGCACAATAATAATAGGGCCTAACAGCTGGAAGTCCTACATGAAGCAGTTATTTCTAGGAAAAAAAGAGAATGTGAGTAATTTTGTTTTAAATTAAAAAAGAAAAACCATGAAACCATTTTCAACTCTGAAGTAACAATAGAAAGGTAACATTTTTTTCTTACTGATGGACTAATCACAATGCATTTTAACATATAAAGATGAGGGACATAAAACAGCAAAGAAGCAAATACGTCATAGTTAAATTAATCAGTATTAATATATAACTTAGAAATTAAGCAATACATAACTACTAAAGAAATTAGCTTTGTGTAAAGCAATTCTAATGATTTAACTTCTAACCTTACAACACTGCTAAAGGAAAATTTTTTAATGCTTAATTGTTTTAATTTCTGTATGATCCTATTAGAATATCCTTCTATGTTGGAAAAACATCATACTCAGAACTATAAAACCTAATAGCTTCTACTTTTTTAACTTAAATATATTTCATAAATACTTTTACATGTTACTGTGTGTGTATTATGAATGCATAATTTATTAACTTGAAATACTATACTATGAGGTCCAGAATGCAGACTAAGAAATAGAGAAAAGGGACAAGATCACTGGGTGAAGTAAATGGTTTGTGCTTAACTACTAATCTAAAAGTTGACAGTTTGAACTCACTGAGCTGTACAGCAGAAGAAAGGCTGGCAACTTGCTTCCATAAAGATTAAACTCCTTCCCTCAAAAAAAACCCTTTGCCATTGAATCGACCCTGACTCATGGTGACCCCATGTACTTTAGAATAGAACTGTGCTCCACAGGGTTTTCTTGGCTGTAATTTTACAAAAGCTGATCACCAGGTCTTTCTTCCACAGCGCTGCCCCGCTGGGTGGATTTGAACCACTAACTTTTAGGTTAATAGTAGCTGAGAGCAAATCGTTTGCACCACCCAGGGTCCTCTGTAAAGATTACAGCCAAGAAAACCCTAGGGAGCAGTTCTACTCCGTAAAACATGGGGTCACCAGGAGTTGGAACTGACTTTACGGCAAAAGGTTTGGTTTCGGCAGGGTATGGCATGATACTCTGGAGAGACAGATGGCCTGGAGGCCAGGACTGTATAAAAGTGTGCCTGACATCCAGTGGGAGGGGGGCATGGAGGGCTCCCAAGTAGCAATGAAGAAATATTTCCCAACTTTGAAATGCTGCTCTAAGGGAAGCCCTGCTCACATGCTCCCTACAGCAAAGGGTTTTGTTGTTTGTATTTTCCATATTAGGCAAATGACTTTGTTTTAAAATAGGACAGTGACAATATCAGATCTGTTATTATAGTTTGTAGATATCTTCCCAGTCAAGCTATCCCTTAAATTTGATGGGGATTTTAAAATTCAGCGTACTTTAGTATCCGTAATTGATATAACCTATGATATTTATATTTTATTTTAAAAGATTGCTGGTGCTATTAATTATATATTCCTGGTTCTTTCTCAAATATCAAACTAGGAAAAATACTCTTTTCCGTGTATCTTTTACTTGTTTTGTTTAATTATCTCCTTTCTTCCTTCCTTTTTTTTTCTTTGTTTTACCAGTAATGACCATTAGTTATATATTGTTTGTTCTATGTTCTTAAATTCTGAGCAATCAAAATGATCCTGTTAGGTAGTCCAGTGACGATATTATGCATAGAATATTAAAGGCCACTTGAATTGAAACTGATATCCTCAGTTTACACAGTAAGCGATAAACTTGGAATACACACATTCTAACTTCAAGCTCAATTTTACTTTAACATATGAAAACTGGTTTTGGATTATTAAACACAAAGTAGTCTGTGAGCAGTCCCTTACATTGTTTTTGAAATAGAAGAAAGCTGGACTCAGCTATCTTTCTCCAATAGAAAAGGTATCTATATAAAACACCCAGTCTTCGGGTGGAGCCGCAGTGGCTGAAACAGAAGATGAAATTTGCAGTTAGATCACTCTCCGTGATGGGTGATGATATTGATCGTAACTGATATTAAGATCTACTTGTGCACATTTTCCACGATGATTTCTATATTGCCCTCAGTTAATACATTTCTTCTTTAAATGTTAAAGATAGATATTCATCGTAATATATCAGTCAACACAGCAATAATGAATTGTGGTAGGTGCTACATACTGAGGTTTTTGCCTTTATCAATTCAAGATCATGTCAAAGACTTTGGCTGACTTCAGCACTGAGCACAGGTGAGAATGTTCTTCCTTATGCTAGACTGCAGCTCAGCCTACTCACAGCAGGGGGCCCCACTGAGGTAATAAGTGGTTATCACTGGACTTTTGAATGGAGTCCCATATGGGTGCCCCATGCTGTGAGTGATAAAAGTTGTTAGCTGATGTTTATTATATTAAAATCAATATTAATTTTTGTGTCTGCCTCCAGTCATCAACCCTATTTTGAAAAGAAAGAATGAAAGAAGCCTTAATATATACTCACCCAACATGGACAAGTAAAGTGGTCAACCAGTATGCTTAGGAATCCATCCTTTAAAGAAATAAGGAGAGGTGAGAAGCAGAAACATTTAAGCAATGGTTTAAGGACAATAGTTAAGGAATCTATGTGGAAAGAACTTAACTGTAATGCACAGGGAGAAACTAAGCAATGATCAGGAGATAAAACTTTGAGCCAAGAGTGTTAAAGAATGATTAGGCCACAAACGATTCCAGTAACCTTTCCAGTACTCAATGCTTATTCTTTTTCAAGGAGTTGAAACAAAACACAGCTGCTTTTTCTTGTTTTCCCTCTAATGTGATGGATCTTGGTTTCAGACATGAACAATTACAGACTTTAATTGTGGAGTCATTTTTGGGAAATGACACAGTTCCATGATTGAGGTGAAACTCTATGAATTGTAAGCCAGCATATTTCTGTAGTACAACTTTTCTCTTACGGTTTATTTTTGCTATAGGTGATCTTACCATACTGTGGAGCTTTCAAGCATAATTAATGTAATTAATTTTAATGCAATGATGATGCGATTTTTAAAATCTCAAATTGTAATAATCTTAGACATTAGAAATGTCATCGTCATATGACCTATTTAAAGTGAATATTCTGAGAATTTACTATTCATTAATTTCCAGAATGACTTGAAAAAAACACTGTATGTATTTATTTCCATCTCAAATGGAATCAGGCTTGAAAAGAGTTCTAAAAATTGAAAACATTTATCCCTATACTTGGTCTGTTAAACTTGTCGGGGGAAAAAACTACATATTAAAAAAAAAAAAAAAAAAAGGCAACAACAACAAAAATAAACCCCAGTATTTTTAGTAGATTTTAAAGAGATTTGAGGAATTTACCCAGGGAAATGAAAGCACATATCCAAAAAATATTTTGTACACGAGTGTTCAAAGTAGTGTTGTTCATAATACCTCCAAAATGGCAAACAAAAACCAAATCAACCGAACACACAGATGCCGTTAACAGGTGAGTGGGAAAACCAAATGTAGTCTATTCATACAGCGGAAGAATATTACATAGCACAATACCATAGCTAAATCTAAAGAGCAAAATAAAATTGGAGGAAGAAATCAGACACAAAAGAGTCCATAAAATGTGATTTAATTTGTATGAGGTTCTGGAACAGGCAAAGGAAATCAAGAGTGATAAAATCAGAATAAGTGATTGCCTTGGGCAGAGGCAGGATGTATACAATACAAACGGGGCTCTCGGAAGCTTCCCCGGGTTATGGAACTATTTTATATCCTGATTATGGTGGTTCTTGCACAGGTGTACATATTTGTCAGAACTCACTGAAATGTACACTTAAAATGTGTGCCTTTCATATGTAAATTTAACTCAATAAATTTTATTGAGATTAAATTTTTAAAATGTTTTAAATTTGTCTAGGTAAAGCAGAATTCTGTAAGCTGTGCTCCTTATTTGAAACTTTTTTCCCCACTTTCAGTATCAGAATGGGTTGATAGACTTGCCCTGGTTCACAGTTCTACAGCCATGTTTCGAGAGCTTCTTTGGCTCAAATGGGAGAAAGATGTGGTAGTCTGCTTCCGTAAAGATTACAGCCTTGGAAACCCTATGGGACAGTTCTGCTCTATCCTATAGGGTCACTATGAGTCAGAATCGATTCCATGGCAGTGGGGTTTGGTTTAGCTTAAAACTTTATAAGAAATCGATTAACCAAGAAAAAATTGCCCATTATTGTGCCTTCATTCATTTTTCCCTTCACACATGAATTCCTTAAATACATATGCACAAAAATCAGTACCTACACGGTGCCAGGCACTCTTCTGGCACTGGAAATAGATATGTTAGTGAATAAAACTGACAACAATCCCTTCCCTACATCTACTGACATTCTAAATGGTGGTAAACAGATAATTAAAATACGGGATCAAAGTAAACTTTAAAGAGTGTATCTGGAGAAGTAACAGTTGAGTAGGGATTAGACTTCTTAAGTGAAAAATTACTGGGAAGAAGAGGCAGTGCAAAGACCCTGAAACAGGAGTGTGTCAATGAGCTTGCAGAACTGGAACAAGCCCGTGTGACTGGGGTGGCCGAGAAAGGGAAGAGAGGTCCCGGAGGATTAGGTCAGCACCGTAAGGGACACCTGCTCAGTTAGGGTCAGGTAGGCTTTACAATTCATTCTAAAATATTTCTCTTTACCTCTGAGCAAGATGGGGTTGTCACTGGAAGGTTTTGGGCAAAGAAGCTGCGTGGTCAGATTTACACTTTCAAAGATTCCTCTGGCTGTTTTGTTGTGTAAAGAATCGTATAGGGGCAATGGTGGAATTGGGAAGACACCAGTTATTGGTTGCTGCCAATAATTCATAGTGGTAGCTGCAGAAGTAGTGAGAAAAGACCAGGTCCTGGAAAAATTTTGAAGGTAGAGTCATAGGATTTCCTGGCATATGGATATTAGAAAAAGAAGAGAGTTGTGAATGGTTTCAGGACCTTAGACCTGAGCAACTGGAAGGATGAGGTCACCATCATCTGAGACAGGAAGACCGCAGGTGAAATAGGTTTGAGTTAGTGAAGTGAAAATTTATTTTTGGACACCTAGCCATGTTGAGACAAATAGTTTATAAACACCAACCATGTGCTAGTTATACCTTCTAGTGAGGAGAATCAGTCAAAAAAACAAGTGACGAATAAAAGTGTTTTCTCAGACTGAGAAATGCTAGAACAAAACACGACCTGCAAATGTGATATGGACGGGAGAATTCAAGCTAATTAAGACTGGGTCATAAGGAAAGGCCTCCCCGAGGAGGTGGTGTGTGAACTAGTATTTGATATTTGAGTTGGTATCTGAAATATGATATGAGGAGAAACGGTCTATAAGACCTTGAGTATAGGTGAAGAGTAAGTGCTTGATACATATTCTTCTCTTCCTCCTCCTTCTTGTACTTCTCCCTCCTCCTCCTCCTTTCTTCTTCTTCAGCTTCCAGTGAAGAGGATTAGCTCTTCTGGGAAATGATGCTTCCACCTCCATCCTGAGCACAGGGGATTTTAAGCTGTAGTGATGCACCTAAGTGCCGTGGGTATCTTAAATATCCTGATAATTGCCATTTAAATGTGGACACAGAAGTACAGAGTATTAGAGAAGAGTTAGAGAGGCTTTATTAGTTTCCTAAAGCTGCCAAAACAAAGTACCAAAACTGGAAGACCTGAAACAACAGAAATTTACTTTGTCATAGTTCTGGAGGCTTCAAGTTCAAAATCAAGGCTTCAGCACAGCCATGCTCTCTCTGAAGTCTCTAGGGAAAGATTCTTCTTTGGCTCTTCCTAGTTTCTGGTGGTGTTGGCAATCAATGGTATTTCTTGGCTTACAGCCGCTTTACTCCAATCTCTATCTCCATGTAATCTGGCCTTCTTCTCCATCTCTGTGTGCCTCTATGTCCAAATTTTCCTCTTTTGATAAGGACACCAGTCATTGGATTAGGGTCCACCCTTGTTTAGTAAGATGTCATCTCAAGTTAATTACATCTGCGAAGATTCTACTTACAAATAAGTAGAGGTACTGGGAATTAAGACTTGGACACACCTTTTTTGGAGGGACACAGTTCAACCCACCACAGAAGCCTAATGGGATCTCCTCATTATAAAGATATGGGAAATGATGTCTAGAGACACTTTATGATCTGCCCCCATTCACGCGGTTGTTCAGCAAAATTGTTTAGAACCAGGGTCTCCCGCTTCTTAATGCCCTGCCATAGCACCACATTTTCTACTCACGCATACATTTATTGCTCTTTGGGGTTTTTCTCTTTCCTTAATATGTCAGAGTCTCAGTAAGTTCACATTTTTAGTCATCATCTTATGTAAATAAAAACAGAATAAATGTAGTTTATAATGGCTCAAATATGAAATTAATTTAAAAATTAAATGTATTATTTATTTTCCAATTCAATAGTGTTATTATATTTCCTATAGTTTTCTTTGTGCATGAGGAAAGTAAGGTGTTTGATGGCCAGTGATACAAAACCTCAAAACTAATTTTTTTAAAATATTTAATTTAGAGATCCCAGACCTACACAGGCTAATGTGTACAAAATGCATATTTTAACATTTTTATTTTTAAAGAATCATATTTTATAAATGGATTGAATGTTTCATTTTAATTCATATTCATATACAAGCTATATAAATTTTATATGCAGCAATATAAAACAAATGCTTATATTTTTAGAAATAAATAATGGAAATTCATGAATAATCATAATAAGATTTGGCAACTTGTGTATTCATTCTGTAGGATAATCATTTACAGTGCAAAAATGCATTTCATTAACTTATGTGTTTCTTTGTGTATTTCACTGTAATAGTAAAAGCACCATTAAAGTTATTTTTTATGTAGTATTGAATTTTAATTATCAGTTTTATTAATAAGAAAGCAAGCCAAAATTAAAATAATGCAAAAAACTATTTCTTATATTAAAACATGGTAAAAGTGCATACTAAAGCATTGATTTAAGAGTATTTACATTAATATTTTAAATATATCCAGAATTGGAATGCTATAAAAATCAAAACTACTAGAAGAGCTTCTGAGTCTCCTAATTCTTTAAGGGAGGAAGAGAATGAGAGGGCAAAGAATCGCTGTGATTCCTGAGCCACATTCCGGAACCACTAATCAGAATTTCAAGGGTAGTTTGTGTGCAAAAGTTAAAACTTTAACACAGACTGCGGGTAATTCGTATAATCATTTGGGACACATTGAGCTAGTGTACCCAGATCAACAACAATGACACACACTCCAGGAACAACGAAGATCTGGATCTCCTTCATATACAGAAAACCTATAACATATACCCAGCTACTAAGGCTGAGTGTGAGAATTTCCTTCCCCTGTATTACTCACTATCCCAAAACTGTCCTTGCCTTCATTTAGGACTTTCTGTATTCAAGGTTGTCCTTATTGTTCATCCAATTCTGACTTCACTTACTTTATCCAGAAAACAATGAAGAGAGTATGAGTTTTTCTTTTCTGTTTCACTACTAGCGATGGCCCTGGTTACCTGTGAACGCACATCATACCAACCAGACATGCTTTACACTTAAGGGCTGCCTAAGAAGCCATCTTTCTCCAATGGAGGGCTCGTGATTTGCAGTTTATGCAAGGAATTCGTGGGTCTAGATGAAAATTCAGTCACTAGGTAGTACTAAAAACAGATAGTGGCAGATACTTTCTTTTAAAGTTTATTAAGTACGACTTTTAAAATGGCATCTGGGTTTTAGCTTCTGCTATATTCTCTCTCAGCAGTTTATGGAGCCCTGGTTGCACAGTGTTTAAGCTGCTACTAACCAAAAGGTCAGCAGTTCGAATCCACCAGCCAGTCCTTGGAAATCCTAGGGACCAGTTCTACTCTGTTCTATAGGGTCACTGTGAGGCAAAATCAACTCGACAGCAATGGGTTTTGGTTTGGGGGTCATTCATATAGAATAGCAATATAGATGGATAGATGAAGCAATATTTTTTCTGTTCAGAATAACATAAACGTCACTTTATGGTGTTACGATAATAATAGTGTAGGAGTTGGGATTGATAAAGGAGTTATTTGGTGCATTCAAATTTATTCCCCATTTGGAATATGTAAATATCATTCAGGAACTGCACTGACCTTTTTTTTTTAATTCCATCTCAATTTTCTGAGGCTAACGAGGCATACAATTTTAAGTAAGACTTGCAACTTCCTGAACCCGTTTCCTAATTAGTAAAGTGAGAGCAGTGGCCTAGATGTTGTTGCTGTTAGGTGCCATCAAATGGATGCCGACTCATAGCCACCCTATATACAACAAAAGGGAACACTGCCCGGTCCTGTGCCATCCTCACAATCGTTATGCTTGAGCCCATTGTTGCAGCTACTGTGTCAATCCATCTCCTTGAGGGTCTTCCTCTTTGTTGCTGACCCTTTACTTTACCAAGCATGATATCCTTCTCCAGGGACAAGTCCCTTCTGATAACATGTTCAAAGTACATGAGACGAGATGAAGTCTTGCCATCCTTGCTTCTAAGGACCATTCTGCCATACTTTCAAGACAGATTTGTTCATTCTTCTGGGCTAGGTAGCTTCTTAAATGGTCTCTCAGGTCATTTCTACCGCCAAAATTTTATGGTTCCAGATTCCTTTTTTTTTTTTTTTTTTTTACCGTTAACTCTAATTTTCCCATTCTTCTATCTCCAATTCTAAAGTCCCAAACTTTGGGTTCTCTGTGGCTACATTTTACTTGTGTATGTATGGCTTTGTGTGACGTTCTTTGGGGGAGGCTTTTATTGAGCATTTACTATGTGTTAGGTACTGTGCTAAGCACTTTTCATGAAATACCTAAATCCTGAAGAAAGCTAACAATATTTTTATCACAATTTTATGAGGGGAAAATTCAGGCATAGTTAAATAGCTTGATCAAATTTCCACAGTCAACAAGGACAGGAAATCAGACAGAAATCTAGGCTTTCAGAATTCAGAGGCCATGTCTTAACCGTATGGTCCACATTGAGTATGCTCGGTGGTTTGGACTGTTTGTATGCTCCAAGAGGTGAAGCATTGATGCCAGGAAAGCTAGATGTAGTCGTATTTGCTAAAAGAGCCCAATTACTTCCTTTTATTCCATCATCTATGCTCTGTTGTCAAGGTTGTGCAAATTTCAAAGCTGCATGTTGTATATTATTGAAAATTCTCTGACCATTTCATTAAAATTAATGCATCCACAACATATTTTAGTACTTGATCATAGCTGTATTATCCTCAGGTTGTTTCTTGATTTTATTTTTCATCTTAAGTAAAACTGTGAGCTCTTTATGAAATCAGTTTCCTCATGGTGTCTGACAAGGAGCTGGAGACATTGGATCTATGGAACTGAATTTAAGCCCAAGGAGTTACTGGCAGATTAATGTGTGAATGAAGTTACCTACTAGTGTATCCTAAAGGTGAGAAAAAAAATGATCACCCCCTCATAGCAAAATTGTCTATAAAGTCAATAAGCTATTGCATTCTCTATGGTAAAAATGAATATTAAAGTATTCATGAATGGATATATCACTTTTAAGAAAGATTTCAGGCAAGAAAGTCTAGGAGCAGAAAAGATATGAATAAATGAATCAAGGATTTGAGAAAAAATACTAGACATAGAAGACAGGCATAACAAAAACTTCTGACGACTAAAACTCAAGCTGATTATACAAAGATTTTTAATAAAAGTCTTGAAACTATATATTATCAGGGTGCACTGTACACTTGGAAAAATTAATCCAGAATGAACAACATAGAGGCCTCTTCTAAAATTAGTGGATTAGGAAAAAAAAAAAAAGGAAAAATAAATAAATAAACATCGAGGCAGAAAGGCCAAGTCACTTACAAAGAAATGAAAACCAGATTTTTTGAGAAAACAATTAAGTAACATATGTCAGATCCTTAAGAAAGAAAGAGGCAGGATATCATTTTCTCTTAAAGTGAATTTAAATGTAAAGACCACAAACTTGTACGATCGTGAAAAACTTAATGCGTATTTTTCTCATGAGTATTTCCTGAGAAATCTAATTAAGAATGAGCTTCAGACAACCAAAATGAGTTTACAGACATTGGCATAAGGATCGATATATACTATTAAATACATATTTGCCTTCATAAGTAAGGTTATAGCATAGCATTTAGTGGCTATATGCCCTAACACTGTTGATACAGTACAAGTATTTAAATAAGAGGAGAATGGAGAGAAGATATAAAAGTAGAATAAGTTTACTAATGGTGTTATGAATATTAACTGAGAGGAAAATAATATGAATTGCAATTAAATACTGAGAAATCCTAGGATGATGGAGAAGCTACTATCTAATTTCAATATTGCCACAGAATAAAACCAGTGGAGTCACTGGGTGGCACAAAGGGTTAAACACTCGACAACTAGAAGGAAGGTTGGCGGTTCAAACTCACCCAGAGGTGCCTCAGAAGACAGGCCTGGTGATCTGCTTTGGAAAGGTCACGGCCTAGAAAACTCAACGGAGCAGTTCTGCTTTGCACACATGGGGTCGCCATGAGTCAGAATCAACTTGCAGGCAACTATCAACAACGAGAGCAACAGAAAAACAGCCACAACAAGAAGAAAAGGTGGACTAAGCCGCGATTAGTTATAAAACGGGGTTTACTGCCGAGATCCAGTTTTGTGATTTTTTACTTGCATTCCTTATTCTGAGCGCTGAAGTCCCTGGGTGGTGCAAACAGTTAACATGCTTGGATGATAACTGAAAGGTTGGAGATTCAGTTCACCTGAGGCGCCTCAGAAAAAAGGCGGTGATCTGCTTCCATAAAATCAGCCATTGAAAACCCTGTGGAACACAGTTCTACTATGGCACGTGTGGGGCTGCCGTGAGTCAGAATCAGTCCACAGCAACTGGTATTCTAAGCACCATTGTCTCTTTTCCTGCCTCCTTTTCATTTGAGTTTTTTTGAATCCTTTTTTCTTCTCTCTACTTATTTGAAGATTAAATCCTATTTTTCTATTTTTTACTGGTTAGCCTTAAAATAGCCCTGGTGGTGCAATGGATAAGTGCATTGCTGCTAAGGAAAGGTCAGCAGTTTGAACCCATCAGCCGCTGCTGGAGAAAGATGCCTCAGTCTACTTCTGTAAAGATTGCAGCCTTGGAAACCCTACGGGGCAGCTACATCCTGTCCTGTAGGGTCACTATGAGTCAGAAATGACTGGACGGCAACGGGGTTTTGTTTTATCCTTAAAATGCTAGAAAACATACTTAATTGAACAGTCTAAAATTAAATACTTTTTTCTGCCCTCATCCCAGATTATACAAAGATCTTAGACTATGTTACATTTGATTAAATCCTTCCCATCTTACATACTATTGTCAGGAAATATTTTATTTTTCTCAAGTTATTATCTCCCAATAAACTACAGAGTATTACTATATTCAGGTCTACACTTCTCTGCCACAAAGCACAGAATATAATGGAATAAAATTAAAATGAGTGAGGGATTATAGTGAACCTGAGTTCCAGTACTAATTTAAAATAACTAGCTCTATGACGTTGATAAAGGCAAGTCTTATTACCTCTGTGGGCTCCAATATCTACAACAGTAAAACAAATTAACTAGGTGATCTCGTCTGATCCTTTTTTTTCTTCTGAATCTTTTACTGATTTCCATGTTAAACTTTGGTATATACTAAATTTTATAGTTTTACTTATTAAATAGTATTAATTCATTAGAACTTCAATCACATATTAGTCTTCTGCTTCTTTGACAATTTTCTCTAAATGGAATGTTCTAAAGAAATCTGCATTGTAACATGGATGACAGGGTTTTAATCCTGCCCATGCTGATTTAAGAATAAATTCAAACGTCCACATTCCTTAGGATTCTCACCTTCCTTTCAAAACAATGAGAACATCCTATTGTTTGAAAATTGCCTTTATTTTTCAAAAACTGGCATTCCCATAGGCAGCCTCCTGTAGATATCACTGAATATGTTCCCACGCACAGACATCATGAAAGACCATAATAGAACAATTTCACTTGATTGCTTCTCTTCCTTTCAACATCTGATAATAGATACAGAGTAATACATCTCATTTAAAAGAATATAATGCAGTGTGAATATGCATATAATGTTAGGAGGCTGAGAATCTGAATTCGCAATGGGATTTTTAAAATCTCAATTACCAACAGCGCCTCTCTACTTTCTTTAATAATAGATGGGCAGAGATAAAACAGTACATTCTATGAACATAAAAGAAGAAAAAACCTAACTGCCAAATAGATTAAATCCTTCTCTAGTATGTAAGTCTGGTGGAGATAATTTTCAAAGTAGTAATAGATATTTTCTTCCTGGCACAGTGTCCAACCTCACCCTTCTGATGTCATACACCACATGGAGACCAACCGCTGCCAACGCCACCGCTTGGCAGCTGCAGGGAAGAACATCCATGACCGTGGGAGTAGGGGGTGATTGCAAAAGAGGACAATGAACTGAGTCCACATAAGCATTTGTTCTCGAAAGAGGGCTTGTACAAAATTTATATATATACATATATGATCACAGATAAACAGTCCCTTATTAATATTAATAAAAATGGGGTATATCAATGACTTTAAGCTAGGACAAGGCTGGGGAGGAAAAGATAGAGTTACAGAATAAGAGACAATAGGAAGTATGGAGTTTGGTTTTTGTTTTTGTTTTTTCTTCAGACTGCATGCCTTGCGCAAATTGCAGGGATGGCAAAGAAGTAAGTCTGTGAATGTATGAAGTCATCCTGGGAAAACTTTGGTGGGGACAGAGAGAAGAAGAGAATGGTTTGCTAACTTTCAGCTGATAACTGAGAATGGTAACCTCAGAGATGCATTTTGCACCGTCAATTTGGGAGTAAGCTAAAGCGACTGTGGTCTCCAATGTCTCCAGCCTTGGATAAAATCATGGGTTTCCTGTGTGCCCAGTATGGGCAAGGAGGGGAAACCCAAGGTCCCCACATGCTCAGACGGGAATGCATTGTCTTTTTGTTTGCCAAAATGTATGTAATGCTCCCTTTCCTTCCTGATGAAGTTCATTTCAAAGTATGATGTCTGTGCGTTCATTTCAATGTATGATGTCTGTGCTCGTAGGTCAATACTAAAGCAAGAGACTTGTGCTTTGTGATGATTGGGATGAAATTCTTAGTTCATTTCTGTGGACAAATATATATATATATTAAATAAAGTAGATCAAGCTGGGCAAATACAGCATCTTTATCTTCTGCTACAGTTGCCTCAAATTATTTTTGAATGCATACTACTTTAGTAAAAAATTTGGCTTTGTTTTCATATATGTGGATATTTACTTATATGGATGTTCAACTATCCAAATTTATTAAGTATATTGTGAACACACATCACAATCAGAAATAAAGAGAATACGATGAAGATGAAATAAAATATTTTAAATGACTTGATAATTGTTCAGGTTCATAATGCCATAAAGAAAATTACTTGGCACAATATTCCTCCTAGAATAAACTTCATAGTGAAAATGGAAGGTATAATTTTTTAATTTGAATAGGATAGTTATTTAATATCAGGAATTGAGTAAGTTCTGCTGCTTCCTTGTATTTTTTGTATGTATGCTTATCATCTTAACTGTATTAACTTCAACTGATAGTTTCCTTACAGAAATCTTTTAAAGACACATCCGTTTTGTAAGGCTTAGTTTATTTAAAACAGGTCTATATTACCTACAACCAATATAAACCAACAGTTGCCCTCAGTAGATTCCAACTCATGGCAACCCCATGCGTGTCAGAGTAGAACTGTGCTCTACAGGGTTTTCAATTACTGGATTTTGGGAAGTAGATCAGTAGGCCTTTCTTCTGAGCCACCTCTTGGTGGCCTTGAGCCTCTAACCTTCTGGTTAGTTGCTGAGCACATTAACCATTTGCACCACCCAGGAACTCTGTATTATCTGTAAATCCACTCAGCTGTATCCATGCATTAAGGAGTGAGAGGACCAATATCAGTTCTTCTGTGTTGGGGTACTCGACATCTTCCTGCAGGATAGCTTAGGTACCATTCCATCTGATACAGGACCATGTGACACATAGACATAAGAAGGATGCAACTGTTAGTCTGTATTTAAGAATGCCATATGTTGTCATAAAATAAATAGAAACCAAAATTATGATGTATAATTACCACACTCAAAGGATCATCTTGCATGCCCCTCCTCTAATATCTCCCTCCCACATATACATCTGCACTTCGCAGACCTCTATCAGAAAACGGTCACCATAGCAACACCTAGTCAACGTCAAAGCTTTCATCCCTTTTAAAAACAACAGGAAGTCTAGCCCTAAGCAAGCTTAATTTTGAAGATTGCTTGGACATTTTATTAGCGTGTTTCTGTTTTATATTTTAATCAACATAACCTAAGGAATAGTAAAACACAAAGTAGATAGTTGATAACTAGAAAATGCTTGATTTAATCACTCTCTTCAAATAAACTAATATTAATTTAGATGTCTTTACACAGCCACCCTCAAACAAAACGAATAGTTAAGATCAAGGAAATAAGGAACTAACATAGCTTTCAACCTAAATAATTTAGTGCCTTCAATAAAGTAGCTATTCTATAATTGGGTGGAGCTCTGGTGGTGCAGTGGATAAGTGTTCAGCTGCTAACCAAAAGGTCAGCAGTTCAAAAGCACCAGCCGCTCCTTGGAAACCTTATGGGGCAGTTCTACTCTTCCTGTAGGGTTGCTATGAGTCAGAATTGACTTGATGGCAACGGATAGTAGTAGTTAGTGAATTGGGTTGTCCACCAATATAGCCATTCTAGTTTTTATGCAACCAATACCATCACTTAGGACTTTTCTCACTGCAACTGTTTTCTAAGGAGTGGGTCACGATGAAGTGCTGAAATGAGAACTGAGCAATAACCACAACACTTAGAGGATTGTTATAAATCAACGGCTCCTAATATCAGCATGTCGTTATTCTGGCCTTGAACAAACAGCTGATTTTACTTTTCTTCTCAATGGAGTTAGAATATTTTAATTCAAAACAAAATTCCAAAGGTTGAGTTAATTTGAATTGCTCATTAAAAATAAAATGTAAGGCTTATCGGATTTGATATGGCTCACCAAGATGTCTAAGAAATCCAGATTAATCTAGGTAAATAATTAGATGATGAAGATTACAAAATTCCAAGGATTCACAAGGCCTTTCTGGATATAGGGCTGCAGCAAGCTGTCTGTTTTGATAAAGCTCCCCAAACCTTCTTCCACTGAATTTTGTCGTATGGATCTGTGGTGATAGGAGGAAAATCAGTCAAACAGGATGGGAAAGTTTCATCTAATAATAAAGCTCATAAATCTTTGGGAAATGCTTTCTTGTAGCTAAGAAAATTCAGAAATGAATGGGACTATCAAGGAATAGAATCACCATAGAGCTACAATAATTGGAATATTTTTAAATGCTAGTAGTTTTATGTCAGGATAAACAGAGAAAGAAGCGTCAAGAAGTAAATCAAAGAACATATAAACATTAATTTTATGATGAAGCTGGAATTTCAAATCAGTTGGCAAATAAAGAAAAAACAAAGATTATTCAATAAAGTAGTATTGGAAAAATCAGCCAGTCATTTTAATTAAATATGACCCTGTGTGTGTGTGTGTGCGCATACATGTGTAGCTAGATCACTAGATTTTTCCTTAAAATAAGCCAATTTAAGATGTTTCAAAATTTGAAAATATTTTAAAAATTAAAAATACTTAAACTAATATTGTATTGTGTGTATATTTTTAATTTATGCATGAGGAAATCTTTTATTTATGCAAATACTTCATAACCATAAAAGAAAATGTTTATACATTCGACTTTTAAAAAGTTAGAAATCTCTTCTTTTTCTTAAAAATAATGGAAATAAATCAATGTATTAATCATAAAAGAATGAAATATTTATGGCCCATATTATAAGGGTAAATTTTCTCAATCCATAAAGAGCTTTCACATGCCAGTAAGAAAAAATTTATTGTCATGCTCATTAATAAAATAAAGCTCAGGTGGTCAAGGAAAATATGTGCATCTTTAATTACAATTGAATAATGGAAAATTAAAACAATAATGGCATTCTGTTGTGTTAATCTATCAGATTGGGAAAGTCTGTATGTGGATTTGGGGATTATGTATTAAGGTATTGCTAGTTCCTGTGATGGAAATCCTGGTGGTGTGGTGGTTAAGAGCTACAGCTTCTAACCAAAAGGTTAGCAGTTTGAATCCACCAGGTACTCCTTGGAAACCCTATGGGGCAGTTCTACTCTGTCCTGTAGGGTTGCTATGAGTCGGAATCGACTCGACGACAATGGGTGAGTACCTATAATGGATAAACTCTGAAAACTCAGTGTGATGTGTATATATATATATATATATATATATATATATCTCTACCCATATATTCCTCCTGTAAAGTTTAGTAGGGTGTTTACTGGATGCCATTCTATGTAGTAAATTCATGACCTAGGATCCAGCCACCTTAAGCCTCCACCATTCTAAAGGGCCTTGGTGTCTTTTACTTACAATTGGCAGGGAGAAAACATTGTGCCATTTAAGTCTCATTTTTCCTTATGGAATTGTAAATTTCTACATCATGTCAAAATACAGAAGGGAAGAGAATGAGAGAGAAAGGAAAGAAAGGGAAGAGAATTCCGAGTAAACAAAAAATGCCCTGAAATAGGGAATTTCAATAAATAAATTTCAATAAATTTCAATAAATTCTGACTCATGGAGAAACCATGTGTGTCAGAGTAGAACTGTGCACCTTAGGGTTTTCAATGACTGATTTTTCAGAAGTAAATTGCCACGCCTTTCTTCTAAGATGCCTCTAGACAAACTCATACCACTATCCATTACAACACCCAGGGATTCCTAAAGAGAAAGTAGAGGTTTTCATACTTTAATATGTATCATAATCACTTGCAGGCTGTGAAACACAAATTAGTGGGCCTCACCCAAAGAGATTCCAATTCAGTGAGTCTGGGTTAAGGCTTGAGATTTTGGATTTCTCAATGTTTCTAGATGATGTGGACTGTTGGTCTGGGGACCATGTCTTGAGAACGACCAGAGTAGGGAGGCAAAATAAACAGTATTATGAAAAATTTTAACAAAAGTGTGAATAATTTTGCTCCAATAATTTTGAAAATGGAGATAATTTATATAATTTTTGAAATATAAGTTATAAAAATTAATGCAAGAACAAATACAATACCTAAAAAAGACATTAAAGAAATTTAACAGCTACCCAAAAATAATCTCCTCTATTTCACAAAAAACTCTGTGCTATTATATAGCAGAAAGAACCAAAAATAAAAATAAGTATTTTTAAGAACAGTTTAGAAAAGAACAAAACATTACCTTGTATCTCAGAATAAACCTATAGTCAGAGAGTAGAGATCATGTGTATTACAGTTTCCAGAGTAAGTTAAATTTTACAGTGTTTCATAGCCTATATATTTCAAAAGTAATTATATATATATGTATATATACATACACACACACACACACACACACACACACACACACACACTTCACATATTGACATGGTTAGTTTCCAAAGATCAGGTTGTTACGCAAAACAGAAATTATTCAAAAATGGAGGATGACCACATCAGATTACAAAATGGAGGATGACTACATCATTACACAACCATTAAATTACATCATTACATAACTGTTAAATTACATCATTACAGAACTGCAAAACCACTGAGAATCATGGCCTGGCCAAGCTGACACACAACCTTAGCCATCAAAGCCAGCATTACTTACACTTCACACCTCGGCTTTCGTTACTGCCGGAGATACATTGTTAATGTGAAAAATAGTCAGATAGTATATTTTTTACTATTGTCGTAAATGTGAAATGTCAGATAACGAGGTAGTCAATAATTGAAGAGAAGGTATATCTATTATATATATATATTTTAATATATAATCCTTAGTACAGCCATATGGGGGAACTTACACTAACTGACTCTATTTTAAAGATAATTTGAACAACTCACAGAGAGTTTAAGAAACTTCCCAAAGTTCTCACAGCTAAGTGGCAAAGCTTAGATTTTGTGCTGAGACAATCTGGCTGTGGATCTGGTGTTTCTAACCACCACACTGTCATCTCTCCTTTCTGTTAGAATTCCTTTTAAACAATTACTTTTGCAAT
Source organism: Trichechus manatus latirostris (assembly GCF_000243295.1). NCBI lineage: Eukaryota > Metazoa > Chordata > Mammalia > Sirenia > Trichechidae > Trichechus > Trichechus manatus. Next base: position 19,999,174 of record NW_004443959.1, on the reverse strand, counting down.
ATGTATACTCGAAACTTACTGTAAAATTTAACTTACTCTGGAAACCATAATACACAAGCTATCTAAGTCTAAAAATAGCCTTGGGCAAAAATCAATAAACTCTGATGAAGCTTGGCCTGCACTGAACAACCATTAAACTTCTGTAGCTTTTATCAGACTTCCCCCGCTAATTGTAAGAGAAAGAAGTCATTCTCCTTTCAAATTCATCTGCCAAACACACCACCCAGTAACTTCTTTCTTTTTTCTGTTAGACCACAGAATGCATCAGATATCTGAACAGCATTCAGTATACCTGGCAGCTTCAAAATCATCTATATTAGATTACAAAATTTAGAAGAGCAGAAACTTTGTCTGCTAAACTCATTTTGTACAAATACTCGACAGGATTCATTAGAGCCAGTTAACACCTCCTTGATGATAATGATAACTTGGCGAGAACAAGACAAGCTTGTAAGTATCTTTTATGAGATTTATCTACAAATTCTTTTGCAAACTTGTTAAGAGGAAGACTGGAATTTCCATTTATGTAGCATTAATTTGAATACATATACCACTGTACATACAAAGAATAGGTTCCAGAATTGCTTTAATGCTATACCAAACAGCACACTGATGGCTCTAATTTTCCATGAAGAAATATTCTCTTTATGAAAAAATTTATCTTGTGCTCTAATATATTAGCTTACTAATCTTGTTTAATAGTAAGACTAAATTTTATCCTCTGAAAAACTATGTTTCTCCCTCAAATTCCACGATCTTTTGTCTTTTTCTGCAATTTAAATTCAAATAAATTTACAGCAAAATTGGCCTTGCATACTGCAGCACTAACCCAAAAGGAGCAAGAGCAACAAGAGCCGTTCAGGAAAATGAGTTCAGATCCATACTTAAGTTAGCACTGGGTACTGTGACTCTGAATAAGTCACTTCTAATTTCTACACCTCATTATGTTTGTTTATTTACTTGTTTATCTACATCTGAAAATGAGGAAGTCAATACTGTTCTGCTCTTCCAGGATTAGCTCTGACATGTAAAGAGCTTGGAAGTCAGCACTCCCATCCTCACAAGAAAAAAGCTGAATCAACCAAAAATCAATGACTTTTCTTACATACATCAGAGAATTGAGGTCACAGGGGAGACTGTCATCCCCCAATTTGAATACAGCTGATCAAATCAAGATCAGCTTAATGGGAACCTGAAATGTCAGTTGACAAATTGCTAGACTCTGAAGATGTACTGGTTTAAGAGTTAAAAGTTCTGGGTGGCTCAGACTTAGGGGTACTCTCACACTTTCATGGATTTTAGCTGGCAGTGGGAGGAGAAAAGCATCCGTTTTGAAATATGAGAGGTAGGGGAGGAAGTAAACACTTCGTAACACACTTAGAGCATTCACTGTACCAAAGGCCTGCCATCCAGGGAAACTACTTTACCAGAGATTTATCTGACCCGGGAAGGGTAACTAGACCACTCCACTCCCACCACCCTTCTTCTACCAGCTGTCCTGGTTTATGTAAGGAGAAAAACAGTTGCCTTCAGGTAGATTCAGACTCACAGCGACCCTATAGGACAGAGTAGAACTGCCCTCCATAAGAGGCGAAAAACAGAAGACTAAGAAATAATTCTTAAAGTCACACCCCAGGAATCAGGCCACTAAAAAACAAATCAAAGACCAAAAGTCAGTCCAACAACACAAAAAACAGATTTTAGCATAAGACTAAAGAGAATACTTCCCATCCCCAACATCTTACTGCGACATTCACAGGTCTCCAGTATAAAAACAGAGAATTTCAACAGAGAGAGCTCTAAGACATGGACTTTATTTAAGAAGGAATCCTTACAGAAAACCAAAGGCAACATGAAAGAAAAAACAAATAAACAAAATAAGGAAACTGAAGCTTCTGACGCCAACAGCTACAACAAACATCAAACACAGCCCTGGTGGCACAGTGGTAAACGTTTGGCTGCAATGTGAATCCACCAGCTGCTCCTTGGAAACTCTATGGGGCAGTTCTACTCTGTCCTATAGGGTTGCTGTGAGTCAGAATCGACTTGATGGCAGCAGGTTTTTGTTTTTTTTTTATCGAGATTAACCTAAAACCTCAGTTACTAATATTAGACACATCATGTCTGACTTTCAACAACAAAATTACCAGAAATGATAAAAAGCAAAAAAAAAAAAGACAAAAAACACAGCAAGCGTTAGAACCAAACTCATCATTTAACAGTGTTGCTTTGAGCCATCACTGGATCTACTATTTATGCTCACTAACTTATGTCCTAGCAGTTCCACATTCATTCTTCATTGCCTGCTCTGCAGAAATGGAGCTGGATACTGTGAAGACTTTTCCCTTTAAGCTGGTGTCATGGATTGAGTTGTGTCCTCCAAAAAATACCTGTCAACTTGGCTGGGTCACGATTCCCAGTACCGTATGATTGTGTAATCTGATGTGATTTCCTTATGTGCTGTAAACTCTATCACTACGATGAGGTTATATGGGATCTCCTTATGTGTTGTAAATTCTATCACTGTGATGAGGTTATACTGGTGAGGTTTACAAGATCAGATAGTGTCTTAATCCAATCCCTTTTGAGATATAACAGAGAGAAGTGAGCAGAGACACATGGGAACCTCATACCACCAAGAAAGCAGTGCCGGGAGAAGAGCGCGTCCTTTGGACCTGAGGTTCCTGCACTGAGATGTTCCCAGACCAAGGTAAGCCTGATGCATCACAAGGACTTTCCTCCAGAGGTGACACAGACAGAAAGCCTTCTCCTGGAGCTAATGCCCTGAATTTCGACTTGTAGCCTACTGGACTATGAGAGAACAAATTTCTCTTGTTAAAAGCCATCCACTTGTGGTATTTCTGTTGAAGCAGCACTAGGTGACTCAGACAGCTGGCATGATGTCAGTGTAGGACACTGGAGAGAACTTGCAGGGGGAAGAAATTTCTCTTCCTACTTCCCGTGTACTCCTATTTCTTCTCAATCCTGTGGTTCAGCTGCCGGCAGTGCGTGCGGGTGATGTCCAGTAGGGCTCACCCATATTAAGAGCTTCCTATCAAATTTCATCTGCACCACCGGAGTTCCCAGATTCCCAGTGAGCCTCCTAGGAAGCTTCAGCAGCTTTCTTCACAGGGTCAGCCATACTGTACTCTGCTAGTGTGTTTTCTGGACCAGTCCCGGTGCTCACTTCCCTGTCATCCATCCTTGACCCATCAGTACCCTAGCTGGAGGCTTCCAGATTGGTAGTCCCAATCTGCATTTCCATGACTGCAGCCTTTTTCTGATGATTGTGAATCAACTCTGGCCTAGGGTAACCCAGAAAATGTCTGTCATCCAGGAAACAGATACCACAACAAGGTCTGAATCAGTCTTGGATAGAGGGAAGAGGGCCAGCTTTGCTACTGTTGCTCTGCTCTAGTCTACTCTTTAGGTTTCTCTTTATAGCTCAACTCCTGCTTTAGCTAATGATTTTATATATTAAACTTTCCCTTTTTAGTTTACTGGGTGGCTTCTTTCTCCTGAATAGTTGGCAAGGATGGTAAGGCTTCATTTCACATACTTCGGGCATGTTATCAGAAGGGATCAGTCCCTGGAGAAGGACACCATACTTGGTAAAGTAGATGGTCAGTGAAAAAGAGGGAGACCCTCAATTAGATGGATTGACACAGTGGCTGCAACAATGGGCTCAAACATAACAACGATTGTGAGGACGATGCAGGACCAGGCAATGTTTCATTCTGTTGTACATAGAGTCGCTATGAGTTGGAACTGACTTAAAGGCACCTAGTAACAACAGACTCCTACTGATACAGAATTCATACCAGGAGTGTTTCCAGGAGATAGTTGCACAGAAGTGAGATTTTTGGATTGGTTTGATCATACCCTTGGCCTTGAGCATGATCATGACTTCCTTGCCGGTGAGAAATGGGAAGTCAGTAAGGCATCTTGTGGCATCCGCCCCAACTAGGCATTTGCTTTTATGACATATCTCCTGGAAGGCTCCTATCTTTCCTTAGAGTTTTATTCGTTTAGTTGTACCACACCTCAGCTTTTATGGGTTGAAGCAAAGTTGTGAGTTTTCAGATTGCCTGGGCAGTTTCTGGTTGAAGTGTGGGAATGATGCTATTTCCAGCTTTCTACACCCTAGGTGGAAGCCCCAAATGACGTTTCTATTCAGTGTTTGGGAGTAGTTGTTTGTCCTGAGGACTTTTACCTGTGGAGGGTTTTCTTACTTGTGCACTTTGTGGTTTTTTAAAATTTAAACTCTCGTTTCTTGGAACATTTCTCTCTGGGAATTCTTTGAAGCTTGGTTTTAAATGAAGCAAAAGAGGCTTTGGTTTTGCTTCTACTAGGTGCCTGATGGCAGTTTCTCAGGATCTGTTCAAACTAAATTCACGGGTTGGAATATATTTATTAATTCATGTCCCAAGCCCATGTGACTGTACTATTCAAGGTGGGAGACAGTGTACTACTCAGGATAAGGAGAAGTGAGTCTCTGGTAAGAAACAAGCCCCAAATCCCAGGCTTAATACTACAAAAATTTATTTCTTGCTCATTCTACATGTCCACAGTTGGTTGATGTGAGCTTTGCTCATTGAATTCCCTTAGGGACCCAGGCTGACTAAGGTTTGATTTTTGCAAGTCCTGCTATAATCAATGCAGTTGTGGGAAGGTAAAGTGACCTGTTTAACATTGGGTCTTAAACCTTTCCTCTGGAAGTGAGTCATTCCATTTTTGTTCATGTTTTGCTCATGATGTTCTTTGCATGAAGGGTCCAGTAGTACCTGCCATCTTTGGTGTTAGTTGAATGGTAGTTGTTCTACAGAAGATAGTGTTATAATCTGAACATCTTTCAGACATATAAGGTGGGCTCTAATGTCAAACAACAAAAGAATTCTGTCCAGCGTGACTTAGGAAAGTCCGCTGCCATGTCAGCTCATTGTCAACACCACATATAAAGTCTTAAGGACTCACATTCCAGAGGCATTTGTGATTTTTTTGCTGGGTCTGCAAGTAGTTTTTATTCTAAGTAACCTCAGTAAGAGTCATAGTTTTCCCACGGTGCCTATCAGGTCTCAGAGCTGGCTATTTACAAATACTAGAGAAAAATCTGAAGAAACTTCTAGGAGAAAGAGAAAGACAGAGACAGAGAAACTCGTTCAAGGCTTAGGTAATTTATCTCTTAGTAATGTCAGGAAGTACATTATTTTCTCTTCCTCCTAAAAGTAATTAAAGGAGCCTATAGGGTCGCTATGAGTCGGAATCACTCAATGGCCATTGGTTTTTTTGGTGGAGCAATTAGTTAACCAAAAGGCTGACAGTTAAACCACCAGTGCTCCATGGCAGAAAGACCGGACGATCTGCTCCCGTAAAGATTGCAGCCTAGAAAACCCTATGAAGTAGTTCTACTCTGTCACATGGGGTAGCTGTAATTCGGGATTGACTCGACAGCACCTAACAACAGCAACAAAGAAGTATATAGTTGCATTGGATTTCTGTTGAAAAAAATCTTTATTGGGACTCTGATCTCAAAATCACTGACAGTTTGTTTCTAAAGTAGAATACGTCTTAAAGTGAAAACATGGACAGATGGAATGTCCAGTGTATCAGTAAGTATTCAGTTACTGGTTTTAATCTCCGTACTTTCACGTTCATCCACTGGGATAGGATTAAAATGAACCATATCTTTTATTAATTATGCGGTGATACAATGAATTTCATTGTGCATCAGTTAATTTTTTGCTAATAATATGCCAGATATTTAGGAAATTTAAAAAATACTCTTATCAAATATTATGAGTTGTGAAGTTCCATGTCTTTGTGTGCTGATATATAGTTTAAAGTATGGTACTAATCTGTCCTGGGTTATAATGATTATATACTACCTGAGACCAAAGCGTTACAATAGCAAGCAAATTATAGAACTGTATTCAGTAGAAATTAAGACTATGCTCTTTTACATGGTAAGTTTGCAGTAAACTTGTGAACTATAATCTTTCCTTAGCGTTCACCACTACTAGCCTCTCCCCCACCCCCACCCCCTAGCACACTTCCAAGGCTAATTTTTAATTTTACCTCATAAGTTTTAATATGTCTCCAGAGTATTTATCTTTAGGAGATGTAGTATATTGTTTTCAAATTGTCCGTAACAATCCCTTTCACCCATATGTCCTGTGGCAATGTGACTTTGATACTCCTTCCATCAAGAAGTGGAGTCTTTGCTAGAACTAGACTACTGAACAATGAGAGACCAGTAGAGAGACAGCCAGCCATTCCAGTTACCCTAGCTGAGATGTCAAACCTCGGACTGAAACCATCTTAGACATTCTACCCCCAACCAAGGTTCCAGTTGAATGCAGCCACAAATAAGAACCCAGCTGATACCATGCAGAGCAGAACCATCCACCAAAGCCTGGCCAAACCAAAGAATTGTGGGAAATAATTATTGTTTAAGTCAATAAATTTTGGCATGGTTTCTTATTCAGCAATAGAGCAACAAGGAAAAAGAAATTTCTTCAAGGTTTAAGGGAAGTGATTATAATGGTGTTGTCGTTGTTGGGTTCCGTCAAGTAGATTTTTGACTCATAGTCGACTTGGTGTGACAGAGTAGAACTGTAATCTTTACAGAGTCTTCTTGGCTGTAATCTTTACAGAAGCATATCACCAGGTCTTTCTCTCACAGAGCCACTGGGTGGGTTTGAACCGCCAATCTTTTAGTTAGCAACCTAACACTTTAAAATGATAAAATAGACAGATATCTTTCCTTTTTCTTTTTTTAATATAACCATATCTGCATGACTGATATAGCCATAAGGTAGACCTTATAATTCAGTGTCTCTGAATTTCTAGTTTAATAAATTCATTTGAATTATATAATAATGTCTAATTAAAATTTTATGTATGATATCTGTTTCTATAGTTTTTATTTAGAAATTATGAAATACTTTAATAGGGATAATTATTCAGTCAACATTTTTGAAATTACTGTATTTAAGATATTATAAGAAATATATAGGTGGTAAAAAAAAGGAATAATGCAAATACCTCACATGATATTCATGTGCTAATTGAGAAATTAAGACATTTATATGCATAAGTAAAATATGAACTAGAAGATGATAATTTTCCAAAAGGAAACTCTACTTATTTCATGGGATTGTTATAATGATTAATGAAGTCCTACTAGTCACCATGCATTGAATATCCATTAAGTGCCTCTGAATATTATGCCAGGTACTTGATAAAATTCATTTTTAAATTATGTGTGGTTGATATTCTAATTGACTGACATCTCACAGATAAATAAACTGAGACTTAGCTTCCCATAGATATAAACGCAAGAGTTAAATTTTTATCAAGGTCTATACGACCCTGAGCTCTGAAACACCTGCCGTAGTTTCTGACACTCAACACTCAGTTACTTTTAGATTTCTACCCCTCTGCCTTCAGAGTTCAGAGTCAGTATTTCCTGACTTTGGGGTCAGAATATACATTATGATCCCTTGAAACTTTGGTATCCATATTTTTTCCAGCATAGAGTGGTTTTAGTACTAAATAATGAGTTAAATGTTCACTCCATTTTGTAAGGAATTTGTAAGATTGATTAAAATTTCTATGTGGAAACTGCTGTATTTAGCAATTACTTAGGGCTTGATATTTATTTCAAAACTAGTTTTGCAAAATCACATTTGTCAAGTTATGTTCACCCTGTAGATCTGTAGTTTACACACAATAGAAAGAGCCCTGTGGGGCAGTAGTTAAGCACTCAGCTGCTAACCGAATGGTCTCCATGGTTGGGTCACACCAACCGCTCTACAGGAGAAAGATGTCTGCTTCCATAAAGGTTTCCTTGGAAACCCTATGGGGCAGTTAAACTCTGTCATATAGGGTCTCTAGGAGTTGGAATTGACTCGAAAGCAAAGGGTTTTTAAGCTCATTTTATGATTTACAGTAGAATTATGCCGTGTAATAAGTTTTATTATATAAAATCCATTGTTGTCAAGTAACATGTCTTAGTCTTCTAGTGCTGCTATAACAGAAATACCATACATGGATGACTTTAACAAAGACAAACTTATTCTCTCATAGTCTAGGAAGCTAGAAGTTCAAATTCAGGACACCAGCTCCTAGGGAAGGCTTTCTCTGTCTGTCATTCTGGGGGAAGGTCCTTGTTATCAATCTTCCCCTGGTCTAGCAGCTTCTCAAAGCAGGGACTCTTGGTCCAAAGACACGCTCTGCTTCTGGCGCTTCTTTCTTGGTGATATTAGGTCCCTCTCCTCTCTACTCACTTCTCTCTTTTATATCTCAAAAGAGATTGACTCAAGATACAACCTAATCCTGTAGAATGTATCCTGCCTCACTAACATCACAGAGGTTAGAATTTATAACACATAGGTAATTGCATCAGATCACAAAATGGAGGACCACCACACAATACTGGTAATCATGGCCTAGCCAAGCTGACACACATTTTTGGGGGACACAATTGAATTCATAACATAATGACATACTTAACCCTTTGCCGTTGAATTGATTCTGACTCACAGACACCCTATAGGACAGAGTACAGCTGTCCCATGGGGTTCCCAAGGCTATAATCTTTCTGGAAGCAGACTGCCACATATTTCTCCTACAGAGGTGCTAGTGGGTTCGAACCACTGACCTTCTGGTTAACAGCGGAGCGCTTAACCATTGTGCCAACAGGGCTCAACAATACATTACCACCCTCTAAATATTATATATAAAAGTAAAGCTCATTTAAAATACCAATAGTGAATGATGGAAATATTTGTTCTCTCTTTTCTTCTCTCCCATGTCCAGGATTAATTAGTTATACTTTCAGGGAGGTTTCTTTCTAAATAAAGGAGTTCATTCTGGAGGATATTAACAGCAGTAATGAAGGGAGAGTGTCAGCTCTCATGGAAATAGCAATTACTTACAAAGAAGTCTGTGGACCTGAACCCTGCCATTTCATGATAGAGTAAGAAATGTTCTTTCCAAATTACAGAGGTGAAGCTGACAGGCTGACAGCAAAAGGGCAGAATGATTGATTCTAGTAAGGTTTTCTCAAAGAGGTAACAAGTTATTAAATAAAACCCTCAACTCTGAAAGAGTGGCATTACTAAAACACATAAAGACAATACATAAGAAACAACCAAATTACAATGACACACTCTACGGCGTTAGCTTTCCCCACGTGATTAATCAAAAATAATTAGAAAAAAACTAAGGTACACAAAAGTGCCATTTAAAACCTGTTTCCTAGTTCCAACTAAGAGGTAAAAATATCCAACTGGGATTATAATACCTGGTTGAACTGATGTGTTACAGAACGCAATAGGTTCGCCGTTTGTACTCTCGTTACGAATAACTAAGAGTCAAGTGGATTTAAAGCAAGGCATGGTTTACCACTCGCAGCGAGTAAGGAGACAGGGGCGTATCTGTCCCAAAGCACTCTCTCGACAAAGGACTTGAGGAAGTTCTGTACCACTCGGGAAAGGGGAAGTCATACATATTCATTAACTCATACATATTGCGTATGGAAGTGGCTGACTACGGACTTTTCACTTCTGAAATGGGCTTGGTCACTGCTCCACGAAGTATGTCTGGTGCTTTTGGTTCTAGGCAATACTTATGGGATAAGTCCATCTGGCGGTCAACCTGGTCTCTTACTGCACATGCTCAGGATTTTAGTTGTAATTGGCTGATTTGAAAGACAGCTGCAAGCGGGAAGATTAGGAGGAAGCAGCTTAAACTTTAACCGTGAGTGAGGTAAACAATGTTTTGTGGTTGAACTATTCTTCTTCTAGAATACGTATATGTGTACATACATGTATTTCCCTCAAATTTACACTTTCAGACATTTGTGTTTCTTATAATCATTAATTCCTAGACTATAATCAGGAAAGCAAGTTAAAATACCAAAAAAGAAGGTAATTTTGAGAAAGAACATTCACGGTATGATAACTTCGTCTAGGATGAGGTGCTTCTGGTGAGTATCAGTTTTCCAGCCATCCCCTTTCTCTCTCTCACTCACACACACACACACACACACACACAAACACACACACACACACACACACACACACACTCGTGCGTGCGCGTGCGCACACACACAATGGTGTGGTGGAATCATCAAAATGAATATATAAGACAGTCCAGGTGAATTTCTCAGTAATTATCAAGAAAATGATGAATTTCAATTATTTTTCTAAATCAATTAATGGTAGGTACTATTTAAAAATAAGCCTATGGAAGCAGCAGTCAAGAAATCAAGCTGCATATTTCTTTATGGGAGCAGATGGTAAGGTCTTTTTTTCCACAGAGCAGCTGGTGGGTTCAAACTGCCAACCTTTTCCTTTAGCAGCTGAGCACTTGACTACTGAACCACCAAAGCTCCTTTATTTGACTTTAATTTTCATGACAATAATTCCTCCTATTCAGTGGGTTTGCACAACTATTCAATGAAAATCTTATTAAAAATTTTTTCCCCAACAGGATAATTTATTATTCGAAATGAAGATTACCATCTTTTACATTCCTTGTAAAATTTTCACAAGAAAAAAGTCCTGGTGAAGCAATTCACCAAGAGGTGGGAGAGCTAGTCAGCAAACCTATGTAGAATCTGAATATTAATCAAGGAGTTTCAAATTAAAATGATACAGTAGCTATAGCTTTTTCCTTCACTACATTACCAAACAACTAAAAATAATAATACTCAGATTTTCCCCAAATACTTAAATTTCACCCTTTTCCACATGCTGGTAGCAGCATTAATTTTCGGCAAGCAATTCCACAACTTTATCAAAATTTAAATTATTATAGTTTTTGAATGAGTGTTTTCACTTATGGGCTTATGGGATGTCATAGATATTTCTAATTCTCATATTTGTGGGATTCTTCTTTGTGATTTCATGGATGGATTCAGGGCTAGCTTCATGGGTGTGCAAATTGTATAGTTACACAGGGTTCTGCAATTAGAAGGACTCTCACACTTGGTTTGGGAGCCCTGGTGGCACAGTGGTTAGGGGCTCGGCTGCTAACCAAAAGGTCAGCAGTTCAAATGCACCAGCCTCTCCTTGGAAACCCAGGAGCAGTTCTACTCTGTCTTATAGGGTTGCTATGAGTAGGAATCGACTCGACGGCAATGGGTATGGTACACTTGGTTTAAAGATTGAAATTGCTTTAATGCTATCACTATCTGGAAATTCTTAATAATGTTTGAACAAGAAGCTCTACATCTTCATTTTAAACTGGGCCTCCCAAATTACACAGCCAGCTCCGAGGAGGTTATCCTTGCCTGCTTCTTTGTAACGGGACAAAGCAAAGTTAGTAGTCTGATCAGTGGGTGTGAGCAGAGTGATACATATCATTCCCTGGTTCAAACCCTTAAATGAACAATGTGAGACGTTTCTGTAGTGAGATTCCACCATTGATTGTGGAAGAAAGTGTTGATACAAAAATTTCTTAAGATGGAAACAGCATGATATGGTGAGCCAACATAGAAGACAGGTGCCCTGGACTGTGGAGGGGCAGGGATGGGCTGGAACCCCAAAGAGCTTATTGGTGTATGTAGAGGTAATACCCATGACAACTATAGCATAATAATAAACTAGGACAGTAAAGTGACCTATACAGTTGCAAGACTTCTACCTTCTAATTGAAGTGGAAAAGTAGTAATCCATAGTAGACTTTGGAAGCTTGGGTATGTATACTGTAAACCTTAAAGGTACAACGTGAATTTGTAGTGTGGAGCAAGCTAAAGAGCATTTACCCTGGAGGAGTCCAGATCTGCATTTTTGCAAGCCTTGGGCAATAGAATAAGATAAAAAGTTTGGGGCCCAAATAGGTTTAGAGTTTGGATTAGAGAATACAGCATAGCACAGGATCTCCAAAGGGGAGCACCTGCAGTGGGTAAACTATACCAATACCATCCACAGATGAAAAAGAAGATACCCATGCATATCCTTGATTTGACTCCAGTGGAACAAAAGAAAGTATTTGTACCTCAAGAAACAGGGCTACTCACATGGGTGAACTCAAACAAACATTTACTCTTAAAAAAAGAGTAAAGATTTCTAATTTATGGGATATACCTCTGTGGTGCAGTGAATTACTTAATATGACCCCTCTAGCAGTCTTTGTAACTCCCACCTAATTTGAGTGGGTCTACACAAATTAGAGTTTGTGGCCCACTGAAGGGATTGCATAGCTTGCTAATAATGTAAATAAGGTGAACAGCACCTTGTGGGGGTGGGACCAGGCAAATAAAGTGTATGGAACCCTAATGAGGGAACTGGTCAGTTTTGCTATCCTAAAAAAAAACAAAAAAAACCATTGCCATCAAGTTGATTCCAACTCATAGCGACCCTATGGTATGCTTAAAATGGGCCATCCCAGAGGCGGGAAGGGAGGATCTCACGACCACTGAGCAAGAAAAGCCAGGAGTGGGACACATCCTCTGGACCTGAGATCCCTGTGCTGAGAAGCCCCTGGAACCAGGATGCCGAGAAGGAGAGCTGTAACACCAAAGATGGTGAGAAAATGTGGCAGCTGACTAACAGGAGACCAGCAGGAGATGGCATGATGGGCTTCCCAGGCCACGGAGTGAGGAAGTTGAGCACCTTTGGGCAGGAGGCTTGCTGGTGGAGTAGGATGCCTCCGGGCATTTGGTGGAGCTAGGTTTGCTGACCCACCGAGCTAGAGCTGAGCATCTTCAGGCCGAGGCTTACTTGGGGAGTGGGGTGTTATCGACAGAGCTAAGAAAGCTTTGTAACACTTGCCCACGCAGGACAGAGGCCAGGTTGGGGGGCCAAGAGGTGTAGGGGTCATAGACCTGCCTGCAAGCACGGCTAAGAAGAGGCTGTCCTGATGGAAGAACTATATCCTGAATGTTTCTGAGCCTGAATTGTAACCTATTACTTTCCTAATAAACACCATAATCATAAGTATTGTCTATGAGTTCTGTGGTTATTGCAGTGAATTATTAAGCCCAGCAGAGAAGTGCAGAGTGCCATAGGAAGGACATCAGTGTCAGAACTGGTAAAAAGGTTGAAGAGGAGGTATGTCTGACCTCTGCCTCATAGCAATGAGCCTTGGGCTGTTGATCTTGATTCTTCTTGTCCCTTGTGAATTTAGAGGAGGTCAAGTGCCCGTGCCACATCATTTTTACAACTAGATTCACTTTATGCATTGTCCCTATTTGTACTCTTGATTTGTGGCCAGAATAACCCTAGCAAGAACATATGCTGTTCCCTCAGTAGTGGTGCTGGGTCACTGCTGCGGCCACCACTGCTATGGAGCTAAAGGCACTCTGTGGCAGCTACTGCTAGTCTCTTGGGTGGCTCCCACGAAAGAAACCTGCCTAAGGCTCACTTCAGCCCATGCTATTGACCTGCTTTTCCCTGTTGGTTTATTCTACAACCAAAGATTCAGAACTCACTTGGAGTTCTCCAGAGCAAATAAAAGTTTTGGGTGGATTGAAGCTTGTACACTTTTAAGAAAAATACTACAAAATTAAGAAAAGTGGATGGGTACAAACATGAATACTTACAGTGAGGAAATAAATCACACAGTTTTCAAGGATTGAAAGTTGACAGATGTTTACCATATGACTTAGCCATCCCATTCCTGGGTATTTATCCTAGAGAAATGAAAACTTATGGTCACGTACAAAAATATCTATACGCAAATGTTTATAGTAGCTCTATTCATAATTGGCAAAAACTTAAAACAGCATAAATGTCTTCACTAGGTGAATGGATAAACAAGATGTGTTACATCCATGCAATGGAATACAATTCAGCAATAAAAAGTAACAAGTATCTTTTTATGGATCTCAACGGCATTATGGTGAGTGAAAGAAACCAGTCTCAAAAGATTAGATATGTTACGATTCCATCTATATGGTATCCTTGAAAAGAAAAATACTGATGGATAGAAGATAAGTGATTGCTAGGGGAGGGGTGGGACTATGAGGGAATTTCTTGGAGTGATAGAATTATTCTATATTCTAATTGTGGTGGTGGTTACATAAATCTATCTATATATGTGTTAAAATGCATAGAACTGTATATCAAAAAATAAATTTTACTATATGATAAACTGAAAATTAAAATAAAAAAAATGATAAATGCCTCAAAGATTGCAAAGCACAGACGATAGTTATTTTATTAGTATATACCTTAACTATCTGCATTATACTTTCTTCCCATACAAGGGTCTACAAATACAGGAATTTGGATGAGTTTCACTTTATGATAGTCCCATCAAAGGAGAAAGAAAAATTCACAGCATGTTTATAATTGCATGTGCTGCATTCATAAGTATACTCTTGATAGGAGTGAACTTCCATTTTGTCTAGGCATCAGGTAACATAGGGCACATCCATATCAGGATACAACTTTTCATCCTCCACCTTTCTGATATGAACTCAGGTCAACTGACACAGTGGGTGGGATGAGCATTTGTGGAATCCATTCCTATGCTAGGAAGGCAAGCAATATCTGTGAATGAAAACAACTGCAAACTATACAAATATCTCTTTCTGTACGTTTATTATAGAAAGAGCTCAGTAGTCTCTGCCAAGAAATTTGGAAGACAGTTACCTGGCCAACCAACTGGAAGAGATCCATATATATGCCTATTCCAAGGAATGGTGATTCAACAGAATGTAGAAATAATCCAACAGTATCATTACTATGACATGCAAGTAAAATTATGATGAAGAGAATTCAAAAAAGGTGCAGCAATACATTAACAGGGAACTACCAGAAATTCAGGCTGGAACCCGAAGAGGACATGGAATGAAGGATATCATTGCTGATGTCAGATGGATCCTGGCTGAAAGCAGAGAATACCAGAATGATGTTATCTGTGTTTTATTGATTAGGCAAAGGCATTTGACTGTGTGAATCATAAGAAATTATGGATAACATTGTAAAGAATGGGAGTTCCAGAACACTTGTGTTCATGTGGAAACTGTGCATACAACAAGAGGCAGTCTTTCAAACACACAAGGGGATACTGCGTGGTTTAAAATCAGGAAAGGTGTATGTCAGGGTTGTATCCTTTTATCATACTTATTCAGTCTGTATGTTAAGCAGTTAATATGAAATCTGGACTATATGAAGAAAACCGTGGCTTCAGGATTGGAGGAACAACTTGTGATAAGCAGATGACACAACCTTCCTTGCTGAAAGTGAAGAGGACTTGAAATACTGATGAAGACCAAAGACTACAGCCTTCAGTATGGGTTACACCTCAACATAAACAAAACAAAAATCCTCACAACTGGACCAGTAAACAACATCATGAAAATGGAGAAAAGATTGAAGTTGTCAAGGATTTCATTTTACTTGGTCCACAATCCATGCCCGTGGAAGCAGCAGTCACGAAATCAGATGACACATTGCATTGTGCAAATCTACTGCAAAGGATCTCTTTAAAGTGTTAAAAAGCAAAGAAGTCACCTTGAGGTCTAAGGTGCGCCTGACCCAAGCCGTGGTCTCTTCCATCGCCTCATATGCATGTGAAAGCAGGACAATGAATAAGGAAGACTGAGAAAGAATTGATGCATTTGAATTGTGGTGTTGGTGAAGAATATGGAATATACCATGCCCTTCCAGAAGAGCAAACAAATCTGTCTTGGAAGAAGTACAGCCAGAATGCTCCTTAGAAGTCAGGATGGTGAGACTTCATCCCATGTAGTATGAACATGTTATCAGAAGGGAGCAATCCCTGGAGAAGGACGTCATGCTTGGTAAAGTATAGGTTCAGCAAAAAAGAAGACTCTCAGTGAGATACACTGACATAGTGGCTACACAGTGGGCTCAAACATAGCAATAATTGTGAGGATGGCACAGGACCAGGCAGCGTTTCATTTTGTTGTACGTAGGATTGCTACGAGTCAGAAACGACTCATGGCACCTAACAATAACAAAACCAATTTTAATCTACAACCTTATCAATTTTCCCCAGGACTAGATCCCAAGTAGCTACTACAATGCCTCTAGAGACAACAGAGGTGTGATGGAGAAGTTGAATTGTAAAGACAATGGTCCTCACTTATTATAGTTATCCTACTTCTTCAAATTTTATACAACATGATCCTGTAAACACATTGTCAGTTACCTCCCGTGGCACTAAAATGTGCTCATGCATGCACCAAAAAAAAAAGTTCCACTGCCGTGGAGTCATTCTGACTCAAAACGACACTATAGGACAGAGTAGAACTGCCCTGCAGGGTCTTCAAGGATGTAAATGTCAATGGAAGCAGCTGACACATCTTTCTCCCGCGGAGAGGCTGGTGGGTTAGCAGCCGAGCACTTACCCACTGTTTCACCAGGGCTCCTCTTGCTTATGTAGGAAGCCCTTACTATTAAGCTTCATCAGCTTCAAGGTATATTATCATTATCCTCTTGAGCCCACAGGTACAGCCTGGCTTACGTGGCACACAGCCGTGCCCATTTTCTGTAGGCGGTTTGTGGCAGAGAAGAATGCTCACTTGCTGGCTTGCCGATGTTCTTTGGCTTATGCTATAAATGCTGCCCACACTGTTGTCTTGTAATCCACCATGGACAATGGCTGTCGGATATTCCAAATTGTGCAGCCCAGATGTGCTAGGGAGGTAACACCTTGTGGGGTAAACTTTCAACCAAAGGGAGATGAAAGGTCATCAGTAAATTATCTAGCTCTTGCCTGCCCCTCCCTCCACTACTGTTAGAAACTTTTTCTAATTCATGTGTCCTCACTGGAGATAGCCACAGTTATTCAACAATCCATGGATCAAGGTGTTTTGCCCAGCTCAGGAATAGACTGCCTCATCTTTTTTTCCCTTACTATTGCTTCCCTGAGATCTACTATCAACAAAGTGATAGCACATAAGCTTTTGCCTTAGCTCTCTTTTTTGGGGGAATTCAGTAAATGCATGTGATTGAAAAATCAATATTAAACTAAAGCCTTAAGTAACAAGCAGAATAAGACAGGAGTTGGGTAATTAGGGGCAAAGATTCTAGGGAACTTTTAGTTTTAGGAGGAAGAGAAAGATATTGATTTAATTCAGACTTTGTTAAGCTAGGTATGGATGAAAAATTTCGCAAGTAATCATCACAAAATAAAAATAGATTATATAACTCCAAACTAAAAGAGGAAAAAAAAAAATGGAATGAAAAGGTGGAATAAAGCAAACAAACAAACAAAAACTTGAAAAAGAAAGCAACAAAGGAAAACATAAACAAGACAAAAAGGCAAATAGAAAATAAAGATAAGAAAGTAGAAATTAATAAAATTTATCAGCAATTCCAACTATGGAAAATATTAAACTCTGTACTTAAGACATAAAGATGACCTGGATGAATTAAGATACCATATCAACAGCTGGCATTTACAAAACTCTCTCATAGGGAATAGTTTTTATGTGCATATACCAATACACCTAAACATAGCCAAACTGGAATTTCAAGCTCTATGTCAAAGTCAGCGGGTTCTATTCAGTATCAACTAGCAAACCTCATTCTATTCAGTGTTTTCAACTCAAATTCTAGCCCTGGCCATCTGCTTTAAGGAAGCATACTGGTAGTTACCAGAAGACGTGAAATCCATCATATATCAAAAGAGCTGACCCTTCATCACCACTAAAAAACAGAAATACCATAGCAAACTCTACAAGTATGCCATAATTTTGATGGGTCTATACTATTCTTTTTGCATTGATGTGGCAGTGTTATCACTGAATTGTGTTCCTCCCAAAAAGTGTGTTGATGTCCTCACCCTTGTACCTATAAATTGGAGCCCTGGTGGTGAAGCGGTTAAGCACTCAGCTACTAAGCGAAAGGTCAGTGGTTCAAACCCACCAGCCACTCTAGGCAAGAAGATGTGGCAAGCTGCTTCCATAAAGATTACAGCCTTGGAAACCCTATCAGGAAGCTCCACCCTGTCCTAACCGCGCCCCCCCCCAAAAAAAAACAAACCAACCCGTTGCCGTGGAGTCAATTCCAACTCCTATAGGACAAAGTAGAACTGCCCCATGAGGTTTCCAAGGAGCAGCTGGTGGATTTGAACTGCCGACATTTTGGTTGGCTGCCAAACTCTTCACCACTGTACCACGCTGTCCTATAGGGTTGCTATTAGTAAGAATTGACTCAACAACAACTTTTTTCATTTATTTATTTATTTTTTATGGGTATCTGTGAATAGGGGCTTTCTTTGTTATGTTAATGAGGTCATACCAGAGTAGAGTGGATCCTAACCCTAATCACTTACTTCTGAGTTATAAACTGACCAGACTAGACACAGAAACACACACCTGGGGAAAGGAAAGCAGGTAATGGAGACAGATGCATCCACAAGCCCAAGAACACCGAGGACTGCTGGCAGCTACTAGGAGCTGAAATAGACAATGAAATAGACGAGGAGGCTGGTTTATCATATCCCAGCAATGAGGATCTTTGATGTTCTGGAATAGAAAACGTAGGTGTCTAGGATGTGAAGCTGTGAAAGTGGAGTAGCTTTTCATGCAGTGTTGGCCCCAGTGCCGTGGGTAGTCTTCTCTTTCCCCCTGGGCATTATCTGAGTGAATTCACACTCCAAAGAGACTGCGAAGGTTTCAGAGGGTAAATAAAGGCAGCAAGTCTGCCCCAAGGGACAACATAGTTTTTCAGTTCCAGGTACAGCTTCCTTCAGTCTTGGGAAGCGTATTAGGAGAATCCTATTGAGGAGGACTCTTGATTTGCACTCCGTTTCTGAAGCATGAACTATTTTATCAATAAAAACATTTTTAAAGTAAATAGAATAAATTTTTTGTTAATAATTTCATATTCTAATGTCCCATAATTGTAATGTAGGTAAGAGAGACCCAGACCTCCTTCCCATAGTCTTTGGAAAGTGCGATAACCTTCTGCAATTTTTTTTTTTTTAATTACCTGGAACTTTTCAATTCTGCTTACTGCTGGTTCTGATGTTTTGTTTCTGCTGAATTATCTTTCTCAACTCACGGTTTAGCAGATTTTATCACTGTTGTAGCATAAACTAATCTCAGTGAGTACCTTCTCCTTGCTTCTATGCTATAATTTCATCTGAAAGAAGTGGTTCTGAAAAGCAGACTCTTCCTGAAAACTTGAGCCCGATAGTGTGTAACAGCTAAGGGCATTGCACTGTAGCAATGTCTATCAGATTCTTCTTCCTCTTCCTTCCTTTCTTTCTTTTCTTTCCTTTTCCTTCCCCCTTGCAGACAGGGGTGTCTCTAGGGGCCAAGGAAGCCCAGGTGGTATCAGGCATATTTGGGAGTTTGATTACAAAAGGGAGATAGAATATATAATTTATGAGGACAATGAAAGCTAAGTTTCTCAGATTTGAATTAGGTTTTTAGAAATATGGAAAAAAGAGACTTAGAAAGAAAAAGAAAACCTAGAAAGAAACTAGACATGTGGAATTGAAATTGGAGTTGTCAAAATGAACTCATGTTTTTTTTGGTTTAATATATATGTGTGTGAAATAATATATTATACATAAATATATACACACAGAAAGAAATAATATATAAATATACACACAGAGAGAGAATATACAACATATACAGATATATGTCTCTATATGTGTGTGTCTGTATGTGTGTGGGAGCCCTGGTGGCACAGTGGTTAAGAGCTTGGCGGCTAACCATAAGGTCAGCAGTTCAGATCCACCCGCTGCTCCTTGGAAACCCTGTGGGGCAGTGCTACACTGTCCTATAGAGTCACTATGAGTCAGAATTGACTCGACAGTAACCTGTTTGGTTTTTTGGCTTGGTGTGTGTGTGTTTATTATACATTCCTCTTCCCAGTGCTATTCTCTGAGATGGCCTAGAAGCAATTATCCTCCAGTTGCATTAGCGTATTTAGCACCTAGAGATTGATTTCTAAACATTAGGCTCCACTGAAGGAAGTAGGGATCTACAGAGAAACGGCTAATTCCAGAACAGGGCAGAAGAAATGTACAAGATGAAGCTGGGGTATCTGTTGGCAACAAAGAGTAAGGAAGTTTAGACACTGATGAGAACACATTACAAAGCATAGCAGGCTACTTGAAGGAGGCTCCACTGACCAAATTTGGGACAATTTTCAAAATAAATGAATGCTGTGGTGCAAACGGCTAAGTGCTCAGCTACTAAACAAAAGATTGGTCATTTGAATCAACCCAGAGGTTCCTCGAAAGAAAGTCCTGGTGATCTATTTCCAAGAGGTCACAGCCATTGAATACCCTATGGAGTACAGTTCTATCTGACACCCATGGGGTCGCAGTGAGTTGAAATCAACTCAAAGGCAATGTTTTGTTTGCTTGTTTTTTATCAAAATAAATAACAATATTGATGTAATATGACTCATTGACTATAATAGAAATCCATGAATTCAAACAGATATGAAGAAATAGATGGAAAAACATACAGATGGGAGATGAGAAAGCACTGTGTGATTCTGGATTAGATCCTGGGCTAGTAAGGAAATAACCACATTATTGGGACATTTGACCAAATTTGAATGGGGTATGTGGGTTTGGATGATGTTATTGAGATTATATAGGAAAAGATGGTTATTCTTTGGAGACTGCATGAAAGCAAATGTGGTAAAATATTAACAATTGGGCAATCTGGGTGAAAGAGATACAGGAATTCTTTATATAATTCTTGTAATTCTTCAGAAGTTTAAAATTATTTCAAAATAGTTTTTTAAAAATATTGACAAATTCTTTTTTTTAATTTCTCATACAAAAATTTATACACATATTGTTATATGACCCTAGTTGCAATCCCTATATTGTGACAGCTCACTCCCCCTTTCCACCATTCAACAAACTCCTGTCCCTTCCTGCCTTCTCATCCTGCCTCCGGACAGGAGCCTCCCATTTGGTTTTGTGTATCTGCTTGAACTAAGAAGCATACTCTTCACAAGTATTATTTTATGTTTTATAGTCCAGTCTAATCTTTGTCTGAAGAGTGGGCTTCCAGAATGGTTTTGGTTCTGGGGGCCATGGCTTTGGGGGTTTCTTCCAGTCTCAGTCAGACCATTAAGTCTGGTCTTTTTATATGAATTTGAGTTCTGCTCTGCACTTTTCTCCTGCTCCATCAGAGACTCTCTGTTATTCCCTGTCAGGGCAGTCATTGGTGGTAGCCAGGCACCATCTAGTTCTGGTCTCAGGCTGATAGAGTCTCTGGTTTATGTTACCATTTTGTCTCTTGGGCTAATATTTTTCTTGTGTCTTTCGTGTTCTTTATTCTTCTTTGCTGCCAGTGGGTTGGGACCAATTGATGCATCTTAGATGGCTGCTCGCAAGCTTTTAAGACCTCAGACACCACTCACCAAAGTGGGATGCAGAACATTTTCTTAATAAATTTTGTTATGCCAGTTGACCTAGGTGTCCGCTGAAACCATGGGGCAATCTGGGTGAAGAGATACAGGAATTCTTTATACAATTCTTGTAACCTTTCAGAAGTTTAAAATTATTTTAAAATAGGTTTTTAAAAATATTGACAAATCAATTCCTTAAAAAGAAAAAAAAGTTACTTAACCTTTTTCACTAACTTAGAGGCTCCACACCCCTACTGTATTGCTGGGCTGACAATTCATCCCTGTGCACTCTCCTCCTGTGCTCTCTCTTCTAACGCCTGTTTTCATGTGGAAACCGTGATCAGGGCTCTCTTAGTGTGTCCTTCCAAGCTGTGCCATGGTGACAAAATTATCCCCATGTCCCGCTGCATTGACAAACATTTATCGAATGCCTAGTTCACAGAAGACACAGTGTGGGGAATCCTTGATTTTAAGGAGCATAAATTGTAGTTGGAAAGAAAGAAAAGTAAACAACTAATTAAAATAAGAGATATATTCCAGGCCAGATATATTCCAAGACAGATGTATTCTGTCCTGGAGGAAGTACAAGCAGAATGCTCCTTAGAAGCAAGGACGGCAAGACTACATCTTACATACTTTGGACGTGTGGTTGGGAGGGATCAGTCCCTGGAGAAGGACATCATGCTTGGTAAAGTACAGGGTCAGTGAAAAAGAGGAAGACCCTCAACAAGATGGATTGGCAGTGGCTGCAACAATGGGCTCAAGCATAACAACGATTTTGAGGATGGCGCAGGACCGGGCAGTGTTTCATTCTGAGGTACATAGGGTCGCTATGAGTCGGAACCAACTCCGTGGCATCTAACAACAGCAACAACATTCCAGGGTCGTGGTATCTACAAAGTGCTAAGAAAGGCAGAGAGGATGAAGACAGCTTTGAACAGAAGGTGACATTTGAGTATTTTAGCATCTCAATTGAAAAGGAAAATTATTTAAATACTTTAGAGGATAATACTACTCACAGAAACATAAGAGAATGAAAAAATAAAAGATAAAATAAGAACTTCATTTATTGTAGTAAAATGATATATATATAATTGTATGCTACAGAAGATGTGATTAAAATATGTAATATTAACAAGAATTTTCAAATATGTCTTGTATTAAACACAAAGTTCAATTGTGGAACAAAGAACTCGGTTTGGCCTTTTGTCTCTAGTTTTGGAAAATAGCCCTTGGAATTCTAAAGCAATCAAGGTGGCTTAGAAAAAAAAAATCCAGGCAACACTTAAACATGTGCGAATGAGTTGGGAGTCCCCAACTCATCACCTGGCACCAGGTCTCAGGAATGGAGGGAGACGTGATGTAACAGGCCTCGGAACAAACCATCTCCCCCCACGCTCTGAGGCCTGATGTTTGTCAGCAGGGATAAAAAGATACCACTCAGGTTGGTGCCATCATGTCTGAACACCCTCTCCTCGGGCCGTCTGGCAGGAAACCTACATTGTGCTCTGTGTAGTGAGGCACCTAGGCTTTGGGGTATAAAAATAGCTGGAGGAGGGACTTTCAGGTTCCCTCACTTATGGTACAACACGGGAGCATATGTTGAAGAATTTCCAGTTCACCTAATTAGCCTACCTAGCGAGGGGGATTGGCTGAAGGAAGGATCTTTGAGTCCCTTGCCAGTGGTAGAAAGTGGGGTGCGTGTAGAACAGTCCTCATCTCCACCCAGACAGCTTTTTCAAGTCAGGGAGAACCAGCTGAAAATGGATCCACATTTGTTCTGGTGTGTTCTCTGCTTCTTTTTGAAAGTAATGAAAGCACTTTCCTTGTGCTAATGTCCTGGGAGCATCTTGTGTGTCCAGGCTCTGAATGGATGAACACAGCCCCCATAGAGAGGTTGTTGATGTTACTGGGTGGAATCCTTGTCCTAGCAGTCTTATTAGTGCTGGGAATTTTAAGGCAACATGTGGGTACATCATATCAATCTAATGTACAGAATAAAGCTTGAGTTACTCTCATAATTTTTTTTTAAAAAGCCTAAAATTTAACGTGTAATACATCTCAAGTTATAAATTTAAAACCTTTGTTAAAATACTGAGATGTGATAAATCAATAGAAATAAATACAAAATCAAATACCAAAGCTCTTTGACTACTAATTCTTTTTAAAATAAATAAATAGTAAGAGAATGACTGTAAACATTGCTATATTTTTAAATCTTCTCCATCTAAAATGAACATCTGCTCTGAACTGTCTATGCAGGAATATTGAAGTTGTTCCCATAGAGACTGGAAAACAACTGATTCATGTATTTGGAGATTCATTCACTCATTCATTTATTCAGTAGGTATTGATTGGGCACTTTTTGTATGCGAGAGTCTGTGCCAAGTGATGGAGGAAACAGACATAAAGAAATTCCCTTTCCTGCTACTTCGGAGCTTCTAGTTGAGCAGTAGAGACAAGATAGGAGGCATTTTGAATCCAGTGTGATAGCTGTTGTGATAGACAGAGAACCTGGTGATGTGGGACCACTTCAGAGGAATCCTGGACTCAAGATGATGAGTATCAATGAATATTCTCTGAATAAAGTGACTTCTATACTGAAAACTAGGAGCCCTGGGGGCACACTGGTTAAGAGCTTGGCTGCTAACCAAAAGGTCGGCAGCTGGAATCCACCAGCCACTCCTGGGGATCCCTATGGAGCAGTACTACTCTGTCCTATAGGGTCGCTATGAGTCTGAATCAACAGCACTGGGTTTGTTTTTGGGGTTTTGATACCGAAAGCTTCATGATCAGTTGATATTGACTAATTGAAGAAATACTTAGGGTTTTGGAAAAAATCGGTTCAGCAAAAGAGAAAAACATGTGCTAAGCTTTTTAACCCCATTGTATAAATAGAAGAACTAAGGTTCCAAAACATAACTGTCTGAGGTTAGACCGTTGGGAAGTTGTGTAGTCAAAATCTGAACGCAGATTTTCTGGATCTAGAGTTTGTAACTTTTCATTTTCAACCTTAAACAACAAGAAAAGAATCTTAGAAATAGATAAATTTTTATATTTCTCTCCTTATTACATTTATAACAATATTAAATAACATTGTAACATAATATTAAATATTATTTATTAAATAAATACATGGTATTTGTTGTTGTTAGGTGCCATTGAGTTGGTTCCAACTCATAGTCACCCCATGTACAACAGAACAAAACACTGCCCAGTCCTGAGCCATCCTCACAGTCATTACTGTGTTTGAGCCCATTGTTGCAGCCACTGTGTCAATTCATCTCGTCAAGGGTCTTCTTCTTTTTTGCTGACCCTCTACTTTACCAAGTATGATGTCCTTCTCCAGGGACTGATCCCTCCTGATAACGTGTCCAAAGTCCAAATTCTTGCCATCCTCGCATCTAAGGGGCGCTCTGGCTGTAGTTCTTCTAAGACAGATTTGTTCTTTCTTCTGGCATCCATGGTATAGTCAATATTCTTCACCAACACCATAATTCAAAGGCAGCAATTCTTATTCTGCACTACCCTACTACTGTGGAGCCCTGGTGGTGCAGTGGTTAAGATCTCGGCTGCTAACCAAAAGGTCAGCAGTTCGAATTCACCAGCCACTCCTTGGAAACCCTATGGAGCAGTTCTACTCTGTCCTGTAGTGTCGGTATAAATTGGAATTGACTTGAAGGCACACAACAACAACAATTCCACTACTAATATCCTAGGAGGAATCTAATATCCTGCTCTAGCCAGTCTGGAAGTTTTGACAATTCCATAAATAGATCATGTAATTTCCCACGTCTGTGTTTCCCCTCATGCTTTCTTTACTTTAATGCCCCCTTTCTCATTCTAACCATCTTCAAAGGTCTGCTTCAAATGAAATTTTCGTGGAAAAGGTTTTGCTTATTTGTGTATTCTTAATTTCTTCAATTAGAGAAAAGTTTCCTTTCTTTAAACTTGCATCAAATTACATTACTGCCATCTTAAGGGAATTATACTACTGTGCAATGCATTATAGTAATTCCTACATAATCTTGTGCTCCCTATAAGCTATCTGATCTCCTAGCCAGTTGTTTCTCATTCAGCTCTGGCCACACTGGTGGTCTGGCTATTTCTGAAACTGACCAGGTACCTAAGGCTCCTTAGGCTCTTCATGTTGGCTGTTCTCTCGCTCCAGGATCTCCTTCTCCCAGACTTCTACATAGTTTAGTTAGTCATCCCGTCTTTACTCAACTATCACTTTCTCAGTTGGTCCAATTATGACCAACCTAATTACAAAAGCAACTAATTCTTCTACACACACTCGCTGACACTTTTAAATTGTTCCATATTTTTCCAAAGAATGTATTACCTCTAACATTACATTATTTGTTATGTCTTTTATATTTCCTGATAAAATCTAAGATACAGTGCCTTGTGTGTTCACTGATTTATTTCAAGTACAAATAACACTGCCTGATACATAGTAGATCCTTGAGTAGGTACAACTCAAGACTAAATCCTTTGAAAAAACAAACTTTTCTTTTTATCACCTTGTATTTCCTATTATAAGATCTTGATCCTGACAAGTGTTCAATAAGTATTTTTTAAATTGACATAAACCTAGAACTTCCCAAAGTGCACACCATATGCATTTCTCTTTACTTGAGAAGCGGTACAGCAGAAGACCAAGAACTCTGGTTCTAGATGGACTGTTGTTGTTAGGTGCCCTCGAGTTGGTTCCAACTCATAGCTACCCCATACACAACAGAACGAAACACTGCCCGGTCCAGCGCCATCCTCACAATCATTGTTCTTCTTGAGCCCATTGTTGTAGCCACTGTGTCAATCCATGTTGTTGAGGGTTTTCCTCATTTTTGCTGATCCTCTACTTTCCAAGCATGATGTCCTTCTCCAGGGACTGGTCCCTCCTGATAACTTGTCCAAAGTACTTGAGACAAAGTCTTGCCATCCTTGCTTCTAAGGAGCATTCTGGCTGTATTTCTTCCAAGACAGGTTTTCTTCTGGCAGTCCATGGTATATTCAATATTCTTCATCACCACCATAATTCAAAGGCATCAATTCTTCTTAGGTCTTCCTTATTCATTGTCCAGCTTTCGCATGCATACCAGGTGATTGAAAATACTATGGCTTGGGTCAGGTGCACTTTAGTCCTCAAAGTGACATCTTTGCTTTTTAACATTTTAAAGAGGTCTTTTGCAGCAGATTTGCCTAGACAGATTAGGTGACATTTACTAGCTGGGCGGCATTAGTCAAGCTATCTTAGCTCTGTGTACTTCACTTTCCTTGTCTGTCAAATGCAGATAGTATCACTGTCTACCCTTTAGGTGTTTTGTGAGGATTAACTGAGTTAGCCCAGAAAATCACTTAGAAAAATGCACACCAGATTAAGCACTCAAGCTTCACCTAGCTTTATTGGGTTATCATTTTTTCTCACATTCATTCAATTAATTTATTTGATGAATGTTTTAAATATGGAGTGCCAAAAACTACTCAGACTGCTGGAAATACAGTAGGATGAAAAAATGGCAAAACTTCCTGTGTTCATGGAGCTTTATTTCTAGTGGAGGCAGACAGACAATAAACAAAATATATATGTAAAATTGATACGGGGTAGATAACGACAATTGTTATGGAGAAAATGAATGTAGAAAATGTATAAGTATGTTCGATTTATAATAGCATTATCAGGAAAAAATCTTTCTAAGGGATTGATATTTCAGCAAATACCTGAAGCAGGTGAGGGAGCTGACCAAGTGCTTAAATTAAGGAAGTGTAATTCAGACAGAGGGGATGACAATTGCAAAGGTGCTGAGGCAAGAACGTGCCTGGTGAGCTTAGGAATCAGTAAAGAAATCAGTTTCCATGGAACAGAATGCACAAAGGGGAGAGCTCAGGCGATGAGGTTAGAGAGGTACGGGAAAGCCACCACCTGGCACACACTGTGGGTCAACAAACAATAAATGCTGTTGCATTATATTTTCCTGACATAGTAGAGCTCTTAAGACCTTGGAGCCACACTGCTAGGATTGGAAGCTAGTATGAGCTCAGACAAATTACTAACTTCTCCATGCCTCGGTTGCTTCATCTATAAAAAGGAGATAGTAATAACGCATTACCTTATGTTGTATGGATAGAAAGTGTTAACAAATGCAAACTACTAAGACCAGTGCCTGGCACATAAATGCTATTGTCAACTGTATTTGGTGGAGAAGATGAAGCATATTTACTAAATGCTTGCCAAATTTCAGAACAAACTATAGATAACCCTCGCTGTGCGTTTTGAAAGCTACACACATAACTTGTATCCTAACCTCATGAGAATTGAAAGACAAGCTAAAAGGTGAGAAAGATAAACCTTGTCTGACCTTGGCATTTCACTTTCTTCTCCTACATTAAAACAGAAATGTGGATCAAAAGACTCCCCAGTGTTAACAGAAATACTTTAGATTGCAGGTCTCAGAATGAGTGGAAAGTGCAGCAATGACCTTGTCACATTCCTTTTTGCAGTTAAAGAACAATTTCCCTTCTAATAATTGTTACCTAAAATGCTGTGATTTAAATACTTCTGTATCATCTGCATTGGAGCCCTGGTGGCACAGTGGTTAAGTAGTCAACTGCTAACCAAAATGTTGGCAGTTCGAATCCACCAGCCACTCCTTGGAAACTCTGCAGGGCAGTTCTGCTCTGTTCTATAGGGTTGTTAGGAGTTGGAATCGACTCGACTGCAATGGGTTTGATTTGGTTTTATTCGTTTATCATTTTATGAAATTTCCATGTAGGCTGAAATCAATTTCTAAATTGAAATAGGAAAGGAAGACTTATTAAATTTAACTCAAATGAAAAAATAAGAAAAGAAACTCCCTGGTCTGAAAATGATTATAAACAATTAGCACTCTAAAGGCATGTGTCCAACTGAGCAAATATAGAGCCCAAGGTGATGACATGCATGAAATACTGTGGAAGCACAGAGGAAAGAACAATTGTACCCAAAGCAGAATGGAAGTTATTTAACAGAAACTCATAAAAGAGGTCAATTTTAAGCTGAGATGTAAAAATGGAAGAGAATTTTCAGAGCTGGCACGGTGAATAAAGGAATTAACAGAGTTACAGCTTTTTTGTTGTTGTTCCTGATTATGGTAAAAAGTTAATTTGCTAGATTTTGTTTTGGTGTCAGTAACGCTGACATTTGGGGTATACTGATATCGTATGTAGAAATAGGGGTATATGGATGTTTTCCATAAATATTGGCTGATTATTTATAGCATATGTATACGGGATGAGGTACAAGAGATTATAAGGGCTACTCTGCTCCACTTTTTGTAATCCTTTTGCAAATAAGACACTCTTGAAATTTGATAGTGGGTCTGGGTGGATGATAGGTTTCTTGAAAATTAAATAATTCTGCTGGTTTTTCCTTCATTCCTACATACAACCCTCAACTAATCTTTTCTCAGATTAGCAACTGCCAAGTGAAGTCTAGCAATGAAATGATTGTGGGAGCTCTCCCCTGTGAGTCAGATGAGCACCTGGGGCTGGTCTTTTACCACTCCAATACTGATGCCATGTTCTTAAAGTCCCGCTTCTCGGATATGTACATATACATGCATACATACATATATAGATATACATATACAAATATATTTTATGTATCAACTGGGCTAGGCTATGGTCCCCAATTTTTGGTCAAACAAACACTTGTTTTGACTAGATGCTCTTATAAAGCAGTTATATAGATTAAAACTGTTCACCTTAAAAGAAGCAAATTACTCTCTATGGTATGGGTGGGCCTCATCCAGTCAGCTGAAGGCCTTAAGAGCAAAAGAGAGTTTTCCCTTGACTGTATACTTCCTCCAGACTATAAACAGACATTTACCTGAACACTTCAACTCTTCCTGCCATCTGACCTATGATTTGGTACATAAACCTGCAGGAATCTCCAACCTGTCACCTTATCTATGAATTTCGGACTTGACAGTGTCCCACAATCACAGGAGCCAATTCCTTGAAATAAATCTCTCTTTTTCTCTGCACATCCTGATTTTGACTAGCCACAGATGGCTAATGACTACAGTACAGTACAGTGCAGATCTGTATCATTCAACTTCCCCCCAGGTGAGCCAAAACTGGAATTACATCTAAGAGCTCTTAGACTCTATCCCAGTCCATAGTTTTTTGGCAATGATTTGTTGAAGGGACCAGGCAGGACACTCGCAGAGCATTCTCCCTTTGGATTTGTCTGGTCGCTTTCTGGTGACATTGTGTAAGTTGTTTCTCTATAAATTTTAAATCTAAACAAATAATGATTAAACATCCAAGGCAATGTAAATGATAAAACAACAAAAACGGAATAGATGTGACAAACTTCAAGAAAAAAATAAAAATGAATAGTCTAGAGCAAAACACACTAAATAAAGTCAGTAAAATTAGGAAAAGGGGCAAGGAGACAGGATCGGAGCAAAAGTAATACAAAGACCTCATCTTAGAGGGTAGGAGATGGGGGAGCTAAATGTGTACTAAAGAGGTTACCTTATTTGAGGGGACACACATGGAGTCGCCATGAGTTGGAGTCAACTCAAAAGCCATTGGTGGTTTTTGAATGAGGCTGCAATGCAGTAGCAGTTCATTTCCAGCTCTCCCAGCATATTAAAAGGACTCACTTGTGAACCAAGCCAGAATGTTTTCTTGCTATGTTAGCTGGAAGTAGAAGACCCACCATGAAGACACAGGTGTATGTTGAGAGAGAGGTGTTAGCGTAAAGAGGTTTAGGATTTGGGGTAACACTTGCTTATGCTCTACGGACCTGTTCTGGCCCATTCTGAATATATAACTTCCATCATAAAATTTACTGCTTTTATGCCTACTCAGGAGTCCTGGGTGCACAGTGATTAAGCATTTGGCTGTTAACCAAAAGGTTGGCAGTTCGAATTCACCAGTTGCTCCTTGGAAATCCTATGGGGCAGTTCTACTCTATCCTATAGGGTTGCTATGAGTCAGAATCAACTCAACGGCAGTGGTTTTTGTTTTGTTTTGTTTTAATGCTTACTCAGGCTTATAACTGAATAGATCTGACAGTATCCATTTCCCAACTGGCAGCCCCTGTCTCATAAAGACCTGATTTTCTCTGACTAGGTGCTGAGAGTATACTAGGATCAGCTTTTCCAATGGTGAGTAGTGCTCCCGTGCAGCAGGCTGGGCTCTGCTCCAAATACCTAGAGAAATGTGCCACGACTCTTTCTCTGGAGTCAGAGACTCCACACTGTATTTTTGTTCAACACCGGAAAACAAACAAATAAACCCATTGTCGTCGAGTCGACTCCAACTCATAGCGACCCTATACTGCAGAGTAGAACACTCCCTAAGGTTTCCAGGGAGCGGCTGGTGGATTTGAACTGCCAGCCTTTCGGTTAGCAGCCGAACGCTTAGGCGCTGAACCACCAGGGCTCCACAGACCCTTCTATATATTCAGATCTCTATTGTGACATGATTGTGCAACAGGGCAACATGCGCCATAGCCTGGTGTTAATTACTAGTATTAATTATTACCATAAACTACCAAAACCAGTTGTTATGAAGTGGATTCTGACTCATGGCAACCCTATGTGATTCAGAGTAGAAAATCCATAGGATTTTCATAGGTGTGACCCTTTCAGAAGCAGATGGCCAGACCTTTATTCAGAGACACATCCTGGTGGACTGGAACCTCCAACCTTTTGGTTAGTTGTTGGGCACTTAACCGTTTGTGCCACCCAGGGACTCCAAATTATTACCACAGACTGGTGATATTTGTCTAGTAAACTATGGGGAATCAGCTGAGATTTTCCGAGTGGGGAACGCAAAATATACTGTACAAGGAACAAGTATACATGAGTTAATTGTTTTAGTACCTGTTGGATTCAACTGAAAATATTCAGAAAGCGTAGGAGACAGAGGAAGGAAGAACTAGGTGTAAAACAGAGAGAAAAAGGTCAAGCCTAGCATTTGTAGTATCTGACTGAGAGAGTAATCCTATTATCTTCTCAGTTCACTTTGTTTTTAAGTCTTCAAGACAAGGAATGAAGTTAATTTTTTAAAAGAGTGAATATATCATCACCTATTATACATTTTCAAAGTCAACAGTTACAAATTAAAAAAAAAAAAAAAGTCCTGGTAACTATCCTAGGTACCTATTAAGAGCACAGAGAATGAGTGCATTGCCAGCAGCAACATCATCAAACTTCCTGTGTCCTACTGATGCCAGGTAATTGTAACACAGAAGTTAATTATCCTCCTTCAGCTCCTTTGGGAAAACAGTATTTTCATCTACTAGAAAGAGAGAAAGGTCATCTGTTAAGGATTGGTGTGGAATGGCAGCTGGCTCCTGGAAATATGTGTTCATTTTTTCATAAGGCTCACAGTCAGAGCAATGAGAAATTTAATGAGATCTGGCAGACCATCTTAGGGCATCAGAATAATCAAAGGAAACTATCATTTCTCATACGTGCTCCTAGATTCCTTTGCAGAAAGCTGCCTATAACAATCTGGGGGGTGAATAATGGACATGTCCTCTGGACCCAAAATGCCTTCACACTTTGTGAGGGTAATCATGAGCCTATTCTGTGGTCAATCACTTATTTCTGAGAATGTAATTAATTTCATTTTATTTTTGTTCTCATGCCTTTGTTAAGGTTTTAAATATATCTAGGCAAATATATATATGTATGTGTCATATTTTATGTATATATTTCACATTCAAGCCTGTTTATATTCAAATGGGCTCACCCACACGAGTTCAAGATAGAATAGAATTAAAAAGAAAAACTGGGGCACTCATTAGCTTTCTTGTCTTTTGTAATGTTTCAAGAAAGCTCCTAATATCTTTTTCAACCAATTTCTCCCTATTTGGAGTGTTAGTACACATTTCAAACATGGAGGAAAGTAGATGGAGTGTACCAACAGCCAGGCTTGAACCAATCTTATCATTCAGCCAGATGTGTGTTTACTTCTAGGCTTAAAACCAACAAAAACAGCTTATAGATGAACTGCCCTCTCAACCAATCTTTCCCTAACTTCAACAACTATTCTGAAATGAGGATGTCTCCTACTGTACCTTGCTCATTCTCCCTAATGTTAAGACTTATCCCAAAACAGGAAAATCTAGTGGTTCATAGATTTATCTGTCATTGGTAATCCACAGTATAAATAAATTGTGCAATTCATCTATCCCACTTCTGTGGGACGTTGGGTACATCATCTCTTCACTATTTCAAACACAGTTACAGTGGACATTCTTCTATCTCCTGGTGCTCATCTGTGTGAGTTTCTCGGGGCCAGCTTCTCAGCAGTCATGGCATAGTGGTGTGCCAAGGATGGGTTCCCAGGGTGCCTGAGATAATAGTACCCTTAGTCTTCAGGTTGCCTCGGGGGTGTGGATA
Source organism: Trichechus manatus latirostris (assembly GCF_000243295.1). Taxonomy (NCBI): domain Eukaryota; kingdom Metazoa; phylum Chordata; class Mammalia; order Sirenia; family Trichechidae; genus Trichechus; species Trichechus manatus. Next base: position 19,966,449 of record NW_004443959.1, on the reverse strand, counting down.
CAAGAATAGGAGACTTTATTTATGCTCACAGCATCATCTCTGTTTAAAACAAAGTGCCATGTACACACTCTCCCTACCCCTTTCCAGGGAGTCAATTCTGACTCATAGCAACCATAGAGGACAGAGTAGAACTGCCCCATAGGGTTTCCAAGGAGCAGC
>NW_004443959.1:19945087-19966190 GCF_000243295.1 Trichechus manatus latirostris | reverse complement strand
GGATTTGAACTGCCAACCTTTTGGTTAGCAGCTGAGTTCTTAACCACTACACCACCAGGGCTCCATATGCACACTATGGTTGCCTATTCTCCACTAGGTGAAACGAGGTGGGGAAGCATGGTTGTGGGGTATTAACCTAGAAGAATCACTGCTTTGGTGTTGCTGTTAGTAGCCCTCAAGTCGATTCTGACTCATGGCAACCACAGGGTGGGTTAAATGATAGATTTTATGAGTAATTTTTTATTATTTCTTTGTCCTGGATGGACCAGGAATAGTATCCTTTGCCTCCAGTAGTAACAGAATATTATTTAATTTATTGCAACCTTACAGGGGGAATTTTGCGTTATTGCCATCTGTCTAATAAGTCAGATTTACTAAATTTTTGGAATATGCAACAAAGGTACAATTTCCCAAATTATAGACAACCAGTTGTTCAGGCATTCAGACCATAGTTATAGGAATTTGAACATCTGGAATGTTAATGTTGTCAGGAATTATGCAGGTATCATGGCTCCATTCTAATAATTGATCAGGTAAAATGTTTACGCCTTCTACTTGCAGAGGCTTTTTTTTAGCTCTAAGCATCCATTCTCTCTTTTGAAATTGGGGTATCACTACAGTGTGATAACCTGCTTTCACAAAATTTTTTTAGCATTAGAATTTTGATTTGACATGTTTTTGTGACTGTTACATTAATTTAAATTTCATAAGATTGTTATAGAAGGGCTCTAATATATACTGTTATTATTGGTACAATAGTAAGGTAAATTATAACATAATACACAGTATAAGATACAATATTAGGGTAAATTATAATAGATAATACATAGTGTCTGTAAGTTTTATTAATTTTGTTTATTTTTTAAGTCAGTTTTAAATAGTGTAAATGGTGAAATCTGAATATTTTAAGGAAGTGAAGAAATCTGTGGTGTTGGTTTGTGATCCATTGAATTATTCTGTTAAGCTAAAAATACTAAGAGCAGTAAATATAGGCAGTAGGGTTTTAAGAAAACAGCATAACATTAAGTGACATATCTAAAAACAATTAAACGGGAATTAGAGAAGTGTCCTTAATCTGTAGGAGTTTAGACTTCTCTGTAGTTACCCAGTATGTTGTTTTAATGGTTGAGGTAATAATTGCCCCTTTACCAAATAAATTATTATTAGATTTAATAAGGACTTTGTCACAGAAAGTCTATTGTGTTGCTTATTATTATGGTATTAGCTTAACATTATTAGGGGAAGTAAGTATTGTATTTATGGGAGTAAGGGTGTCTCCCAAAGCAGGTCCTGCTCGGTGCGGCTTCTGGTCAATAAAGACACAGCGAGGTCAGGAGGGAGGAAGAGCATTTATTGCAAGTGTGCAGGCAAGGAGCAAGGAGGTGTATACATACCTCAAATCAAGCTCCCTGAACAAAGGGGGGCAGAACCTTTTATACCGTCTCTGACACGGAAGTCCCTGCAGACATTCTGGAGGACGTAAGTGATCATGGCACGAAGGCACGGAAAGACAAATTGCATTTTTTTCCTTGGCATGTAGGCCAGTAAACTGGGTTTGACTGGTTTGAGCTACACCCAGCCCCTTGAGGACAATGGACAGGAGGCAGGTTCCACTTAGTCTGAGCAGCTCCCAGTTGAGCCACACCCAGTGCTGTCACTTAAGGCTTTGTTAGGCAATGGCTAAGCAGCTCCTGGCTGCATTGCCTATCAGGAGTTTCAAATTTTTCTCTATGGTTGAGAGATTTGGTTGTTTTTTCTAATCATTTAGATCATTCTCTAAGTTCTTGGTCATTGGTCAAAAGTTTTAATTTGTGTTTAAGTAAACTATTATATTTTTAATATTATTAGCTGCTGTAGGGTTATGAGGTCACTCGATGTTTAGTGGGATGTGTGCTGCTATGTTTCATATATATATTTTCAGAGATAGGCAAAAGACAATGTAGTCTATCTGAATAATTTGAAAAGGTCTGTCGGGTTTTATCTTGTCAGTATTTTTCTAGTAGGTCTCTATGCTTTAAATTATTTATAGGATTCACAGTGTGTAATTATATATTGAATTTATTTTTATGATGTGGGTAGATTTTAAGTGCTTAATTTTTGGAGGATGAAATCATGTTTGTCTACTTTGTATGTCTATTTATGTATTCTTTCTAAAAGTAGTGATGGCAATCCAGCTATTTGCTAGCTATCGTTAGGGTTTCTTTTTAGCTTTGTTTTAGGTATTTTCTGTCTCGTTTTTTTTTTTTTTTTTAATGTGCCTGGCATTTAGTGGATGTCATTTCAATTGATGCATTGAAACTTAGTTTATCAACAGTATTATTGTATTCTGCCTCTTTGTAATTGTCTGATCAATGTAACATAAATTTTAATGTTAGTGTTCTGTAATGTTTTCCCAAAATTGTTTGGGTGCCAATTTTTAGTAATTTTTTTGTTTTTTTTTGAACAAGTGTTGGACCATATGGTCAAGCCATTAGTAACCGTGCATGAATTGGTATATAAATACATACACATCTTTGTTTTTCCGTTAGGGTTTGTCTTATCACTAAGTCCACAGTCACTAATTTTGTATATTGTGATAATTTACCTTCAACTTTTTTGGTTAAGGTCGTGCTATCTGAAGTTCTCAAGACTCCCACAGCCTGGGAGTCTGCCATTCTTTGGGTAGTAAGAGCTCCCTATAGTGAAAACTAAGGAAACTAAACCAGAGAAATATTTTTTCCCTATCTATCAAAGGTTAACAGGAGCCCTGGTGGTGCAGTGGTAAAGAGCTACTGCTGCTCACCAAAAGGTTAGCAGTTCAAATCCACCAGCCGCTCCTTGGAAACCCTATGGGCAATTCTTCTCTGTCCTGTAGGGTCGCTATGGGTCTCAAGGGCAATAGGTTTTATGGTTTTATCAAAAGTTATACACTTACATCATGGCCCTCAACTCAGGTTGGAAACCTCAGTGTAACTTGGACGTGTTGAACTGGCAATTAATTGAAGAGCCTGAGGAATGCTGCATATGAATCCAACAGACCCTGAGTTTGTTTGGGGTAAAATGGAGATTTTAACTATTATGTAGACAAAACACAAAGTTCTCTCTTAAATGTAAAATACTAATTCATTTTATTAGCATGGGAACTAGATTATGCTCTGTAGTGGCTACAAAGCAATGAGGTTACTTCATGGGTAATTAGAACAATAACAGTCTTAGATACAATATAGTGGTAAACGTTAGTGAGAAAGACAGTCTAGAGGGATTAAAAATCCTCCTAATTTATTTTTGTTTACAAAACATAAAAATTAAAAAGAACCTGAATTAAACAAAAACCATATTACTAGTAAACAAGGATTAGCACTCATTTATTTTGGCATAATGTTTCCAGAAAAATATTGAAAAAAAAAAAAGTAAAAATCATGTTAATAAAAATCATAAACAAAGTCAAAAGACAGCTGACAAACTGAGAGAAATATTTACAATCTTTATCATGGAACTCTAATATATAAAGAACTCTTAAAATTCAGGGACAAAAGGCCATAGACCAATAGACAAATGCAACAGAAAAGACATTAAGAAGTTTTAAAAGTTCGAATTTGCCTTTAAACACACAAAAGCTGTTTAAATATATGCATCCCTAGAAAAGTACAAATTAAAATAACACTGAGTCCACAATTTTAAGTTAATAGATTAAAAATTAGAAATATGATAAACATTCTACTGGCAATGCTCAGAGGAAACAGAAAATGTCATACATAACTGGTGTGGGTGTTAACTGGTGAAACATTTTATAGATATTAGGATATTGTAGTGTAAATCAATTGTACTCATTTACATTCTCACAAGTCCTGTAAGAAATTCTCATTTCTGTCAATACTTGATAACAATTGGCATTGCGAATTGTTATCTCCTTACATTTTAATGTTATCTTCTTGATTAATAATAAGGTTGGAAAATTTTTGTTAATAATTAAATTTTTGCAGATTTCCTGTTTGTTTTGTTGCCAATTTATCTATTTCAGCTTTTTATAATTGACTTGTAAAAGACCTGTATACATTTTGTATATAAACTATTTGTTCGTTATTTGTCAAAACATCTTAAAATCTGTGGCCTAAATTTTGTTTATGGTGTCTTGTGGTTTAGAGACATTTTTGTTTTAAAAAATCAAATGTTTGAATCTTTATCTTGATTATATGATTATATTGATTATATTATATGGAATCAGTTTGAATTCATAGTGACCCTAAGTACAATAGAACAAAACATTTCCCAGTTGCACATCATCCTCACAATCCTTGGTATGTTTGAGCCCATTGTTGCAGCCCCTGTGTCAATCTATCTCATTGAGGGTCTTCCTCTTTTTCACTGACCCTCTAATTTACCGAGTATACACTATACACACACACATATATATAAACCAGTTACCATCTAGTTAATTCCAACTCATGGAATAGGATTTTCAAGGCTGTGACCTTTCAGAAGCAGATCACCAGGCCTTTCTTCTAAGACATCTCTTGGTGGATTCAAACTATCAATCGTTTGGTTAGTAATTGAGCACTTAACCATTTAGGCCAGCTACTGATTACATATACAATGTGTGGGTGTGTATATATATACACACACACATACTGATTATATATATACATATATATATATAGCTAATACTCTGAGCATATATATGAGTACAAAATTTCCGTGTGTGTATACATACATACATAAATAAATTTTGCTTTTTATGCATATATATTCACATATATATTTATAATTTTCCTTTCAAATGACTTTAGTTTACATGGCATTAATTTAGTAGTTGACATTATATTATAAAGAAGAGATTTGTTTATATCATAATAGACTCTTGTATTCTCATTTACTTCAGTGAGCTACAGTCCATTCTCATCTTTTTTTTTTTACAATTTTAATGCAAAAACTGTCTCAGATTTTTGTCAGTGTGATCCACTGCAAGTTGGCGCCTATGCAGTTTTGCTATTTATCCATCACTCTTTGATCACTCACTTACTTTATGGCACTAGAAGATGTTTTAATTTTATCTTATGCTTTTTACCTGAGAGTTGTAATAAACTTTTTATACAAGGAGGATTGGGATTGCTTTTGCACTTTTGACCTCACCATGAGGAAATCTTCCCTCGGGAGGCTACCACTCCATCCGGTTAGATCCCAGATTGAACACACATGGAACAGTTCAAACCCCAACCTGCAAGAAGAACTAAAGCCCTTTGTATTAATTCTGGTTCAACAAGAAACAAGCACAGTAGTGGAATTACGTGTGTGTGATCATTAAGGTTGTGTGTCAACTTGACTGGGCCATGATTCTCAGTAATTTGGCAGTTATGGTGTAGTTTGGCAGTCGTATAATGATGTGATCACCTCTGTGATGAGATTTGATATAATTTGATCACCTCCATGATGGAATCTGCTGTGAGTAGCCAATAAGTTGAAAGGGAGTTTCCTTGGGTGTATGGCCTGTATCCAATATAAGTGGGCATTCTGGTAAGGCTCATGGGCTTTTGCTAGCTCTGGATCCTGCACTTATCTCCTGTTCATATGACCTCCAGTTCTTGGGAATTGAACTTAGCAGCTTACCTGCTGTCTTGCCTGTCGATCTTGGGATTCATCAGTCTTCACAGCCTGTGAGCCAGAGCCCTGCTGTCTGACTTGCCAATCTTGAGTTTGTCAGCCCCAGGTGGCTTTTTGAATCAGGAGAAGCCTCTAGCCTGACCCACGGACTTGGGACATCCCAGCCTCTACAACAGCATGAGGCATTTCCTTAATATAAATCTCTTTCTATATATATATATATTTATACGCTTCACTGGTTTTGCTTCTGTAGAGAACCTAGGCTAAGACAGTGTTCCAGAGACTTACTGGAGGAGAGAGCAAGAAAAAATAAAGAGAGCCTTCAGACAGTGATGTAGCTCTTACACTCATGGAAGAAGAGAAGAAGTAAGAAAGATTGGACAGAAGTAAGAAAGATTGGACAGAAAAAGTCACAGAATGCAGCAGAGTTCCATGAAAGTTTCAGCCAGGCTTATGGGGAGTCTTTGAGCCAAAGCTGCCCTTTGTCTTCCTGGAATTAGCCTGACATTGTTCCCTTTAGTCATTGACTAGGATCAATCTGCAGGAAGAATGGTCTTCACAGGAAGGTGGTGCTGGATTCAGAAGGGAAACAGCTGAGGTTGCCAGTCTATTATGTCTCTCAGTAGAGGAGATTTGAGCAGTGAATTTTCATGCTCACCACGTCCTGCCAGACTCTTAGCATGAAATATAGTCTACTAGTTAAACCCAGCCTAGATAAGCTGATTTTCATTCAGCCTTCAAACATAAGTATGGTAAGAAATACTTTTTCATATGCCATTTACTTTGAGGGTGGTTAATTAGGCAGCTCTGTTGTGACAATAGCTGAATAATGCCAAAATTGGTACCTAGAAATGGGCTGCTACTGTAACATAAACTAAAATATGTGGAATTGACTTCGGGAAGAGATAGACTTTGCTAAAGAGACTGTTACAGGAGCCTTAAAAATTGTTGACTTATGTAATGACAAAACATATGGTAAAACAATAATCTAAAAGCCAGACAATTTACCTCAGGAAACTGTAGAGTTAAAGGAGCAAATGTGGAGATAAAATGTTGAAGGCATCCCCCCGCCCCCCCAAAAAAAAGCCCCAGCCCAGATGGCTTCACCGGAAAATTCTACCAAGCATTCAGAGAAGAGTTGACACCAATTCTACTCAAACTATTTCAATACATAGAAAAGGAAGGAAGCATAACCATGATACCAAAGTCGGCTAAAGATACAACAAAAAAGGAAAATTACAGACCAATATCCCTCATGAATATAGACGCAAAAATTCTCAACAAAATTATAGCCAATAGAATACAACAACATATCAGAAAAATAATACATCATGATCAGGTGGGATTCATACCAGAGATGCACTGGTGGTTCAACATTAGAAAGTCAATCAACATAATTCATAAATAAAACAAAGGAAAAGAATCACATGATCATCTCAATCAATGCAGAAAAGACATTTAATAAAGTCCAACACTGTTTCCTGTGACTATCCCATCTCTGTTCTACCATTAAATCTTGAGAGTAAACGTTGAGGGGGCGGTGGCATAAATTATCTTTTTACTTGCTAGGTCTCTAGGCCCTATCATGAGATTCTGTAGCTCAAGCCCATGGCTGTGAGACCAGATGAGGCATTGTGGTTTCCGGGGGACAGGGTAATTGTATTTTGTGTGTAAACTGGCATTGTATATTTATGGAAAAAGATGGCAGACTATGAATTTTTTGATTCACTCCACGTCCTCTTCCGCTTGAGATGGAGTATGTTTCTTCACCCTATTGATTTCAGCTTGGCCATGTGACTTGTTTAGACAATGGAATATTAACAGACATGACACATCTAAAAGTTTCATATGTGCGGTTGGGCTTACACTAGTGTTTCTGTCACTGCCATGAAAAGAACGTCCCCCAGGTAGCTGTTGCCTCCTCAGTCTGGGTCCCAGAAAGAACACATATATAACATACTATAAACTCAAGGGCAGCTTGGAACAAATCGCAGCCATAATCACAGCTTGAAATTGAGGTGGAGCCATTGAACCAAGCCCATCTAGATTAACTGATATGAATTTGACCTGGACACACAGAAACATGACCATAAATAATCATTATTATATACCACTGAGATGTGGAATGATATATTATGTGGCATTATTGTGTATCAGCTAACCAATACAGTGTGCCTAGCCCAATAGTTTGAACAGGAAAGGAAATCAATAGCAATTTATTCTGAGGAATTAAATAAAATAGTTTCAATTTTATCATTTGAGATTTTATATATATATGGAGCTCTGGTGGTACACTGGTTTATGCTTTTGGCCGCTAACCAAAAGGTCAGCAGTTCGAATCCATCCTACGGCACAGTTCTACTCTGTCCTACAGGGTCGCTATGAGTTGGAATCGACTTGACAGCAACGAGTTTTTATATATACGTATATATTTTTATATATACGTATATATATATTTTATATATTTTTATATATGTATATGTATATTTATATATGTATATATATTTTTATATATTATATATATTTATATATCTGTATATATATATTTTATATATATATAGTCTCAATAGCTGATCTAAGAAAGAATTTGCATGTTATTAGGTGCCCTAACTAGATTAGCATTGTAATAACTTCTTAATATCCCTGTTAGTCATAACTGTGTGTCTGAGTCTCCTTGGTGTGCTAAAACAGCAGATGCATAATGATGTAGTACATCTGTGTAGTATTTCACAGTTTATAAAGTACTTTCATGCAACTTTTTCAGTGAATTCTGGTAGAGGAGGTCATGTGTTGTTATTTTGTTTTTTCAGATGAAGAAATTGGGTTGAATGTTAAATTACAGAATCAAGATTAGAAAAATAGATGTAAGTGTGTTTAGGAAAAGTCGGGAGTTGACTTTACTTTAAAAAAGAATCAATATGAAGATTAGAAAAATTTACAGGTAGAACACTCCATTGATTGATTGTAGAAGGTCTTGAACAAAATAATAAAGCATTTTTATACTTATATAACAGGCAAGGGGAATGAGGGGTATTTGATGGCTTTTGAAGGACTGCAAATAATTTCTAGGTCTTACTAATTTGAATCACTGGAAGATATATTGTTTTTTCTTCGATATTCTGTCTTGTCATCATGATAAAACACCTTTTTGTTGTTTGAATACATTTTCCCAGTCACTCATTATTATGACCTGTAAAATGAATTGGAACACCAGCTGAACAGAAAGAGAAAGCAGAATAACCCGAAGCCAAACGACAACTATTAACAGAGAAAACTTTAAATAGATATTTAACGAATCATTGATCACTATGTATTTTACAAACGTATTCTTTCCATTAATTTCTTCACTTTTATTTTCTGCCCTGCAGACTGCTAGCTCAAGCACAAAGAATTGCCCTGAACTTGGAATGGGTTTCTCATACCTCAGTTTTAAATTGTCAGAAGGCAGCATAGAATAAGGAAGTTCAGGAAGGACATGCACACAGATATCTTAGCAGGGGTGGGGGATGGAGACTGAAAGACAGGTTAGGTCATTTTTCACATATGGTGTAAAATACAAGAACCAAAACTAACATCAGAAAGTGTCAGGGAACAAGTCCAGAAGAAAAGGTTTTCCTAGAAGCAGTAGAGTCAGAGCCTTTTGTAAACCCCTCCCTGAATTTAGAAATTGCTCATGGTGAGATAAATAAGAGAGAGATAATTTGGCATCTGTGTCAAATCTCCAATTTCTCTGAATTAATTTGTTGTGGTTACTCTTTGTTTTCTTGTCTTTGTTATCTTTTGTTTGTATAATTACAGATTCACGTTATTCAAATCGAATCATCACAATTTAAGCAATCTGTCCATGTGATACTTTGAAATGTTGACTTAGAATAATACAAACCATTGTGGTATTTAGTCAGAACTGATGCTTCATTAGAATCACTAATATTAGGGTGTAGACTGCTAAATTTTAATATCTGAGAAGTAATGTATAAAGTAATAGTGATAAAAAGTAAAATGTCCTTTATTTTTTGTTCTCCAACTCCCTTTTCAATGAATAAACCAAATAAAAAAGCAAAACAAAACAAGCAAGCAAACAAAATATCCTGTCTGGAAGAAAATTAATTTCTTCAAAGTTAAATTTATTTGTAAACATAGTGTGGAAGAAATAGAGAAAAAACTACATTACTTTAGAAATAATCTTAACAGGACCCAGTGATTGAATATCTCAACACATACAAGTGCCCCTAGATTCATACTCACCTTGTGAATCTTCTTCTTTTTCAATTAAACTTTTTATTTGGAGAGCATGGTAGATTTATATACAGTTATAAGAAATAATACACAGAGATATCTTGTACTATTTTCCTGTTTCCCCCTCATGGTAACATCTTGCAAGACGATAGTAAATATCACAACCAAGATATTGATATTGAATGGTTCCATCACCACAAAAATCCCTCATGCTGTCTTTTTATAGCCAAACCCACCTGCACCCCATAACTGACCTCCTGGCAACCACTAGTCTATTGTCCATTTCTATAATTTTGTCTTTTCAAACATTTAAAGTATAAATGAAATAACACAATATGTAGCCTTTGGAGACTGGCCTTTTTCGCTCAGCATAATTCCCTGGCAGTACATCCAGGTTGTGTTTATTAATAGCTTGTTCCTTTTTTTTGCCAAATGTATTCCATGGTACAGATGTATCACAGTGTGTTTAACCATTCACCCGTTAAAGGATATCTAAATTCTTTCTAGTTTTTCATTATTTCTACAAGCTCCCTATTTGATTAAAATATCTAGTCAGAGTTGAAACATGCTGAATAAATGTATGTAAAGAAAAATATTTATAAATTAGAAAATTTAAAAAAAACCTAAATAAAGAAAACTGAAAATCTAAATCTTCAACTAGGCCAAAAAAGATACATTTTCTTAAGGAAAATAGTGAGAAAAAGTAAATATATAGCCTTAAGTATGAGAGAGAGGAAATATTGCTACAGAGAAAGAAAACGAAATAAATCTAAAGAGAAATTTTCTTCAACCTTAAATAGATAAATTTAGATGTCTGGATGAAACAGAAAGTATTCGAGGATATATATATAATAAAATATATATTAATTGCTAGCGGAAAATTTGAATGATCATCAACTACGTTAGAGAATTTAAGTTTTTTTTTTTTTTTTAATTCCCCAATTCCTTGGAGATACTGTTCACAATTTGGTTAAATATTTCAATAATAGCTAACTGCTAGGATGTTTAAACTTTTTCTGAGCTCAAGCAAAGATGAGAAACTTTCCAATGCATATTAAGATACTCACATATCACTATTACTCACATAAACCATACCCAAGTGGTTAAGAGCTTGGCTGCTAACCAAAAGGTCGTCTGGCAGTTCGAATTCACCAGTCGCTCCTTGGAAACCCTGTGAGGCAATTCTACTCTGTCCTGTGGGATCACTGTGTGTCAGAATCGACTCGACGGCTACAGGTTTTTTGTTTGTTTGTTTTTGGTTACTAGTACCGAAACTTAGTACCAGTAACGCCAAAAAGAAAAGAAAACTATGGACCGATTTCACAGTAGAGATGCCATAAAATCACAGAAACCATTAGCTAAAAATATATAAAAAGAATCTGGTATCACTGGTAAGTAGTATTTTTACAGAAATGCAAGAACAGTTTGGCAAAGAATTTGTGGAATATTGACCCTCATGCTTAATCTATTACATATCAGTTTGGTTTAACCCTAAGTGTTTCTCTATGGGTGTGTGTGTGTGTGTGTGTGCGCGCGCGCATGTGTATGCATAAATGTGTTTGGGTGTCTAAAATACTAGTAACTTTGGTATATCAGTTAGCTATTGTTGTATGAGAAACAACCTCAAAATTCGTGGCTTAAAACACAACTATTTATTGTTTCTCACAATTGCCTGGGCATGTCTGTTGATCAAAGTCTTGGCTAATCTTAGCTGTGTTAACTTTCTTGTCTGTGGTCTGCAGACTTGCTGGCTAGGGGCTACTGGCTGACTGTGGCTGGATAGATCTTCTTCATGCGGTCTCTCAGCTTCCTTGGTTGTGATGGATTATCCCTCTTTATATGTTACAGCTTTCAATTGGCTAATATGTTTAGATATTTCCGAGTCTGTGTTCTTGAGTAGTACTTGTCTAAAGTTTTCTTTGTTTGTATTATATCTTTTTAGTATCAAGGCAATGCTGGCCTCATAAAATGAACTGTGTGATATTAGCTGTAGAGATAGTAGCTATGAGTCAGAATCGACTTGATGGCACAGGGTTTCTTTTTAAATTATTAATTAGATTGATAGATTTTCTTTATTCTTAATTTCCAGGTGTATTTGCTATAAGTGGGCATACAGTTTTGTCAAGTGCTTTATTCTGTATCCATTTGGGTGATTATGTAAGTTTCCTTATATATGCATGTATAGCTATACATTTCCCACTGACTTCTGCTTTAGCTGCCTTCCACAAATTTTGTCGAGTTATATTTCCATTATCATTAAGTTTGAGATATTATTTCAGTTTATCTTCTGATGTTTCTTTGAGCTTTGGATTATGTAGGGGTGTATCATTTAATTCACATATGCTTGAGGAGTTGGAACCGTGGGGCGCAGAGGTTAAGAACTAGGGTTACTAACCAAAAAGGTTGGCTCCAGTCCACCAGCTGCTCCTTGGAAACATTCTACCCTTTCCTATACGGTCGCCGTGAGTTGGAATTGGGTTTTTTGAGGAGTTATTAAATTCTTTAAAATTTATAATCAGATTTCTTTGTGATGAGAGAACATAATCTGTGTTATTCTAATCATTTTCAATTCATTGGGACTTATTTTGTTGTCTCTCTTGGGGAATGCTCCATGTGCATTGAAAAGAATGCATATTCTGTTGTGGTTATGTGTGTATTGTAAGGCCTGAAATTAAAGTGCCGCCTCGACATCTTTGAGTCTCAAGGCCCCAAAGGCCTAACCATGAGTTCCCCTGATTTTTCTAGGTATGTCCCCTGCCCAGCTGAAAATGTTCACCATCCTTTTAGTTCCCCTATCAGCTGAACCATCGGCACTCACCCAGTCATCTGCCAAACTCCCTGCAAGCCCACAAAATCATTCAGACAAGCCAATGACATCCTCCTGTGGGCACCAGGGGGCATGCTACCCTCTTGTTACTATGAGGCCTGCCTCGCACAGCCTCTGCTTGTTCACTTGGCTCCCAGGGGCCCTGCTTGGCCTGTAATGTTCTTCTCCCCTACACTGTTAGTACAAGCGACTAATAAACTGCTCTCAATCTCAGATGTCCAGGTGGACAATAACATTTAACATAGTTATTGATGTGTTTTGGTTTAAATCTACCACCTTGTTATGTTTTCTATTTTTCCCTTTTCCCTCATCTTCTTTTGATAAAAAGGCTATTATTTATAATTTCATTTTTTTTTCCTGTGGGATATATCTATATAGATACAGATATACAGTATTTGTTCATTTACTTAGAGAATCTCTAGGAATTAAACCCCACAATATATTGTTAATTTTTACTTTAAGCAAGTGTTTGTTTTTAAAGAAATTTACTCACATATTTACCTTTATTAGTGCTCTTGATTCTTTCCATTAGATCCGAGTTTCTGTCTAGTATAATTTCTCTTCATCCTGAAGAGATTTCTTTAGCTCTTTCACTTCATCATGCAGGACTTTTGGTGATGAATTCTGTCAGATTTTTACCTTATGAAATATTTATATTTCAATTTATTTTTAAAGGAAATTATCACCAGCTATAGAATTATAGATCAACAGTTATTTCAACAGTTATTTTTGTTTTTCTTTCAATACTCTAAATATATCATTCTACTGTTTTCTATTTGCATTTTTCTGATGGTCAGCACTTAGTTTTATCATTGTTCCCTTGCATATAATGGCCTTTTTCTTTAGTTACGTCTACTATTTTATTTTTAATATTCAAACATTTATTTATGATGTACCTACATGTCACTTTTTTGGGTGTTTATACTACTTAGAAGTGTGCTCAGATTTTTGAAACTGTGGGCTGATATTTTCTACCAAGGTTGGGGTATTTTTACCTATTATTCTTCAAAAATGTTTCTCCTTCAATCTCTCAATTCCTTGGTTCTGAAACTCCAATTGCACTTATGTTAGAGTATTTAATATTGTTCCACAGGTCCCTAAGGTTCTGTTCACTTAAAAAAAATAAATCTCTTGTTTTTCACTGTGTGCCTCCATTTGTATAGTTTGTCTTGATCTCCTGTCTTGCTAGTTGAAATTATCTCCCAGTAATTCTAAGGCATCTGGTAACTTTATTCACTGCACAGAGCCACAGGTGATGTTCTCTTCTAAGCCCCAGTCTCACCTTCTACATAAATAGCTTAGCATTCAACCAAATTTTGAAAAGAACCACATTCATATTTCTCAGGCCTTCTCTCCAGAGATCCCTTCTCCCTAGCACCTTGCCCCACAAATTCTAGGCACCTCAGAATCTGTAAACTCATTTATCCTTTTCCCCAGAGACTCTTGTTCTCTGCCTTGTGTATTTTCCCATTTTTGTGATTGCTTACAACAGTAGAGTAATTCTAATTCCCATTATTCTGCCATTGCTGGAACTGGAGATCCACCTATAAGTATTTGACACAATCTATCACCCCTCCGCCCAGTTCATTTGTTGTCTAGGCACCCCACTTTCTTGGTTTTCATCTTACCCTAGTTCCTATGTCATAACGAGAAACCACCCAAGCCTTGAAATTAAAATTCAGAGGATTTATTCAGTATAAAGATTCATCCCGATGAGGGAGACCACCAGCACACGTAAGTAAAAACATGGTGATTTTCAGTGAAATGGTTTCAGAGCAAAGGTTATACCGGGCTAAGGAGGTTACAATGAAATCCTAACTGGTTAGTTTTTAAATGAGGTCATAGAAGGGGAAGGGACTTCTACTGGGTACATTATGCACATGGACTATAGGATTGGTTACTGGGGATGCGCATAGAAACTTAGGTGGGCACAGAGGTTATAAATCAGTCACAGAATGCTTCCTATACACGTTTCTAGAGTAGGTCATAAAAGTGCCTTGTTTGAAGTAAAACACTCTGTAGGCTGTCATCTTTGATGCAAAACATTTCTTGGAGATGTTTGATACTAGATTTCAGAGGCGTTACTGCCCCAACTCCCTTAAAAACCTTGCTTGTTTAAATGAAACCTTTCTGGTTGCCCAGGAGATGCAGATAAGGCTTGGCCCAGGTCATAAATGTATTTACATCAAAGCCCTTTCCTTGGAATGCGTTTCTTCCACATGTTGGCTTGTCCACAGAGAAAATGCCTCTATAGCTGCCCATGATTGCTGGCTTAGACAAACAGCTTGAAGAGCAGACATTGCTAGCTTAAGTGTCAACTCTGCTGAATGCATCAGAAATATGGGTTTAGTTCAGACAGTTCAATTTGGTCAAAGGTTTAGGGAAATTCTCTCTTACACCTGCTACATTTCAGTCTTCCTTATGGTTAGTTCTCATCCTGGAAATGTAATCATTGTTTCTCAATTCCTTGGACTTCTCTTCTTTGCATTCCTTAAGTTTGGGAGTCTTAAATTTGTATCTATTGATCAAACCCTGAACTTCAGACACAACTAGCTACTTGCCTTATCAATACCTCAAGTTTGAAGTCTTATTAGATAACTCAAACACATCTCTGTCCCTGAACTTTCGATCTTCTCATCCTCCTAGCATTTTCATTGGCAATGCTCCCAATCTCAGTTATTAGTACATTAAAGACTACTAGCTTTCCCCAAAATCTTCTCTCTTTTCTTACCACAAAACTAATGTTTTCCCAGGCTCTTTTTTATCTACAGGGATCCATGTTTAAATGTGATCAATACATGTGAATTGAAGAATGTATAGTATGTTCAGTCCTAGATGTAAAATGTCTTACATGATTTTTTTGTGCTTTTTATCTTCCCTTCTTGACTACCTGAATGAAATTGATTAAGTAGAGGTCGCTTGATAGTCCTAAGAAAAGGTGGAGTCACATAAAATGACTCAAGCTCTTCAGAGCTTGGTGAAGAATCAGTTAGGTAAGGTACCTGCATGCATCCTCTGTGTTTGATTTTATGTGAATGAGAAATACAATTTTCTTTTTTTAGGCAGCTGATAGTTAATGACTTGTTTGTTACCACAATATTTTAAAACCTACCTTGATTAACAGAATTATAAATTCATCTTTCTTTTTGCTCAAAAGTTTTGGAGTCACCCCGACTCCTCTCATTGTCACATCCCCAACTCTATAAATAATCTTTTTGGTTCTAACATCATATTATGTCGTGGTTGTTGTTAGGTGCTGTTGAGTTGGTTCTGACTCATAGTGATCCTACGTGCAACAGAAAGAAACCTGGCCTGGTCCTGTGCCATCCTCATAGTCGTTGCTATGTTTAAGCCCGTTGTTGCAGCCACTGTGTCAATCCATCATGTTGAGTGTCTTGTTTTTTTTTCACTGACCCTCCAAGCATGAAGTCTTTGTCTTGGGACTGGTCCCTCCTGATAACATGTCCAAAGTATGTGAGACGAAGTCTTGCCATCCTTGCTTCTAAGGAGCATTCTGGTTGTACTTCTTCCAGATTTATTCATTCTTCTGGCAGTCCATGGTATATTCAATATTCTTCTTCAACACCATAATTCAAAGCCATCAATTCTTTAGTTTTATTTATTCATTGTTCAGCTTTCACATGCATATGAAGCGATTTAAAATACCATGGCTTGGGTCAGGCATATCTTAGTCCTCAAAGTGTCATCTTTGTTTTGTAACACTTTAAAGAGGTCTTCTGCAGATTTGCCCAATGCAATATGTCATTTAATTTTTTGACTGCTGCTTCCATGGGCATTGATTGTGGATCCAGGTAAAATGAAATCTTTGACAACTTCAATATTTTCTCCATTTATCATAGTGTTGCTTGTTGGTCGACTTGTGAGGATTTTTGTTTTCTTTGTTTTGAGGTGTGATCCGTACTGAAGGCTGTGGTCTTTGATCTTCATCAGTAAGTGCTTTACCTCCGCTTCGCTTTCAGCAAGCAAGTTTGTGTCATGTGCATACTGCAGGTTGTTAATGAGTCTCTTTCCAATCCTGATGCTCCATTCTTTTTCATAGTGTCCAGCTTCTCAGATTAGTTGCTCAGCATCAGATTGAATAAGTATGGTGAAAGGATACAACCCTGCTGCACACCTTCCCTGACTTCCAACCACGCAGTACACCTTTGTTCTGTTGGAACGACTGCCTCTTGGTTTGTGTGCAGATTCTTCATGAGCACAGTTAAGTGTTCTGGAATTCTCATTCCTTGTAATATTATCCAAAATGTGTTATGATCCACACAGTTGAATGCCTTTGCATAGTATAACTTTTATATTTTGTTATCTACCCTGCTTCTCTGTCCTCAGAATTTAAGATCCAGGAAAGCACAGATTTTTGTCTAATCACTGATTTATCTTCAGTACTGGGTGTGTAGTGTGTGGTAGTCCTCGAATTAAGACATATAGAATGAGTGAGTGAATATGAATTGATTCAAGAAATCATGAGTTTTATTTATTAAACTCATTGAAATAAATTGGCTTAATTGTAATAATAGGTTAAAAAAATCCAAATAATCAATATTGCCAAAAATTTTATGTGAGATTATGTTTGTTATTGCAGTACAAATATAACACAACATTTACCAATTCAAGATTTTTCTATGTGAGATTATTTTAATTGCTTTTCTTAACTTAGCTGTTTTCATTTATCTATTAAGATACAGTATGCTTTTTGGAAAAAAATTGTATTTAGAAGAACTTATTTAGAGGCAGAAAGAAAGATGTACTAGAATCCTGCATAATTTAATTAATGTGTTGTATAAGTTGTTTAATTTCTCTCAAACTCTTTCCTTACATGAATAATGACAATAATTATACATATTTTACACAATTAGGAGTCTTAAATATGATAATGTACATAAAAATGTATAAACTGTAGACATGTAATAAATGCTAGTCTCCTCAGTTGTCTTTGTTAGCAGATGATTTTTTGTTTACACATAACCTCTTCCCAATTATTATAATATTTTCATAGTCAAATACTAGTCAGATATTGCCTTTAATAGGGCAGGTTAAAGCACAAAATTTGATATTATATAATTTTCATATATTATGTGACAACTCATATAAGTAAAATATAAGATGTTTACATGTTTAGGGAGTCCTGGTGGCACAGTGGTTAAGAGCTCAGTTGCTAACCAAGAGGTGGGCAGTTTGAATCCACCACCTATTCCTTGGAAACCCTATGGGGCTGTTCTACTGTGTCCTATAGGGTCGCTATGAGTTGGAATCAACTCAGCAGCAACGGGTTTGGTTTTATATGTTTAGAACCCATGAAAAATTCTCTTCCACTATTGTCAAAATCCTGTGCTTTCAATAACATAACCCACTAATTATAATCATCTGTGGAGTAAAATAATAATGATGGGTGCAAAACACCAGTGCAGGGATCTATATTTAATTAAACTGTCCTCATGAAAGAGGCAAAATTCAAGGACATGTTTATAGATTTCGGCATCAAAAACTTGTCATTTCCAACTAGATTATAGATCATATTTTTGGATAAAGTTGACTTACGTTGGTTATTACTGTGAAGCTTATTAGGTGTAATCAACTGTACAAGCAAAGGAGACATCCTGATGAGAAGTCAGAAGTCTTGAGAAATTACTTTCATTGGAACTGCAACTGAGGTCATGCCTAGAGAGAGTCTGGGATTAATGATCTGTCGCTTTCTGTAAACACACACTTCAAATCCCATGAACAACAAGTATTGCATGAAAATTACGTTAAGTAAGGAATGCATTTAATGTTTATTGATATATCTAAAAATAGTAAAGGGCCAGTTAAAAAAAAAACCACTAACTCTCACTGTCAGCGTTCTGACCTTCATTGAGAGAATATATTCCCTATGAAATCCCTGTCAAATTATATAAGACCAGAAAACTACCACTGGTGTAAACCTAAGGAGAAAAAAAATTGATATGCCAGGTCTGTCCTGTCTACTCACTCCATCCAGGAAGGTGTAGTCAGTAGTTTAAATGGAAGGACCTACATGCATTATTCTTAGGAAACAGGACACAGCTCACACTGCTTAATATTTCCATCCAAGATTGGAAGGCTAAAATGAAGCATAAGCTCATTATATTCGCTGATTAATTGGGTGGGCCAGAGAGCACCTGGTGACATAGATTTAGATCCCAAATTTTTCTGGCAAACAGTCAGGATCAGGATGATATCCAATAGGGAGTTATACAAGGTCATTTACTCAGAAAGGAAGAGCCAATTATACTCAGTCAATCTTAAAATACTAGTTGCCAATGGAAAGTAAACCAATGGTTAAAAACATTGAAATCCAGAGAAGGTTCTGAATTTAGAGTACAGCTTAGGTTCCTCGGTGAGGTATGGCGAGCAGCCCAAATGGTGAGAGAGCCAGCACACCATCCATGTTTCTCTCTTCGGAGGTTTGCCCAGGTCCTTTCTGTTAGGGGCCGAAATCTCCTCGCTGCTGACATCTGCTGTGATCCTTCATCCCTAACCATGGGAAAAAGAACGGGGAAGCTCTATAAGAGACAATTCTGAAGAAATCTTTCAACACACAATCAGGGAGAAATTTCTTTTCTACCAAAGAAGTCTTAAAGTGTTTTGTGTAACAATGGACTACTTGTCAATTGACAACAATTAGTCTGATGCTTTTCGCAAAGACCAGCACTGAAGATTCAACAAAGCGGGGACTTTGAAGCTGTTCGTTAGTAGCTGCCATCAAGTCCACGCCGACTTATAGTGAACCCGTGTATGATGGAACTAAATGCTGCCTGTTCCTGCAACATCCCCATGACCCGTTATGGATCAGACTGATGTGATTTACAGGGTTTTCACTGGCTGATTTTTACAAGTAGATCACCATGCCTTTCTTCCTAGTCAATCTTAGTCTGTAAATTCCACTGAAACCTGTTCAGCATCATAGCAACATATAAGCCTCCACTGACAGATGGGTGGTGGCTATGCATGAGGTACATTGGCTGGGAATGAAACTCACGTCTCCCTCATGGAAGGGTGAGAATTCTACCGCTAACCCATCACTGCCCCCATTCGAGGCAAGTATATTATTTAACCTAGAGATAAACAGACTTATTTAAACTGCGTCAATTACTGTGTTTAACAAATAATCTCATGAACACTTAACACATAGTCTACTGAGATGAAAAACGACACATCTCCTGGCCTACAGACACTTACGTTCTGACGGAGGAGTCAGATGATAAACATTTCCCCGGCAATATGAGCAATGCTATACCAGGAATAGAATGTGGTACTGTCGGACCACAGAACAGGGGTACCCCACCCACACTGTGTATGCCTGGCAAGTGTTCCCAGAGGGTGTAAATAACTAAGACAGGACTCAAAGGATTAATATGAGTTAATTAAAGGAGGAGGTGAAGAAACTTCTGGTAGAAAGCAGAGCATGCTAAAATTAGGTGAGAATCACTTTTGTACTTTTTCATGGTATTGTTTGAATAAGGAGCCCTGGTGGCACAGTGGTTAAGAGTTTGACTGCTAATCAAAAGGTCAGCAGTTTGAATCAACCAGCTGCTCCTTGGAAACCCTATGGGGCAGTTCTACTCTGTCCTATAGGGTTGCTGTGAGTTAGAATCGATGCTGTGAGTCGGAATCAACTCCATGGCAACAAGTTATTTGAATAAAGACACACACACACACAAAATCAGAAAGAAGCCGTGTATTCCTAAGAAAATATTCTCAAGTCCTGAAGTTAAGCAAGTTAAAGAGTCCCTGGGTGGCACAAATGGTTAAGCGCTCACTATTAACTGAAAGGGTGGTGGTTCAAATCCACCCAGAGGTGCCTCAGAAGACAGGCCTGGCGATCTGCTTCCGAAACAGCACAGCCTAGAAAATCCTACGGGGCAGTTCTCTTTTGCGTACACGGGATCACCACAAGTTAGAGTGGACTCATTAGCAACCACGAACAAGGACAATTTTTTGTCACTATCATATTTTCTTTGCATACCTGTTTTTTTGTTTTTTAGTTGGCTATCAGACATTGCAAATTTTACTTTTGTTGGATATTGGCTAGTTTTTGCTTCTGTAAATATTCTTGTACTTTGTTCTGCGATGCAGAGTTACTTGGAAACGTTTTGATCCTTCTGAGGCATACTTTTACACTTGTTAGTTGGAACTACAGCAGCTCATTTTGTCCCACTCTTGAGGCAGTACTTTCTGACTTGTTGTTAAGTGCCAGCAAATCAATTCCAACTCATAGTGACCCCGTGTCACAGAGTAGGACTGCTCCATAGGGTTTTCTAGGCTGTAATCTTTACAGGAGCAGATCGATAGGTCTTGTTTCATGAAGCCACTGGGTGGGTTGAACCATCAACCTTTCAGTTAGCAGCCAAATGTTTAACCTTCGTGCCACTAAGACTCCTTGTCTTCTTTTCCAAAATTACTGTGAATTAAAAGGTCATTTTATTT
>NW_004443959.1:19910162-19936902 GCF_000243295.1 Trichechus manatus latirostris | reverse complement strand
AGGGTTTCAGGATTGTTGATTCTCTGTTTGGCTTAGTTTTTCGGATCTTTGTTGTGGAGGGACGGCGTGGTGCTTCTGCCTAGACCGCCATCTTGCCGGAGTCACAAAAGGTCATTTTATTTTTGTCTTTGTTTTCTCCCCTCCTCTGGCTGGCAAACTTAGAAGCTGTTCTCTGCCCCACGTGATCTCCAGATACTGCTCCCCTGGCGTCTATTGGATGGCACCTTCCCCAAGCTCAGGTAGTTTCTGCATACACGTACGCTGCTTAGTACTGAGCTGAAGACATGTGAGGGCTCCTTTGCTGATCTCCACAGCTGTTTTTCTGAGAAACTCTCTCCTCTTGGGTGTTCCTCAGCCCTGACACACTGGCCATCTTGCCCTCTCTGGACTCCCAGCTCCCTCGGCTCAATTCAGGGTGATTGGCAAGCTTCATTTGGATTCTTCCTTCCTGTGCTGGGACCTGGAAACTCTCTCCAGGCTATGAGCTAGTGCATTTGGAGCGCTTACCTCATTTGTTCAGCTTCTCTCAATGATCACTCTCCTCCACTTCCTGATATCCAACACTTGAACAGCGTTGTTTTGTATATATTGTCTTTTTTAATTTGCCTCATTTGTTTAGCTTGGAAACTCTGTCCTGTTGGGTCGCTATGAGTTGGAATTGACTCAACGGCAACAGTTTGGTTTTGGGTTTTGGCTACCCACAAAAATGGAGTAAAAGAGACTAAACAGGTAGCTAAAACCCAAAACCAAACCTGTTGCCGTTGAGTCAATTCCAACTCATAGCAACCCTATAGGACAGAGTAGAACTGCCCCATAGAGTTTCCAGGGAGTGCCTGGTGGATTTGAACTGCCGACTTTTTGGTTAGCAGCCGTAACTCTTAACCACTACACCACCAGGGTTTCCCTTGTGGGTAGCAGATATCTCTAGCTGCTTTAAAATGTCATTAGCGATTTTATTGAGAAGCATGAACAAATCTGTCTTGGAAGAAGTACAGCTAGAATGCTCCTTAGAAGCAAGGATGGTGAGACTCCATCTTACCTACTTTGGACTCGTTATCAGGAGGGATCAGTCGCTAGAGAAGGACATCATGCCTGCTAAAGTAGAGGGTCAGTGAAAAAGAGAAAGACCCTCAGTGAGATGGATTGATGCAGTGGCTTCAAGAATAGGCTCAAGAACAGGCTCAAGAATACCAACAATTG
Source organism: Trichechus manatus latirostris (assembly GCF_000243295.1). Taxonomy (NCBI): domain Eukaryota; kingdom Metazoa; phylum Chordata; class Mammalia; order Sirenia; family Trichechidae; genus Trichechus; species Trichechus manatus. The sequence goes on along the minus strand of NW_004443959.1, from coordinate 19,935,702 downwards.
TGATGATGGCGCAGGACTGGACAGCGTTTTGTTCTGTTGTACATAGGATTGCTGTGAGTCGGAACCAACTCAACAGCACCTAACAACAAACAAGAAGCTCCCACCAAGGAAAATATCTAACTTGAAACATGTAGGATAAGGTGAATAAGATCAATCATTGGAGACAGAATGACAGAGGAAATTTACAGAACCAGGGCTGAGAAAGAACTGGCAGAATTAAGAGAATTACAAGAAAATAGCATGTCTAGCATGGAGATTTCGAATGGAGAATGGTAAGAAATGAGGTGAGACACGTAAAGAAGGCAGATGGTGAGAAACACTCCAAGAATATTGTCTGGTATAAAGAAGTTCAATCTTTCCAAGAACATAATGTTAAATAAAATGGGCACACATGTACACAATGTACAATGTCATTTAAAGAGACTGCTATCTTTGGTTTCTTCATTTAAGGACATGGAAACTCTCAACTTAGAATATGATATCTCTCCAAACATCTATTTAAGTCCTTCTCTGAAACACAGGACTTTCTACTTCTTATATTCCATGAGCATGATGACACATTTTACAAATAAAAGGATAGGCCGACTTTCCTTTAAATCTCACACTTTGTCAAGCTTCTCTACAAAAACAACATCAGGTTTTAAAAATACAGGGTTTTGTCATAGGACCAATGACTATGGTAAGAGAAAAGAATGAAATATGGCTCAACTTGAAGTGAACTCATAAAAAACAGACACAAGATATGAATTTCACTGTTTCTGCAAAAACAAATTCCAAAACTACACTTTGAAATTAAGATAGATAGAGATCATGACCTCTCAAAAATTATTTTGAAAAGCAGAGTGAAGAATTTCTCAAGAGATTTGAAACAGAAGCAAAATGATTTGAATATAAAGTCAAATTCAGAATGTTGCATACTGCAAATACTAAGAAAGGTTTTTAAGGAAACAGAAAGTAATAAAAGGAATAAGACGCCAAAATAGTTTATGTAGACAAAAACATATTGTATAAGAAATACACCCAATGTGTCTGCTTGTGTCTTTAAAACAAAACTAAACTAAAAGGCAGGGAAGTAAGAGAATAATTATAAACTAAGATAAAGAATGTTATAAGAGAGGTGAGAAAGATAGAGGAACAAATAAATCCCACAACTAACAATAATATACTTTAAATTTATTATCTCTCATTAATTCTATGCACTATTGGAAAAGCATATAATTTGAGAGGTGTCATAAAAATATTTAGCAAAGAGTACTCAACAATATATATGTTTTTTAATTACCAAGGTATATGCATTTTAAAATGAATTGTGTTTCTTTTATTTATCTTTTAAGTGAAGGATAGTGTTTTTCACTAAGATTTCTTTTTCTCTAGCTTGGTTGATTAAAAGCCACAGAATATAATGTTCTTTAAGATAAATAACTGTGAAGTCAGCCGATTCAGAATTAACATTATCTCAGATAAGCAAAATACTGGAGGCATTTTCTATAAGAAGTTATTATGGTCTTAGATATTTAAGCCCTTGTCCAAATTATAACATATTTATACTTTTAGAATTAATGATACCCTGTTTTTCCATAGAAGTAAAACACTTTCCAGAGGTAAAAATTCCCAACCTTGCATAACTTTCAAACTGGAATATCATATGTATTACTTACATCTTACTGGGAACATTTAGTGAAATCAACATCTTAGAGTACAGATGTCCTTGGCCGCTTGGACACTGTGGTTTCCTGAAGGAATGTAGCTCTAAGGAGGCAGATCACTTGGTGTAACTTTTCGTGTCTTATAAACAACTCCAGTAAATAGCCCTTTGAAACAATGTTGTGTATGTATAAATGTAGCATTAAAAAATGGAATGATAGTATGCATTCTTTTCAGCAGATTGCTTCTACATTTTTTATTGTTTTTTTTTTCCCCCACTTATCACAGGAAACTGTCTTACTCAGCACATGTAGATCTTCCTTACTCTTTCAGAATGCTAAATCCTTTTTCATTTTATATGCTATATACTTTAGCCCCTAAATCACTGGTTTATGACAGTTTTTCTCCCCCAATTTTGCCATTAATAATGATGTCATAAAACTATCCTTATACATACATATATGAACAATTATTGGGATATATTTGCCTGATGAATTTATAAAAGTAGAATTATTGAGTCAAAGTATATATAAAATTTAAGTTCTGATAAACAATTCCACATTGATGTCTCAAACATTTGTACCATTTAAAGCTCTCACAAAAATTTACGTTTTAGATTTCTGTCCCTCCTGGTAAAAACTGTTTTATCAATATTCTATTTTTTTTTTCCTAATTAAGATGGGGAAAATAATAGTTCATTACTGTTTTAGTTGGAAACTGTGGTGACATAGTGGTTAAGAGCTACGTCTGCTAACCAAAAGGTCGGCAGTTTGAATCCACCAGGTGCTCCTTGGAAACTCTATGGGGCAGTTCTACTCTGTCCTATAGGGTCACTGTGAGTCACAATCAACTTGACGGCAAACAGGTTTGGGTGTTTTTTTGTTTGTTTGTTTTTTACTGTTTTAATTTGGAATTGTATAACCACTGATAAAATCGAGTAGCTTTTCTAAGTTTAAAGGCTCATTTACATTTCTTCTGTGAATCCTTATACATTTATTTCTACCGTATGTTAGAAAATTAGTTTTCTATTGCTGCCTTAACAAGTTACCAACAAATAGTGGCCTAAACAACACACATTTATTATCTTACACTTCTGTGGGCCAGAAGCCTGTGATGCATCTCACCAGAGGCTCTAGGGGAAGATTAGTTTCTTGCTCGATAGGGTTGTTGGAAAAATTCAGTTCCTTGTGGTTATAGGACTAACATGGCTGTGTTCTGGCTGACTGTCAGCTGAGGACCATCAGCAGATTCTAGAAGCTGCCTGCATTTCTTGTGGCCTCCTTCCTTTATCTTCAAAGACAACAAACAGGTCAAGTCCCTGTCCCTCTTGGAATCTTCCCTCCTTCTACTGTCATCATCTCAAGTCAGCTGGGAAAGAGTCTCTGCTTTTAAGGACTCATGTAATTATTGAACCCACTCTAATAATCCAGAATAATCTCTCCATCTCAAGGTCAGTTCCGGTAATCACATCTGCAAAATGTCTTTGGCCATGTAAGGTAACATACTCACAGGTTCTGGGGATTAGGGCATGTATCTCTTTCAGGAAATGGAGACAAGGCATCATTCTGTCTACCACAGACTGCTAACATTTAGATGGAATTACTTTTTTATTTATTTTCTTGTGGGACATCTAAGTATGTTTTTGAAAATGATTGTTCATCCGTTATATGTTTTAAGAATATCTTCTCCGAATCTGTTAACACTTTTTGTTTCTAATTTCTATTAACAAGAATGTTAAGTAATGTCAATTAAATATGTTATATCACATTTCTTAATGGCTGATTTGGTTCTATGTCATGCCCAGAAAAGTCATAATCACCTCAATATTTAAAAAATGTTATTCTATTTTTAGTCAGATTTTAATAGTTATATTTTGTTTTTACATTTAGATGTTTTATTCCTATGCAGATTACTGTTGTGAAATTTTTAGGGTAAGGATATTAATTTACTATTTCTTTTTCAAGTTTGCCTGGGTTGCTCAAATATTCCCAAGAAAGATTTATTTTTTGCAAATGGCTGTTGGCCAACTCCTGGGAGCTGAATTCTGAACCTTTGGAATTTTCTGCCTGAAAATAGTGTTTTAGATGCCTGAGGCCTTGGGCCATGCTGTAACAGTTAGACAAGATCATTTCTGCTAGCAGTGTGCTTTATGGGGAACACCTGCTTTTGCTCTGGGAATCTGGGATCTGAGAAGCTAAGGTCAGTTACTCAGGCACTGCATGCTTACGTGACTGACTCTCCGTAAAAACCCTGGACTCCAAGGCTTGGGTGAGCTTCCCTGGTTGGCAGCTCTTCACATGTGTTGTCACATGTCATTGCTGAGAGAATTAAATCTTCACCATGCACCTTCACAGGTAGGGAACACCTGGAAGCTTGCACCTGGTTTCTCCTGGACTTTGCCCATGTGCCTTTTCCATTTGCTGACTTTAATTTGTATTATTTTGCTGTGATAAACCATAACGATGAGTATAACAGCATAGAGTGCTGTGAGTTATCCAAGTGAATCGCCATGAAGGCTGTCTTGGGGACCACAGCACACAAATTAAAATCGAATTATTCTAATTCCATTTATTGAATGAACTAATATTTCTTAACCAATTAGAATACCTTTTAAACTACACTTGAATTTATACTGGGTTTTCAAATTTGAGAAATAAATATCAATTCAACTGAAAAAAAAGAATCATAACGGATAAAAAGAACTAAAAACACAGAAAAAGTTGTTTATTAGTACTGAAGCTTTAGTATTATACTACAAACATAAGAGAAAAAAACATAGATAAAATAGATTTTGGAGAGCAGGCACACATATTTTATGCTTATGATCATAAGAAAATGTTTCAGTTACTACTGGAAGTTCTGTCAAATTCACACACACACGAAGTCATCTAGTATTTTAGTTGAATTGTATTCAATCTGTAGATCAAGTTGGGAGACCTAATGTCTTAACAATATTCCATCTGCTGGTCATGAACATGTTATAGCCCTCATTTATTTAGGTCTTTAATTTTGCCTCAGCACTGACAGCAATATTTTGTAGTTTTCAGGGTAGAAGACTTGCATGTATTTAATTGGAGTTATTCCCAGGTGCTAGGTTCTTTTTTGGTGCTCTTGGTAGTAGTTTTTTTTTTCATTTTCAGTTGTTTGTTGTCAGTGTAGAAATACAAATGACCCAGAATCCAGCAACACTTCTAAATTCACAGAACAGTTCTAAATCTGTAATTGAGCATGTATAAGGTTAGTATTATTTCTTCTTTAAATTTTGGATTTACCAGTAAAACCACTTGGATTTGGCATTTTATTTGTTTATAAGTTTTGAATTAATTTTGCTTAGTAGATATTGGGCTATAAATATTTTTGAATTTTTCATTTTGTCAGTTTTGATAAGTTGTATTTTTCAATGAATTTACCCATCTCACCTAAATTTTCAAATTCATTGCCATAGAACTTTTCCTAATATCCTCTTTTTTCCTTTTTAATGTCTGTAGAATCTGTAATGTCTCCTGTCTCATTTTTTATGTTGTTAATTTGTGTTTTCTCCTTCTTCCACATTTTTTTCCCTTAATGTTTCTGGTGGTTAACTAGTTTGTCTTAAAATGGCTAACTATTTTTTGTTACTTTTGATGTTACAAACATTTGGGCACATACTTGATGTTGTTATTTTTTCTTCCCAAGAAATTTGGAGTTAGTATATAAAACTAATATAGCAAAATAAGTTTGTAGTAAAATAAAAGCATTTGATTAATAAGTAAAAAGTTAAAGCATAAAATGTTTTATCTTCTCTCCTAAAGTTATTAGAGGGATTCCATGATCTACTAATTGCTTTAATGATACACTAATAGTGTTCTTATAAAACAAATAGGGCTGATTATATATTTGGTATATACTAGGAAATACTTCGCTCATTACTTGAGTTTTTTTTTTTTTCTTATTATAGTATCTTTCTAATATTACATATTACCATAAGAGTCCCTTTAGGCTAAGAATTATTTTATTCTGTCAGATTTAATTTCATGTATTGTTAAGGAAATTACGCATGGATACCCTATAAAGTAGGACTTAATATGAACAAGACAGAATCTATATAAAGCATCAAATGCTAAGATCATGTCTTTACCATGAAAACACAGTCTGTTTTTTGACAGGCTTAATTCTCACTGTTTACATCAACATTCTGCACTAACAATTCATTGAACTGTATTAATTTTTGTTTTCCCTATTTTTTTATTGAAATGGAACTATATGAATATCAATTGGTCTATTTCAACCTTCCTTATTCAGACCTCAATTTTTTAATAAAAAAAGGAAAACTGACAGCTTATTATAACCTATTGCCTTAGAGTCGATTCTGACTCACAGCAACACTATAGGACAGAGTAGAACTGCCTCATAGGGTTTCCAAGCCTGTAATTTTTTTTTTTTATTGTGCTTTAAGCAAAAGTTTACAGTTCAAGTTAGTTTCTCATACAAAAATTTATACACAGATTGTTATGTGACCCTAGTTTCTCTCCCTATACTGTGACAGCACACTCCTCCTTTCCACCCTGGATTTTCTGTGCCTGTTCAACTAGCTCCTGACCCTCTCTGCCTTCTCATCTCATGTCCGGACAGGAGCTGCCCAATTAGTCTCATGTATCTACTTGAGCTAAAAACCACGTTCTTCATGAGTATCATTTTATGTCTTACAGTCTAGTCTAATCTAACAGAGAGTCTGGGGGCCGTGTCTTCTGAGGTCCCTCCAGTCTCAGTCAGACCATTAAGTCTGATCTTTTTACTTGAATTTGAGTTTTGCACCCCACTTTTCTCCTGCTCCGTCAGGAACTCTCTGTTGTGTTCCCTGTCAGGGTGGTCATTGGTGGTAGCTGGACACCATCTAGTTGTTCTGGTCTGAGGTCAAAGCCTGTAATCTTTAGGGAAGCAGACTGCCACATCTTTCTCTCAAGGAATGACTGGTGGGTTTAAACCGCCAACCTTTTGGTTAGTAGGCCGAGTGCTTAACTATTGTGCCACCAAGGCTCCATCACCTATTATACTAAGATGTCAAAAGGTATTTAAGTCCGATAGAGTCAGAGTCTAACAATGTAATTGTGACCGTAATACTCCCCAGCATATTTTCTCCTTTTCAAAATTGGCGACTGAGAGCTTGACATAACCAACGCCATGATGAACCTATAAGTTTGTTTTTCTTTTTCCTTCTTTGCCTTCTCCCTTTTCACATACCTTTGTTAATGGATTTGTTTTATGACTTAGGATCCCCCACAGGAAGATAGGAGCCCAGATGTCAGATACGCATATCTCTGGCCTGATAAGGAAATGTCCAGTTCCTTATCTCTTTAGTTTGTAAAGAGTTTCTTGTAACTACCTGGTAATGAATAACAACATTTCTAACCTTTGTAAAAATCATATATAAGCTTTTAGGTAAAAATGCCTTTTGGGACTCCATAGAGACAGCCTGTGTTTCTGTTGGATCCCTGTTGGTGTACACCTCCTAAAATAAAACTTTCTCACTCTTTCTGACTTGGAGTATGTTTCATTGGCTTGACTGCTCCAGGGCACAGACCCTATTTGGGTAACAGTAATCATTATAACTGTATGAACTGCAACTGTTAACTGTGGGTTTATTCTTACATAGACAAGATTGGTCATTGAAAGTGATTATATTTGTGTGCAATTTACTTTTTATAGTTTTTTAAAAAACAAATGTTTAGTCTGTATTTCTATGATAAAAAATAATTTAACTAAAAAAAAAAAGCCTTTTCATTTAGGAAAAAAAAGTGAGGCAATATTTTGTGCCTCTCCCCATGGATTGAATGACTGCTCTGGCCATTTCCTTCAAATGAAATCAGTTTAGAGAAATTGCAGTCAAGGCTGGTTGCACATTTTCTATGTCTTAGGGAAATATGTCTCTTGCAGAAGCTTCTCCCAAGGGAAAGCTATGGGCCACAAAAGAGTGATTATTGGTGATATTGTGTAGATATTTACAACTTCTAAGCCTAGATAATAGAGCAGATGGCACATGGTCCCATTAGTAAGTATAAATTTTTTGTGCTTATCTGTAAAGCTTCAGTATGTCTCTGTCTTCCTGTGTAATATTTTATGGGCAAATTAATGAGAAAAGGCCGCCCAAATCTGACAGGGTATATTTTTCAGGAAGTCAGAAAGTTTTTCTCTACCCCGAAAGGGTTAAGTGTTCCCATGAGTGCAGTTGCTATTACCAGCCTTTATCATGCTGTACTATAATTATGTATTTATATGTTTTTTGATGGGAGGTACTAGAATTTATTTGTCCCTATTAACTGTACCTGGCAAGTAAGAGGCATTCACTAAATAATAGATAATTATAAAAATGTCTGAATAAATGAAAAAATGAATATTCATCACTTCTATTTATGATGTCAATTTTAGATAGCAAAATATGGCTTTGTTGTGAGAAGTATTGTTATCCTAACAACGTAAGCTTATGGATAGGTAGGCAATATTTTAAAGAGAGTTTCAGGTAAAGCAACATCTGTTTCTCTTTTTTTTTTTTTAATTAAAAGTATTTTTTTATTTTCAAATTTTGTATTTTAAGAGAATTGCCAATTTACTAAAGACTTGCAAAAATGTATAAGGAATTCCTGTATACCTTCTACCCAGTTCCTCAAATGTTAACACCTTCTACAACAATAGTAGATATCAGAATTACCGAAAACAGAAAATTAATGTTGATACAATAGTATTAAAGAATGTACAAATCATATTAAAATTTTGCTAAGAGTTCTGCTAATGCCTTTTCTGGTACAAGATCCAACGTAGGTTCCCCCATTACATTTATTTGTTGTGTCTTCTTAAAATTCTTCAATCTGGGACAATTCCTCAGTTTGAATTCCTGACCTTGATATTTTTGAAGAATACTGTCTTTGTTTTTTCATGCTCCTGTAACAGAAATACCACAAGTAGGTGGCCGTAACAAACAGAAATTTATCTTCTCAGTTTAGGAAGCTGGAAGTCTGAATTCAGTGTGTTGGCTCCAGGGGAAGGCTCTCTTTGTTGCTCTTGGGGAAAATCCTGGTCTCAGCTTCTTTTGATGTTCTCTGGAGAACTTCACATGGCACCTGTCTTTTCCCCATTTGTGCTTGCTTGCTTCTGTGCCTTATCTGCTCCTTTTACAGCTGAAAAGTGGTTGGTTTAAAATACACTCACCCTGTTATGGTCCTATTAACATAACAAAGAAAACCCTATTCCCAAATGGGATTACATCCACCAGTATAGGGGTTTGGATTTATAGCACATGTTTTTGGGAGACATAATTAAATACGTAACAAACACTGACGATTTATTTTCTATAATATTTCTCAGTTTTGGATTTTTCTGACATTTTCTCATGATTATATTCAGGCTTTGAGTTTCTGACAAGCGTATCAGAAAAGGTGTGATTGTATGCTTTTCAGGACATCATATCAGGTCAGGAGGCCCATGATGCACCTATGTCTTATGACTGATGATTTTAGCTTTGATTACTTGGTTATATTGGTGTCTGTCAGTTTTCTCCTCTGCAAAGGTGCACTTTCTCATTTGAAATTAATAAATATTTTGTGACAAGATAATCGAGTTTATGCAAATACCCTGTTTCTCATCATATTTTCACTCACTGATATTAACATTCGCTAATGACTCTTGCATCAACAGATATTATCTTGGTGTGAGCCAAAAAATAATTTCTTTTATTTGCATTTTATTCTACCTTTATTAATTAGAATTCTCTTCTCCCCCATTTATTTGTTTATTTATTTATCCAGTCATTCATTTATATAAGAATGGTTTAATGGATATATACATATATGTTTTTAATTCTATGGGTTATAAGGAGCCCTGGTGGAGCAGTGGTTAAATGCTTGGCTGCTAACAAAAAGTGGCAGTTGGATCCCACCAGCCGCTCTATGGGAGAAAGATGTGTCCGTCTGCTTCCCTAAAGATTACAGCCTCGAAAATCTCGTGGGCCAGTTCTACTCTGTACTATAGCGTCGCTATGAGTTGGAATCTTGACTTGACAGGAATAGAAATGGCTTATAGTTCATTACTGTCATTTATTTGTTTTTCAGATTTACCTAGAGTTTGTCTTTGGGGTTCCTTTAAATTGGCCCTTCTTTCAACATGCTCCATTATTTTTCAGTACTTCCTTAAAAATAGGAAGTACTAAAATTTAAATTTTGGCACCATTGCTTCTAGGACCTTTCAATGGACAGAGCTAGAAAATATATGAATGTATATACACACATCTCTACCTAATTCCATATCTTTATTTAAAAAAATGAGTTCACGTAATATCTTTGATTCAATCAAACACCACAGGGTTCATTCCAGACTTCCTTTTTTCCTTATGTGTGGCTTTGTTCCCTGAGACTGAGAAAACTGAGTCGCATTATCCACAACGTATTTACTTATTTAGTTGACCTAGAATCTACATCCACTATTTTCAGAGTTGCTCACACATGCCCGCATGTAAAACATGTATACTAACTACAGTACATTATTTGCGTGTAGCTTTTTTCTATGGGGTCGCTATGAGTCGGAATCGACTCCACAGCAACGGGTTTGGTTTTGGTTTTGGTTTGGTTTTTTCTTTATATAACCTTATAGTATATATTAAATGATTGTTTCAACTCCAAATTTACTTAAGTTAGTCCTTTTCTTCCACCTTGCCCTCAGGATGGTTTTGGTATTTGTTACTTTTGTACCATGGTTCTGAAAGTCAGAACTAGACAAAGGAATACTCAGAGAAGTGTCACTCGCCCCTCATCCCTTCTACCCTGATCCCTTCCCCTCCCTTTTTATTTTCTTTTGTTTTACTACATTCCCAACCATTCCCTAAAGGTAAACAGTCTAATTAGTTACTAGTTTATCTTTCCTGTATTTCTTTTTATACAAATGAGTGGGATATATTTATATTTTATCATTTACCATTCTTTCTTACATAAAAGGTGCCACACTCTACACGTTCTTTGGCACTTTGGGTTTTTTTTATATTCAATCTTGGAAATCATTTCAGTTTATAGATTATATCAGTTTATAGACACAATCATCATTTTTTTAATAACTACATGGTAGTCCATAGTGTGGATTTAGCATAGTACATTCAGCAACTCGTTTATGTATGGGAATTTAGGTTGTTTACAATAGTTTGCAATTGCAAACAATGTTGCGATGCTTAGAGTTGTGCATGTATATATTTTTTTATTGTTGGAGGCTTACCTTAAGGGCAAATTCCTAAAAGTTAGATTGCTAGGTAAATAAAAAATGACTATATATATATACATATATTTGGTGCGTATACCAGGAACATTTCACTAAAAGTTTTCATCTCAATTTTTTTTTTACATTTTTATGAATTATTTCCTCTCATTAACATTTCATGCATAGACAGTACTCATTTCAAAAACCATTAACATTTTTCTTGACTTTTACACATTATGCCAAATGCAAAATCTAAACGCTGGGTGGGAATGAAGACTCAGAAAAAACACAATATACATAAAATAGCTGTTAATCACTAAGGGGAGGAAAGGATCCTGCATAATCAACTATTCTAGATACTAGTGAATTTATTCATATACAATACATATACAATCACGTGTCAATTAACATCCACAATATGTCCTGTGCAATAGAATGTTATGTGAATTGGACATTGTGAGAACGTCATGTTGTATACAGGCAGTCCCTGGATTATTAAAGAGTTCCCTTCCTAAATCTGTCTCTAATGAGGTTTTCTGCAGCAGATTTCATTTCTTGATTGCTGCTTCCATGGGACTGACTGTGGATTCAAGTAAAATGAAATCTTCGGCAACTTCAATATTTTCTTCATTTTTCATGATACTGCTTATTGGTCCAGTTGTGAAGATTTTCATTTTCTTTATGTTAAGGTGTAATCCATACTGAAGGCTATATAGTCTTTCCTCTTTATCAGTAAATGCTTCAAGCCTTCTTCACTTTCAGCAAGCAAGATTGTGTCATCAGCATATTCTGGTTGTTAATGAGTCTTCCTTCCATTCTGATGCTGCGTTCTTCTTCATATAGTCGGCTTCCTGGACTATTTGCTCAGCATACAGAATGAGTAAGAATGGTGAAAGGATCCAACCCTGATGCACACCTTTCCTGATTTTAAACCATGTTCTGTTTGAATGACCACCTCTTGGTCTATGTACAGGTTCTGCATGAACACAATTAAGTGTCCTGAAATTCACATTCTTCACTACGTTATCCATAATTTGTTCTGATCGACAAAGTCAAATGCCTTTGCATAGTCAATAAAACACAGGTAAACATCTTTCTGGTATTCTCTGCTTTGACATCAACAACGATATCCCTCGTTCCGTGTCGTCTTCTGAATCCAGCTTGAATTTCCGGCAGTTCCTTGTTAATGTACTGTTGCGACTATTTTTGAATTATCTTCAGCATAATTTTACTGGCATATGATATTAATGATATTGTTCGATAATTTCTGTAATCCACTGAATCACCCTTCTTTGGAATGGGCACAAATATGGAACTTTTCCGGTCGATTGGCCAGGTAGCTGTATTCCAAATTTCTTGACGTAGATGAGTGGGTGCTTCCAGCATTGCATCTGTTTGTTGAAGCATTTGTATTGGTATTGTCAATTCCTGGAGCTTTGTTTTTTACCAATGCCTTCAGTGCAGCTTGGACTTCTTCCTTTAATACCATCAGTTCTTGATCATATGCTACGTCCTGAGATGGTTAAAGGTCAATCAATTCTTTTTTTTTTTTTTTTGTACAGTGACTGTGTATTCCTTCCATCCTCTTTTGATGCTTCCTAGGTCATTCAATGTTTTGCCCATAGAGTCCTTCAATATTAAAACTCTAGGCTTGAATTTTTTTTTTTCCCAGATCTTTCAACTTGAGAAATGCTGAGCATGTTCTTCCCTTTTGGTTTTCTAAATCCAAGTCTTTGCACATTTCCTTATAATACTTTACTTTGTCTTCTCATTCAGCTCTTTTACTTCATCATTTCTTCCATTCGCTTTAGCTACTCTATATTCAAGAGCAAGTTTCAGAGTCTCTTCTGATATCCATTTTAGATTTTTCTTTATTTTCTGTCTTTTAAATGATCTTTTGCCCTCTTCATGTATGATGTCCTTAACGTCATCGAACAATTCATCTGGTCATTAGTGCTCCATGCATCAAATCTACTCTTGAGATGGTCTCTAAATTCAGGTGGGATATACTCAAGGTCGTACTTTGGTCTCATGGACTTGTTTTAATTTTCTTCAGCTTCATCCTAAATTTGCATATGAACAATTGATGGTCTGTTCTGCAGTTGGCCCCTGGCCTTGTTCTGACTGATGGTATTTAGCTTCTCCATTGTCTGCTTCCACAGATGTAGTCAATTTGATTCATGTGTATTGCATTTGCAGAGGTCTATGCATATAGTCACTATCTATGTTGTTGAAAAGTTAATTTAAATTAATAGATCTTTGGTCTTACAAAATTCTGTCATGCGATATCTGGCATAGTTTCTATCACCAAGGCCATATTTTCCAAATATAGAATCTTCTTTGTTTCCAACTTTCATGTTCCTATCACCAGTAATTATCAATGCATACAGATTGCATGTTTGATCAATTTCAGACTGCAGAAGTTGGTAGAAATTTTCAATTTCTTCATCTTTGGCATTAGCGGTTGGTGCGTAAATGTGAATAATAGTCGTATTCACTGCTCTTCTTCGTAGACGTATGGCTATTATCCTATCACTGACTGCATTGTACCTCAGGATAGATTTTGAAATGTTTCGTCTCATGATGAATAGAATGCCATTTCTCTTCAATTTGTCATTCTTGGAAAAGTAGATCATATGATTGTCCATTGCAGGATGGCCAACACCAGTCCATTTCGGTTCACTAATGCCTAGAATATAAATGTTTATGCATTCCATCTCATTTTGAGCACTCCCAATTTTCCTTCATTCAGACTTCGTAGCTTCCACCTTCTTATTACTAATGGATATTTGTAGCTGTTTCTTCTCATTTAAGCAGTGCCATCTCAGGAAATGAAGATCCTGAAAGCTTTACTCCATCTTCGTCATTAAGGTCAACTCTACTTGGAAAAGGCAGCTCTTCCCCAGTCATATTTTGAGTGCCTTTCTATCTGAGGGGCTCATCTTCAGGCACTATATCAAACAATGTTCCACGGTTATCCACAAGTTTTTCACGGGACAGTTTTTTCAGGAGTAGATCATCAAGTCCTTCTTCCCAGTCTGTCTTAGTCCGGAAGCTCCACTGAAACTTGTCCATCATGAGTGACCCTATGGTATTTGAAATACTGATGGCATATCTTCCAGCATCACAGCAACACACACGCTTCCACAGTATGACAAACTGACAGGTGAGTGGTGGTTTAACCAGATAAGGGTTTATTTTTTTCTCATGTATCAAAATTTTAGGGCTGATGTAGCAGGCCCACCATGCTATCAATGCCATAAACACCTTGGTGCATGTCTTATTTCCTCATGTTCAAGAGCTGCCTCTGCCCTTCCAGGTTTGTGACCAAATTTCAGGTAGACAAAAAGCAAGAAAAATGATGAGATGTGTACTAGCAAAATATCTTCTTTTAAATTGAAACAAAAAATATAACTTTCCTGGAAGCCACATTCAGCTTTTTCCACTTAAAACTCATTTGGCAGAATTGTGTAACATGGTCTCCTTTATCTTTAAGTAAGGCTGAGGGATGAGTTATTTCTCTGGGCACATATCTGTGAGAAAAAGAATTAGGGATCTGTTGTAAGTCAAAGGTGGCAATGTATATATCAGATGGGCATCTTGCCATGTCTACCTCAGGTCCCCATGAGAAAAAGAAATTTTAATGAGAATAGTTACTCAAAAGTGAAGAAAACAGTAACTACATATAGAGCAACACATGGTTTTTCAAATTTTGGGGGAAGGTACAGAGAAGAATTTTGGAGGATTTTGTGTCACATATAAAGAATGAGAATAATTTCTGTAATTGTTACCTGGCACTGTGAAGATCTGCAGATCAATTCAGTTTCCCACAGATTAAGTCACAAGCAGTGTTGTTGATATATCCACACTGAGTGCAACTCCCTTTCATACTCTCTGCTCTACCTAAGTATCATCAGGACTTGGAAAGGACCTTAGACTAGTCATCTAAGGAGCCTAATAGAATGCAGTGTAGTCAGTGTGGCTACACACTGTTTAAATTGTTGCCCCAGCTTCTTACCACTGGCCAGGAGAGTGCAAACCATTGGAAGGGAAACTGTGGGTAAAAGTGGGACTCAACAAGCATTAATGATTTACACTTTTCACAGTGGTGTAAATTATTCTTTCTTCCTTTTATCTGTCTTTACTTTAAATCATCTACAATAGTCTTTTATTGTATTTGAGTAAGGAGAAATAATTCATTAAACACGAGATGTTTTTATATAGTCTATTCATAAAATGACAGAACAACAATGTAATATTCATTATAATGCAAAGTTTGACAATTTTTCCCCCTAATGCTGTGTACTGTGTAGAAAAAAAATTTTCTTGGTTTGAACATAAATTTTTCCCTTTAGAATAGTAGCTTGAAATTGTTAACAAATAATTTCCAGGTCGACTATCAGTGAAGTGTTATTGAATCCAACAGCTGTGCATTTTTCATTTTTTGTTTTCGAAAAGCAATGTTCCTAGGAGCAGAAACGCTAGAAATTTGCACTTTGTTGCTCTTTCATCAGCATCAGCACCCAAAATAGATAATCATTTTCTGAATAATAAAGAGATTTTATATGTTTCTTCATTAACAAAGAGGCGCTTAGCATAATAGATTGGTAAGTGGAACTTTTCCGTTGCCTTGGGGTTTTGGCTGGGGCCTCAAACAGATGAAGTAGGGTAATATGGCACATACATTATAAAGAGTTAAGATAGGCTTATCTAGGCAAAACTTCAGTAGATAACCCCAAATTAGTAATGCTTATCCCATTCCTCACCTCTTGTCTGTATGAGAAGGCTAGAGATTCATGGCGGAAGTAAGGAGAGCAAGCGAGAACTCTGAGGTTCCCCTCCGCTTTCCATTCTCATTCCCCTCACTAGAAGCAAGAGAAAAAAATTCTTTGGAGAGACTGAGAGGTACCCCTTGGCTGCAAGCTGACCTGCATAATCTAAGCTTAGAACAATAAGACTGGAGCAATTGTGACTTTGGTTTTTACATCTCTGTGACATATGGAAGTGCACAAACCCGCCGAAGAAATTTCCTGGGTAATGCTTTCTGGGAGGGTCATGACGGCTTTCCCAACTTCGTGGTTCTAGAAAGCCTTTTTTGTAAACATGAAGTCTTCGACAAGAAAGCCTTTCGGCCCTTTTAGAGATATGTCTTTTGTCCACAATTATCTGAATTTCTGTATCTTCTCTTTCCAATGGTCCTAATGTCCTCGGTTTTTTCAACTCCCCACTTAGAGCAGTTCCAAGACCTATTCTGTTTTTCTGCATTTGATCATCATTAAGAGGAATCAATAAATGCCTCATAGCAAGAAGCTGGCTTTAGCTCTCACAAATGGGAATCATGCTTCTTTTTAGTTTTGGCCTCTGAGTACATTTTTTTCACCTTATTTACAGGATCAGTTATGCATTTTAAAGGATCTGAATTATACTAAAGCCTCTAATTAACTGTAACCTGTATGTTTTCTAATTACAGGTATATAGTTAACAGATAACATAGGTATTGGGTAACAAGTCAATATGTAGATGTCTTAGAGGTGTCTACATAGTAGGCACATTTGAAATTAAATTTATGATAGTCTCCCCAAAATCTGCTCCTCTTTTGTCTTTCAGATATATTTCCTTTAGCCATTTTAACCAGGAACAAGGACATCTTCTTAGGGTTCTCAATTTTCCTCTATCAAAAATTTCATCAGTTTTCAAGTCCTACAGATTCTTTTTTTCTTAGTATCTTTTGCATCATTTTCTCTCTCCTATCTTCACTGCTGCATCCTTAGTTCTGTCCTCATTATCTCCTTCTTAGAGATAACTGCCGTAGTATTTAAACTATCTTGCCTGTCTTCATTGTCATACGTCTTTACATTTCACAGATTCACTACTAACAAAAAAAGCCATTTAAATTCCTTAATGTCTTTTTATTTCCCTTTAATTATGCATCTCAGTACTCATACATTCCTGTGCTACAACATATGGGCCATTTCCTTATCCTTAATTATTCATGTGTGAGCTTCTCTGGAGTCAAGACCAAGTCTTGTTTCTTTCTGAGAGAGTAGCCTGGCCCATGGCTACAATATAATAGGCAAGTAATGAATATTTGTTTAATTAATGGTTTAATAAGACATTATAGCATAGAAGGGATATTTGGAAGATCTATTCTAATTTTAAAGCAGTCCTGGTGGCACAGTGGTTAAGTGCTTGGCTGCTAACTGAAACGTCTGTGGTTCAAACCCACCAGCATCTCCACAGAAGAAAGATGTCACGGTCTGCTTCTGTAAAGATTAGAGCCTTGGAAACCTTGTAGGGAAGTTCTACTCTGCCCTATAGGGTCGCTGTGAGTCAGAATTGACTCAATAGCAATGACATTCAAAGAACTGTGTTTTGAAGTCCTGAATCACAGGCCTTTCTCATGAAGTACCTAAGTCCTCCTTTTATTGAGCACCCTGCATGCCAACAAGTTCATAGTTGTAGTTGTTAATTTTTTTTCCCAGTATGATACGTTGGATTGTTTTTCTTACATTCACACTAGATCCAAGTGATTCTTGTGAATCAGTATTTCTTTCTCCCTTAGTGTAATAGTGCCAAACATTCCTAGGAACCTCCGGAGGCTTTCAAGTCCATCCTTAAACTACTGTTACTTGCAGGGCAAGAAAATATCCATTGTTACCAACTGTGTTCCATCACCGTGGGCAGTCATTGATCTTCTACCAGATATGCATGCAAGAATTTCTCACCGTAAACGAATGTATTAGAAACATAAGAATACCTTCTCCAAACACTTTGTTAATGGATCTTTTACTTATAGGCCAATTTCCTTGAGACATAAGTCTATAATGGACTGGAAGGAACACAAATCTTTGTGACACAGACCATAGTCATTTTAGACTTACTTGGAGCTCCTTAATTGGAGCATAATTGGAGCTCCTTCTTCCCATAGGAAAAATGCTCTCCTTACAGTGCCTTCAAACTCCTTGAAATTAGATTTCAGTTGGGTTGTTCCCACAAGTTTCATAGAATGGCCTTGATGTGTCTGGCATCTGAATTGAACACAGTATAGGATTAAGTTGCGATTTCTGCTAAAACTCCTTTCTAGAATCATCTTGTTTCATTAAAACAAATAAACAAACAAGAAAAAAATAGTTTATTTCTTAGCTTCTGATAACTCTCCTATTCTTGGTGATTCTTAAATAATATTGAGGTATGATATTGTTATCTCAATAGCAAGGGTTTCTTTTATCTGTACTTGGTGGAAGACTAGATGCTTTTATGTCCCCTTCATACTTCGTATCATTTAGTTTAACGTATTCAGAATGAACACCATTCTCCTTGAGAAGACAAAAGAAAAGAATTCAATTATTCTGTTTTATAATTCATCAACGTTCTACCACTGACTGCCAAAAAAAAAACAGTCCTAGATATACTTTGATTTTTTAAAAAATCTGTTCTGAATGTAACTAAACAGAAACAAAAAGGAAAGAAGAGAAAGGGATTTTATGTTGTTCTTTTTATTGCTGCAAGCCTCAACCCAAGTGAGATTTTAAACATCCTGGAGCTATCCTTACAGTTTCAAAATACTCTCTTATGTTTATCCTTTGTTATTTGTCTTTCGTTCAATCTGCTGTCCACATTTTATGTGAATTCTTTGGAGGGATACTTGTGCAACCTGTGCTGTGTCCTTCAATACGTCTCCCTTTTGTACTCATCAAACTCTGCTGCAACTGAAGATCCAAATTCTTGCTTTATGTTCTTTATACTTTTCTTGAGACGTGTTTTCTCTCAGTATCTCAGGCCACGATGTTACGCGCATCTCTTATTTTAAATAAAATCCACAAAATTCACTAGGTCGATGTTTTCTTTGTGTTTTTATTTTTTATGTTTGGTCAGGAGCCTCTTCTAATGGTTTCCCACTATATTCACTGAAAAAAAAAATTAAATTTCTTGTAAGGTTTGTAAGACCATCATCTGCTTTGCCTGCTAGTCCAGATATCCCACCAGATTTTTACATGTACTCTGGTCCATGTTTAGGATGCTGTAGTCTAGTTTCCAAAGATTTATAATCTGCAACCCTTCCTTGTCTTTGTCCATGCTAATGTAAAAGCCAAAAACAAACCCTAACTTCTCCTCATTCCTACCACGGCCCGTCACCACTAACTCATTCTCCGCACTACCAACTGAATTAAATTGCCTAAACATCATAAGTCCTTTAGGTCAAAAATTCTAAATTCAAGGCTTTTATGAAATGTTTTCTTAACCAATGATGATGATTTAGAATCTCATTCATTATGCACCCATTAGTAGGATTTCCTTTCTTATATAACGAACAATTCCAAATGGTAATTGCTGATTTATTATTTTTCTCCCTCACTAGGAAAGAAAGTGAAGTTTTTATGTATGATCTTATAGTTATGAGATAGGAAGGGAATTAACATTACATTGTAATATCAGACAACAGTTTTGCAGTTTAGATGCTAGATCAAATGCAAAAGGCACTCAACTGTGTGGCTCATAACAAATTATGGATAACATTGTAAAGAATGGGAATTCCAGAACACTTAATTGTGTTCATTAGGAACCTGTACATAGACCAAGAGACAGTTATTCCAACAGAACAAGGAGATACTGCATGGTTTAAAATCAGGAAAGGTGTGCATCAGGATTGTATCCGTTCACCATACTTATTCAATCTGCACTGAGCAAATAATCCAAGAAGCTGGACTTTTTGAAGAAGAATGGAGCATCAGGATCGGAGGGAGACTCATTAACAATCTGCAATATGCAGATGATGCAACTTTGCTTGCTGAAAGTGAAGGGGACTTGAAGCACTTACTGATGAAGATCAAAGACCACAGCCTTCAGTATGGATTACACCTCAAAACAAAGAAAACAAAAATCCTCACGACTGGACCAATCAGCAACATCATGATAAACAGAAAAGATTGAAGTTGTCAAGGATTTCATTTTACTTGGATCCACAATCAACACGCATATAAACAGCAGTCAACAAATCAAACAACCCTTTGCATTGGGCAAATCTGCTGCAAAAGACCTCTTCATTGTGTTGAAAACCAAAGATGTCACTTTGGGGACTGAGGTATGCCTGATTCAAGCCATGGTATTTTTAATTGCCTCTTATGCTTACGGAAGCTGGACAATAAATAAAGAAGACTGAAGACGAATTGATACCTTTGAATTACGGTGTTGTGGAAGAATATTGAATATACCATGGACTGCCAGAAGAATAAACAAATCTGTCTTGAACGAAGTACATCCAGTATGCTCCTTAGAAGCAAGGATGGCTAGACTTCGACTCAAGTACTTTAGATGTTATCAGCAGGAATCAGTCCCTGGAGAAGGACTTTATACTTGGTAAAGTAGAGGGTCAGTGAAAGAGAGGAAGACCCTCAAGGAGATGAATTAACACAGTGGCTGCAGCAATGGGCAGCCACAATGTAACAACGATTGTGAGGATGGTGCAGGACCAGGCAGTGTTTCATTCTGTTGTACATAAGGTCACTATAAGTCAGAATGAACTAGATAGCATCTAACAATAACAATATAAATTATAAATAGAGATGCAAGAAAAATTAAGTGAAGAAGTACAGGTTTTAGGGAGAACATAAAATTTCTAATAAATCAGATCCCAATTGTGCCAGAAAAGAAACATTATCAGGGTATAAAGAGAACATGTAACACAAAGACCTAGTCTTATCTGGGAATCATGAATAATTTCTTCCATATAGTGTTGTTAAACTTGAGACAAGAAAAATGATGAAAGACTCACCAAGGGAAATGATTGTGATGGGTAAGCATCCCAGAATTCAGGAGGCCATGTGGGAAGTTTCAGGGCCCAGAGTTTGGCAATGTAGGAAGCCTGATAGAGACATTTTACATAAATTCCCTAGCATAGTGTCTAACATTTACAGGACTCAATGATCGTGTCACCTTCCCTTTCAGGGGACACTTGCTGGCATTAACTCTTAAAGTCAAATTTTTGTACCAGCCTTCTGAGTACTGAGTTCCTGCTGTGTCGGAGGCTCCCGGCTAGATATGACCATTGCTAATGTTGAGTGATGACTCAGAAAAACCCTGGAAGTAATATCAGTGTCCTTGTTAAATATGTGACAGGCACTTTTTTCAAATGCCAGTGGTACACAGCAAAAAAATTGAAACAGAAGAGTAGATGATGTAGGATATAAAAAATATATATGTCTTTTTTTATATGATCAGTGATTGAAAGTTTATTATTAAACTTAATGGAGTGATTTAAGCTTGAAGGCCATAATTTACAAAATATTGGGAACATAAAGCTTAAAATATAAACTCAAATCAAACATAATAAATTCACACTTGGTCTACCTGGAATAAATCCAACTGAAATAAGGCAAGAAGGAAATCTGACTCTCTCTTGACCCAATCTACATGACGTTTCTTATGAAACATCTGTTATATATTTATAAAATATTTAAAATGTCAATATTGTCATTTTTTCACACTTGTAGCAGCAGATTTTTTAGTTAACATCTGAATCATAAGAATCTCCAAATCACTCGGTTTCTTAGAAGTAGAACTGTATCTTGGCCAAGAGGTACTTGAACATTTTATCTTAATGTAGGGACTAATAAGGTAATAACACTGTTTATGGTGTAAGGATTATGTGTCAGGTGCACTTCTAATAGTATACTTATTTGAGTTTATTGATCCCTGAACAAACAACTGAGGCAGTACTGTTACTGTTGCACTTTATAAACATGTAAACTAAGGCTTAGAGAGGTTACAAGAAGTGCCTAAATTAATAAAGCTTATAAATTGTGGAGCCAGGATTTAATCCCACTTCAGTCTAATTAAAAAGCGTCACTTTCATCCAGGTGCTATAACCATATATTGGAGGATTCAATAATTAATTGTGAAAGTAATTAATGATCCTACACCAAATATTTCAAATATTATACACGTTTGAACGATAAAGAACATAATCTTTAAAGACTTCAGAAACATGAGGCACAATAACTTGTCAATTAAAAGGTGTATCAGGTTCGTAAGGCTGCCGTGACAAATTACCACAAGGCGGGTGGCTCATAAGAACAGAAATGTATCATCTCACGGTTCTGAAGGCTAGGAGTCTGAAATTAGAGTAGGCTATGGTAGCTCCTTCTGAGGGGTCTGAGTGAGAGTCTGTTCCATGCCTCTCTCCCAGCTTCTGGTGATGGCCTGTGATCCTTGACATTCCTTGGCTCGCAGATTACTCCAGTCTTTGCTTCCTCTTTTACCTGGCAATCTTCCCTTTGTGTCTGTGCTTCTTCTCTTTGTTATAAGGATACCAGCCATAGTGGATGAAGACCCACCCTACCCTAGTATGGCCTCTCGTTAACTTAAACGAATATCTTTCCTATGTAAACCTGTTTTTTCTTTCTTTACCTATGTGCTTAAGGCAATAGAATAAAATATTTTGATTGAAGGGTGTAATTACTGTTTGGTACTTTAATTTTTATAATTGAATATATTTATTACACTAGAAAGACCATAAAAAGCCATTCTATAAGCAGAAATTTATAGAAACCATAAGAATAAAATGGCTGTGGAAAACCTTGATCATATAATTTCCTTGGAAGAAGCCTGCCAATATGCGCAGAAAACATTACAAACCTTAACAAAAGTAATATTATATATCTGTAGAACACATGCTCTATCCAGAATACTGTGCTTTTGTCTTCTGAAGGAAAAGGACTAGAGTCCATTTTTAAGAATGACAAGAGTTATATGGAAATAATTCTCTAATATTATCTTCATTTAGATAATTGCCATGCCATTTTGTTGTTATTTTTACTGTTATTATCAATTATAAATGACTGCTTTGAACCCCATCTGTATAGCTACTTTGGTGAAGTTTTTCTTTAGATTTTTTGCCCATTTTTATTTATTTACTTTTATTGTTGTTCTTGAGTTGAGAGTTACTTCTATTTTCTGGTTACAAATCCTTTATCAGATACGTGTGATTTGCAAATATTTTCTCCAAGTTTACGGCTTGTCTTTTCATAGAGCAACATATTTTAATTTTTATAAGTCCAAATTATCTGTTTTCTTTTATTAATCATGTCTTTTTTGTTGTATCTAAAAATTCACTGTGAAAATAAAGTTCCTACAGAGTTTTGTTATGTTTTCTTCTACAGGTTTTATAGTTCTGCATTTTAAATTGAGAATCATCATCCATTTTGAGTTAATTATAAAATCTATGTGGTGTGCATCAAGTTTCATTTGGTTTTTTAATATATATGTACAATTGTTCCAGAACCATTTACTGAAAAGACTATCCTTTATCCCTTGAATTATCAGTTGGCCACATTTATGTGGGTCTATTTCTGGGATGTCTACTCTGTTTCAATGATCTCTGTGCCTTTTCCTTCCCCGATACCACATTGTCTTCGTTACTGAAGCTTTATAGTAAGTCTTGAAATCAGATAGTGGGAGTCCTTCAAATTTCTTATTTTTTGGAATTGTTTGGTTCTTCTAGTTCCTTTGTCTTTCCATATAATTTTGGAAAAAACTATTCAATTTATACAAAAAAATTTGCTGTGATTTTGATTGAGTTGAATATATAGATCAAAGTGGAGAGAAAAGACATCACAACAGTCTTGAATTTTCCAATCGATTAATACAGCGTATTTCTCCATTGATTTAGATCTTCTTTGATTCCTTTCATCAGTGTTTTGTAGTTTTCAGCATACAGATCCTGCACATCTTTCATTATGTTTATACCTAAGTACTTCATTTTTCAGTCAGATTGCAAGTGATTGATTTTTTTTTTTAATTTTAACCTCCAATTGTTCACTGCTGGTATATATGAATATATTGACTCTTGTATACTGACCTTGTACTCTGAGGCCCTAATGATCCTGAGATCAGCCATTAGCTCTCGAAGATATTTTGTAGAGTGTTTCTACATAGGCCATCATTTTATCTGTGAATAAAAACAGTTTTAGAGATTCCTTTCCCAGCTGAATAGTATGTATTTATTTCTTGCCTTCTTGGAAAGCCAAAGACTTACCATACAGTGTTGGATAGATGTGGTGAGAGATGACACCCCTGTATATTTGAAACTGATTATTTACTTCACCTGAAGAAATCATCTAGACTAACTCATTTATTTATTGATTTAGGCACATTTTGTTGTTACTATTAACGTTAGGGATTGTTCTGGTTGTTCTGGATAGCCCAATTAGTGAACAAAATAAATTTGAAACCATAAACTCAAGGATCTTTCTTTGATATAAATATATACTGTATATGTACTATATAAATATATACTATATATGTACATATAAATATATACAATAATGCATTTTATAAATAAATTATAAATTCTCTGGAGAACATGTAAAGCAAGTTAAGAATGTTATTATATAACACATGTGGTGGTAGATTTACCACTTAGCTCAAGATGGGATCACGGCAGACACAAAGTGAATAAATAGCTCTCAAAAATATTAGATTTCAAATTTAGAAGCATAATGTTTCTTTGTGTGGATGGAGTGGAAACCTATTTTCTTTAACAAATTTATTTTCATTGTTGTAAAAACATAGGTAACATAATTTCACTTGTACAATTCAATGAAACTAATTACATCAATCATGTTGTGCAACCATCACCAACATCCATTGACATATTTTCATTCCTATAAGCAGAAACTCAATGCTAGCTAAAAAAAAAAATTCCCCACTTTCTCCTTCCCTCCCTTCCCTGGTTACCACGGTTAAACTCCAATCTGTATAGCTTTGCCTATGCTAAATGTTTCATATTAGTGAGATCATACAACATTTGTCTTTTTGCAATTGACTTATTTCACTTAGCGTATTATTTTTAAGGTTCATGCATGTTGTGGCATATTGTTGTTAGGTGCCGTTTAGTCAATTCCGACTCATAGTGATCCTATGTACAACAGAATGAAACACTGCTCGGTCTTGCACCATCCTCACAATCGTTGTCATGCTTGATCCCATTGTTGCAGCCACTGTGTCAATCCATCTCTTTGAGGGTCTTCCTCTTTGTCAGTGACCCTCTACTTTACCAAGCATGATATCCTTCTCCAGGGACTGATCCCTCCTAATAACATGTCCAAAGTATGTGAGATGAAGTCTCACCATCCTTGCTTCTAAGGAGCATTCTGGCTATACTTCTTCCAAGACAGATTTGTTTGTTCTTTTGGCAGTCCATGGTATATTCAATATTATTCGCCAACAGCACAATTCAAAGACATCAATTCCTCTTCAGTCTTCCTTATTCATCGTCCAGCTTTCGCATGCATATGAGGCGACTGAAAACACTGGCTTAGGTCAGGCGCACCTTAGTCTTCAACGGGACATGTGTGGTTTTCAACATCTATATCTTCATTGTGACATGTATGGTTTTCAACATCTATAAAGAGGTCTTTTGAAGCAGATTTGCCCAATGCAATGTGTTGTTTGATTTCTTGACTGCTGCTTCCACGGGCATTGATTGTGGATCGAAGTAAAATGAAATCCTTGACAACTTCAATCTTTTCTCTGTTTATCATACTGTTGCCTATTGGTCCAGTTGTGAGGATTTTTGTTTTATGTCGAGGTGTAATCCATACTGAAGGCTGTGGTCTTTGATCTTCATCAGTAAGTGCTTCAAGTCCTCTTCACTTCCAGCAACCAAGGTTGTGTCATCTGCATA
>NW_004443959.1:19856167-19910062 GCF_000243295.1 Trichechus manatus latirostris | reverse complement strand
TGATGCCCAGTTCTTCTTCATATAGTCCAGCTTCTTGAATTATTTGCTCAGCATATAGATGGAGCAAGTATGGTAAAGAACACAACCCTGACACAAAGCTTTCCTGATTTTAAACCATGCAGTACTCCTTGTTCTGTTCGAAAGACTGCCTCTTGATCTATCTACAGGTTTCTAATGAGCACAATTAAGTGTTCTGGAATTCCCATTCTCCACAATGTTATCCATAATTTTTTATGATCCACGCAGTCGAATGCCCTTGCATAGTCAATAAAACACAGGTAAACATCTTTCTGGTATTCTTTGCTTTCAGCCAGGACCCATCTGACATCAGCAATGATATTCCTGGTTCCATATCCTCTTCTAAATCTGGCTTGAATTTCTGCCAGTTCCGTGTTGATATACCGCTGCAACCACTTTTGAATGATCTTCAGCAAAATTTTACCTGTGTGTGATATTAATAATATTGTTCGATAATTTCCACATTTGGTTGGATCACCTTGTGGCATGTATGAGGACTTAATTTCTCTATAATATTCCACTGTGGGTATATACCACATTTTGTTTATCCATTCATCTGTTGATGGGCATTTAGGTTGTTTCCAGCTTTTGGCTTCCGTGAATTGTGCTGCAATGAATATTACTGTACATGTATCTGTTAGCATTGCTGATTTCCAGTGTCTTGAGTTTATACCTACAAGTAGGATTGCTGGGTCATATGGTAGTTCTAGTTTTAACTTTTTAAGGAACCACCAAACCATTTTCCACAGTGGCTGTACCATTTAGCATCCCCACCAGCAATGGCTGAATGTTCCGAATTGAAAAATAGGCGAATGTTCTTTCTAATTTCTCCAAAATTATACATATAATTAAAAAAAGTTCAATGGAAAATAATAAAGATGTATGTACATGGTATGGAACCACCTTGCTAAAACAGCAATTCGGCCTTTTGGTCCTGGTTCCGAAGACCGGCCTGGTCTGATCTTTACCAGGATTGGTTGGGGAGCCATGTCTGGTAACTGACCTTTACTGGGATTGGCTGGGGGGCCACCCAGTGACTGATAAAAACTCTAGAACACAGAAGCTCAGAAGGGGCTTCCTAAGCAACAAGAGCCAGGAGGAAACTGTGCCATTTGGACTCAAGGGCCCTGAATGGAGAACCTCCCAGATCAAGTAAACCTATAATGGCAAAGGAGGCAGTAGCTACAACGATATCAGAAGAGGCAGAGACAACAAGTGGACCCAGCTAGCTGAGAGTAGTGGCCAATAGCAAATGATGTCATTGAGTTTCTTGTTTGAAAGTTTTCAGATGAGTGAGAAGGAACATTGGTTTTCAGAAAGGGTAAGTGGGTCTCCTTTGAGATATAAGCAGGTCTTCTTTGAGACAGTGAGGCCCCATGCTGGGACTCCTCTCACACCTTGCCCTACGCATAGCTTTCATTTCTGTTTATATCCTTCTCTGTATATTAAAGTTTTCATTACAGATATGGTGCTTTCATGAGTTCTCTGTGATTGTTGCAATGAATTATTGAACCCAATAGAGAAAAAGTGCCATGGGAAGAATGGCTGGTGTCAGAATGGTGGAAAAGTTGGAGAAGGGGGTATATTTGACCTCCATCTCATTGGAACCAGCTTGGTGCTGATTTTTATGGTCAGGGTTATCATTTCAGTATGGTATCAGTCTTTATCATGCATCCATTTTATAACCATAATCATCTTTTTTCTAACGTGTCTTTAGATTCAAATCACTCAATTTTGAGTTAATTTAAAAAATCGATTTTTCTTTCTTTCTTTCTTTGTATTACTATCAACCATCAGCTCTCTTGACACAGTGTAAAAACTTCATAATATTTTTCCTAAAGGATAAATACATAATATACAAATGTATATACAGCCTTCAAATATATGTATATATAGGTACCCATATCCTCCCAGGTAATATGTAAAACAAACACTTTTCATATCCACATACCTTTCAGAATTTGATTGATAACATTAAGATAATATAAAGTATCAAGCCTACACAGCAATACAAATATAAAAAGCCAAGGAAGCACTAACTAGTATAACTATAGCTTTCCACATCCAAATGAGATATTTAGGAAAAAGAGAAAAAATGAGATGAAGGGATTCAAAAGCTAAATGTGTACATGCAGGTCTTTGCCAATGGGTAGTTGAAGTAACGGAGTTAGATTTTTAAAACTGATATGAGTTGATGTGTTTGTTAACACTGAGTGTTTTTATTGGTTCACGTACTGCAAATGATTTTGCAAGAAAGCCCAATCCTTCTGCCATCAAGTTGATTCCCACTCATAGTGACCCCATAGGACACAGTAAAACTGCTCCATAAGGTTTCCAAGGCTGTAAATCTTTATGGAAGCAGACTGCCACATCTTTCTCCCAGAATTTGCAAGAAGACAGTTAAATTCTTCTGGGTGCAACTTTTATTAGAACTCTAAGCATTTCTACATAGACACTATTGATTGACAAATTGCCTTACTGTGTCTCTTACTTTGTTTCCTGAGTGATTAGGTGCTAGTTCTCTTCCTTCCTAGAGCTCCTTATATAAAGAACCACTCAGAGCTTTATTTTGATATATGGTCAGTGGCAGTTCCTGTAGAAATTCTTACGGTCACTTCCACTTACTTCATGGCATATGAGAGTTCAAGGTCATAACACTGAGAAGCTAACAGAGAGGAAGAAAGACAGCAAAAACTGGCTCAGTTATCTGCATATTAAGAATTCAATTCAGGCAAAAGGTCACAGGTAATATGTTAGGGATCCTATACATAAGCGTCTTTGCAAGTTTAACACACTACACTTTAAGGACCATGAAAGAAGGTGTGTTGCACCTCTTAATTTGAGTAAGCAAAAGTGAAGGAAACACTCCATGAAATGGATTGACTCAGTGGCTGAAACAATGGGCTCAAACCTACCAAAGATTGTGAGGATGGCACAAGACTAGACAACGTTTTATTCTGCTATACATATGGTCACCACGAGTCGGGCCAACTCAACGGCAATTCGAATTAAGAGCTATTCATCGAATATTACTACGTGCCATTAAATCTGCTATTTCTTGTGCCTACAAACAGAGAGAAATTGAATTTGGCCTGTTACTGAAGGGTGAATTGCTTCAATATAGTATACTTGTTTTCAATTTATAGCATGCCAGTCTCTGGCGTTTCTGAAGGAACATTTTGATCAATGAATGTGGTCGTAGATCAATGATATTAGCAAGTGAATAGTGATCCTCACTGCATTTGAATTAACAGAAGATCAGCAAAACCAAAGGGAAAACCAACGAACATGAGGAACCTAGAACCTAACATACTGAAAACAAGGAATAAAATGAGAAATTAATGCTTAGTAAACAATATAAATAACTTTATGTGTATTCATTCCTTAATTTTTTTATTCACACACTTATTAATTTAACACATATTTGTGAGCAGTATTTATTCCTAAAGACACAGCCAGAGGCACAGACCTGACCTCATGGAACAGATAATGAGCAAATAAATGTATCATCACATATCAGGTTGGGATAAGCCCCCTCCTAGAAGGGCTGAAGGAACACAGGCTATGGCAAAGGGTTGAGGGTAAAGTTTAGATTCAGATTAAGCAGAAAAAAACACCAGGCTCAAGCTGAAAAGTTTCTGAATTTTCAAAAGAAGGGGACTGAATATAGAGATAGTTATTCTAACTGAGGCACACTCACCAAGAGTTCCTCTCGATTTGGACAGGAGGATTCCATTTCTAGAGAAAGTGTGTGAGGTAGTCTCTTTGGTAATTGACTTCTCCTCCCTGCTCTCAGTAAAACATACAACGACTCCACTCAAAGTATGTTTTAGCTATGCAATATAACTTTTCTACAACTTTGGAGCCCTCTTGAGACTCCTGCTCTACTATGCTCATTTTAACTAGTCTATCTGTGGAAAAACATTGCACTTCTTCAGCCACCATGAAAGGTAGCATCAGAACACAAACTGAGTAACAGTTTTGTATATGAAACCCCACATGACTTAAAATAACCTCACTGTCAACGATATGGGAATCCTCTGAAATGCATTTAAACGGGGAATGCACTTAGGCAATAAACTTTTTCTCCAGCACAAAGGATCTCTCATACAGTAATCTAAAGCCACTCTCTGCTTTATAATTTTTGGACTCTAGCTATACTTGCTTTTAACACTTGATAGTAAGAGAGACACTTGACTCCCTTTGCCATAGCAAATGGCACTTGGACATTCAAAGAAAGATTGGGGAGACAGATTTTGTTATATAAGTCTGATCCATTCTATTTTAATTATGTTGAAGTTTACAGTCTCATATCTTTATCTCCAAAGCATCTAAACATGATATTCAGAAGGAAATTATTTTTATGAAATAGGTAGCTGAATACAAAAAGCTTTAGTGTTGCCTAGATCTGTATTATGGATAGAATTGTGTCCTCAAAAAATATTTATTGGAATCCGAACTCCTGTATCAGTGGATGTAATCCTGTTTGGGAATAGGGTTTTCTTTGCTATGTTAAGGAGGTTGTATCAGTATACGATATGTCCTAAACCTCATCACTTCTGAGTTATGAAAGGATTAGACACAAAGACAAGCAAGGACAAATGGGGGAAAATAGAGAGCACGTAAAGAGCAACAATGAACTGAGGAACAGACGCTGAAAGAGACAAAGCTCTTCCCCCAGAGCCTGCAGAGAGAGAAAACCCTTCCCTGAATTTGGATTTCTAACCTCCTAAACTTTGCAAACATAGATTCTTGTTCATTAAAGCCACCCACCTGTAGTATTTCTTTATAGCAGCACTAGATAACTAAACATCTGGGCTGTAGACACATTAAAATGAAACTAAATCCATGTGGCTAGATTCTCAAAACAAAGTTTTTATTTCACAAAGTGAGCCCTATTTCCTAGAGCTGCTGTAATAAATTAATCCAACCCTGGTGGCTTAAAACAACAGTTTATTCTCTTACAGTCTGGAGGCTCTAGAGGAGAACTCATTCTTTGCCTCCTCCAGATTTTAGTGGCTGTTGGCACTCCTTGGCTTGTGGCCACATCTCTTTTTGCCCCATCTACCCATCACTTTCTCCTCCGTGTGTCTGGGACTAATCTTCTTCTGCCTTTCTCTTATAAGGATACATGGATTTCATTTAGGGCCCAACCAAATAATCCTGTATGCTCCTCCTTTCAAGATCCCTAACTTAATCACATCTTTGTCATATAAGGTAATATCTACTCTTTAGTCATATCAAGTAATATTTCTAGGATCAGGGAAATAGGAAATAAATGTATCTTTGGGAAGCCATTTTTTTTTTCCTGCCAAACACAGGTAACTTACTGACTTGTAACACAATTAGGTGTAACTGCCCCATAACGCAAAAATTCAGGACAATTACATGGAGTGATTGTCCAGGACGTTATTCTATGAATCCGAGAGAAAGTCAGTGGGGTGAGGGAGAAAAGGACGGGTAGAATGAGGGAACAAGGGAAGGATTTCGTCTGCCATCTGGACAAGAATAAAAGTAAAAGATGATCTAAGTCCATAAACAGTCTTTTCTTTTCTTTTTTTTTCCCATAATTCCAGATGCAAGAACTACTCTCCATTCCCCCATACTCTCTCATTCAGCTCTAACTGCTGTCTCTATTGGCTTCTTGGAGAGAATTGTTGTTATTCACATCAACTTGATATCACCCACTGGCAGGTGCCACATATGGGGCAGAATGTCTGGCCCAAGGTCCCTAGAGTTGACATGTTCACAGAAATAGGTTACAGTTACAGGAGTCACATATATACATCATGAGGCCAATTGATGAGACGAATTGCCAATACCTAGGTCTATGGATGGAGCCCTGCTGGCGAGTGGTTAAGAGCTTGGCTGCTAACCAAAAGGTCACAGTTTGAATCCACCAGCTGCTCCTTAGAAACCCTAAGGACAGTTCGACTCTGTCCTATAGGATTGCTATGAGTCAGAATCAACTCAACAGCAATGGGTTCTTTTGTTGTTTGTTTAGATCTATGGATGGGGTACAGGGAGTCCATAAAGCCTTAAAATTGTTTTCAAAACCTTTCTTGTGTAAAATCTATATTTCATTTTGTTTTGCTTTTCTAGAAAGGGTTTCTTTATTTTTTCAATACAGTCTTAAATGGAGCTCTCCACGAAGTTTAAAGATTGCTGTCCTACCCACCTGCTCATTCACAGACACAGTTTAATGGACAATATTAATAGCATATGTTATATGCCCAAGTTATGGCTGAAAACATATCCTTTGGCCCAATGAAATGTGAAATAGATTTGTACTACAATCCTCCTACTGCTGCTGCTTCATAAATAAATTTCTCAACAGAGAAGAGCAAAGCTAATTGTGTTAGGAGAGATTAAATGATGAGCTTCAGTAATTTCCTTGGGTTTTCAGTGTAGCATATGTATATATACATATAATAGGCATGAAACAAGTCCAGAGCTGCTGGAACAAGCAGCAATGTTTGATATTGTCACAGTACCATGCTTTCTGTCTAGACACTTAGTAATGATCAGTGTATGTCTGCTGAAAATATCTGTTGAAATGTGTGGCATAAAAAGCTCTCTTGAGTTAAATTGGGCTTAAAAATTGCTGTCTTCACAAGCAAACACACACACACACACACACAAACACACACACACCCACCCATACAGCACAGAATAGAGTGGGAGAGAGAGAAACAACAGAGACAGAAGGAAAAAAAAAAAATTGAAAAGATCAAAGAAAGACATCAGAGAGAGAAAAGTCACTCCTAATAAAGCTGCAACTACCATTTTCAGGAGGTCCTTTTTATATTCTTTGTAAGTAGAAGTGAATATCCAGAAAATTAATAAGATAGTTAATATCTCTACTTTTGAGCAATAGACATTAAACAAGCGTGAGATATATGAAGGACACTAGTGTACAAAGCAGACAAAAAACAGAAAAAGGTGATTCATGGATGGGCACTAACAAAGACTTTTTTCCTAGCTCACACCTAGCTATTGGTTTCAACTGTTTCTTTAAGAGGGGGATCAAGGACACTAATGACAGTTTGCGTATTCAGTTATGTTCATATGTGTGTTTGTGTATTTAGCTAAGATTAATATATATTAAAATGTATATCCCCATTTATTAAATGTGGACTCATCCATTCTTCTTTATAACTTTAAAAAATTGAAATCTAATATATAGAAAATGCCCAAATGTAAGTATATTAGTTAATGAGTTACTACAGGGAGAATATACGTTTAACCAGGTCAAGATTTAGAAGATTGCCAGCAAGAATATGCTCCTTTTTGTCCCCTCCCGGTCATTAATCTCTCTTTACTTCTTAAATAAAATCAATATTTGTAACAATCTGCTTTAGCATTGCAGTATACGACCTTTATATTAATGGAATAATAGAGTATGTGTTATTTTGACCTGGCTTCTTTCACTCAACATTATGTCTGTGAAATTCAGCCCTGTTTTTGAGAGTAGAATAATTATTCATGTTTATTGCTGTATAGGATTTCATTAAATGAATATACCACAAAATCCTTTTTTTCTTTTTTCTAGTCTGGGCCTAGACAAATAATGCTGTTGAGAAACATTCTTATACATACCTCTTTATGAACATAGGTACATATTTCTGTTAGGAGTGAAATTTCTGGATAATGGGTATACATACGTTTCGCTTTAGAAAGAATTCCAAACTGTTTTGTAAGGTGGTTGCCCTTAACATCAGCAATCTGAGAATTCCATTACTCTGCGTCTCACCTACATGGCTGGTGGTGTCAGTCTTTTAATTTTCGCTCTTCTGCTGGATACGTAATGGTTTCTCAGTTTAAACTTACATTTGTTTGATGACTCATAAAGCTGAGCACCTTCATACAGACTTTTGACCATTTGGATATTCTCTTTTGTTACGTACCTCTTCAAATCAGTTGCCCGTATTTATATGACTTGTCTTTCATCTTCTTGATACAGAGGAGTTCTTTACAGATTCAATACTCAAGTTCTTTACAAGTTGTACGCGCTGTAAATATATTCTCCCAATCTTTGCTTGCTTTTTCACTATCTTAACTGTATCTTTTGCTGAACAAAAGTTATTAGTTTTAATGTAGCCCAATTTTCTTTATGTTTAGGAGTTTTTGCATACAATTTAAGCAGTCTTCCCTACAGCAAGTTCATGAGAATATTCATCCATATTATCTTCTAGAAACATTGTTGTTACACCTTTCCAATTTAGATCTATAATCTACCCCAGACTGACATTTTTTGTGTGTTCAGTAGCATTCAGGTGTATTTTATATATATATATATATATATGTGTGTGTGTATAAGAACATCCAAATGACCCAGAAGTCTTTATTTAAAAGACAATCTGCATTACTGACTTTGACATAAATCAATGAACCATATACATATGAATCTATTTCTGGACTGTGGTTATTGGGTGCCATCAGGTTTGTTCCTATTCATAGCGACCCCATATACAAAAGAACGAAATGTTGCCCAGTCCTGTGCCATCCTTGCCAACGTAGCTATATTTGAGCCTATTGTTGCAACCACTGTGTCAGTCCATCTCACTGAGGGTCTTCCTCTTTTTCACTGACTCTCTACTTGACCAAGCATGATGTTCTTCTCAAGGGACTGGTCCCTTATGATAACACGTCCAAAGTATGTGAGACAAAGTCTCACCATCTTTGCTTCTAAGGAGCATATTTCTGGCTGTACAGATTTCCAAGACAGATTTGTCCATTCTTCTGGCAGTCCATGGTATATTCAATATTCTTCACCAGCACCATAGTTCAAAGACATCAATTCCTCTTTGGTCTTCTTTATTCATTGTCCACATTTCCCATGCATATGAGGTGAATGAAAATACCATGGCATCAGTCAGGCGTACCTTAGTCCTCAAAGTGATATCTTTGCTTTTTAACACTTTAAAGAGATCTTTTTGCAGCAGATTTGCTCAATGCAATATGTCGTTTGATTTCTTGACTGCTGCTTCCATGGGAGTTGATTGTGAAATCCTTGACAACTTCAATGTTTTCTCCATTTATCATAATGTTGCTTATTGGTCCAGTTGTGAGGATTTTTGTTTCCTTTATGTTAAGATGTAATCCCATACTGAAGGTTGTAGTCTGATCTTTATCAGTAAGTGCTTCAAGTCCTCTTCACTTTCAGCAAGCAAGGTTTCTGGAATGCTTGATTTATTTCTGGATTCTTCTTTTTTCCTTTAGTCGATTTATACATTTTCATACTTGCACAAATACTGTACTGTCTTAAATCCTATAATTTTCTAATAACACTTGATATTAAGTAAAGTAAATACTCCCACTTCATTCTACTTTAAAATTGTCTTGACTATCCTGGGCTTTTTCTGTATCATGTAGATCTTATAATCAGCTTGTCAATTTATATAAACACACGTATACAATCTGCTGGGATTTTGACAGGAATTACCTTGCACTCATGAATCATTTTTTGGAGAATTGATGTCTTTACACAGAGTCCTCCAGTCTATGAACATGATATATTTTATCATTTATTTAGATCTTCATTATACTCCTTCATGTGGGGAATTTGTTTAGATGCTATGCACAACTTTAAGTAGGTTTATTCCTAAATGCTTGATAATTTTTTATGTTATTGTAAATGATAATTAATTTTCCATTAGTTGATAAGATAAATAAAATTCCTTTGTGTATTTTTAATCTGGAATACTTGCTAAACTCCCTAATTTTAGTATTTTTTTCTTCTGATACTTTTGAGGTTTTCTACATACTCAATCTTGTTGTCTGCATGTAATAACAGTTTTATTCTTCCAGTCTAGCTGGTACTTTCATGTTTTATTTCCTTCCTTTGTTTTATTGCAGTTATTACAAATAAAATACATATACATTTTGGTAGCAATAACTATTGTCTTATTCCTGATCTTTGGTAAAATAAAAACTCTCATCATATGACTGTTAATCATGCTATTTGCCAGCGTTCTTTTGAAGATGCCCTTTATCAGATCAAAAAAATTTTTCCTTTTATCTCTAATTTGAAACATCAGATAACTATTTGAGTAACAAATCACCCCAAAAGTTAATGATCTAAAACAACAAGCGTTTCTAATTTATCACAAGTCTATGGGTAGGCTGTGAATTTCTTGTCATCTGCGCCAGGCTTACTTGGGGCTTGCTAATGCATCTGTCAGTAGATTGCCAGTGTTGTCTGGGGATTGACTAGTCTGTCGCGGCCTTTACAAGAGTGACTTGTCTCTCCTTCACATATCTCTCTCTTTCCTCCAGCAAACTACCTACACATGATCTCATGGCAATTGCAGAGAAGTGAAAGAACAGGAATTTTTTTTAAAAAGTGTTTCTCAGACCTCTGATTGCACCAAGTTTGCAGGCATCTCATTGGTTTAAACAAGTCACATGGCCAAGCCCTGAGTCATCATGGGAAGGCATTACCAGAGTGTGTGGATGCAAGAAAGTATGAGAAATTTATGCTTGTATTGCAATCTAACTTACTTGCTAAGAGAGGTATTTTTTATTTCCATTTTTCCATTTTTTAATCCTGATGTTGACGTTTTTCAAATGCTGTTTTTTATATTTGATAAGATGATCATACTTATTTTCTCCCTTAATATGTTAATGTTGTCAATTTTATAAACTGGCTTTAATTTTAAACTAATCTTGCATTTTTGGTAATAAAAAACAAATTTTTCATGATGTTTTACCTCACTATATATTACTAGATTCACTCTGCAAGTATTTTATTTAGAATTTTTATATCTGTGTTCATGAATGATATTGTCTGTAATATTCATTTTTTGTTAGGTTTTATTATTAATGTTGTGCTAGGTTTATTAATGTATTAGAAAATTTTTCTTCTTTTTCTGTTGTCCAGAAGAGAATAATATTGGTTTTATTTTATTTTTTTACTATTTCATAGAAATCACTGATGGATCTTTAATGTTCTGGAGGGTTTTTTCTTCTCCCTCTTGGTAGTAAGATTTTTAATTACAAATACAACTTATTTAATAATTATAAGATTATTTATATTTTCCTACATATGTTTCTTGGATCAAGTTTTCTTACTAGTGTATATATATCAGTTATCAGTTGCTTAGTAACAAACCATTCCAAAACATAGGCTTAAAAAAACAACTGTTTTATTTGCTCATGATTCTACAGGTCAGCAATTTGGTCTGGGCTAAACTGGGCAGTTCTTCTGCTAGACTCACCTGTGTTCAGTCATTCAGCTGCAGTCATCTAGTGGCTCAGCTTGGGCTACATCATCTTAGATGGCTTCCTTCACATATCTGGTGGTTGGTGCCAGCTGTCATAGTGCTTGGTATAGGAAGCGTCAGCTGGGTGAGCTTACCTCTGCCCATGTGGTCTCTCAGATTCCACTAGGCTAGACTGGGCTTCTTCACATGAGCAGCCTTCCAAGGTAGCAAGAGCAGAAGCTACAAACTCCTGAGACCAAGGTTGGGAAGTCACCCTGCTTCATTCTTTTCATCAAAACTAATTACTTGGCCAAGCCCAAAATCAGAGAGAGAGGTGATATGTACAGGATGAGGAATTAGGGCAGCATTACTGAAAACACTATATCACACCATATTTTTCCTGATACTTTTAAAGTCTATCTCAGCTATCTTTAGCTATGGCACATTTATTCTTAATATTGACTAATGAAATTTTACTTTTTATAACTATGGCTATATCAGTGTTTCTTAACCTAGTGATTATACAATATTCAACTTTAATACTATTACTTTTAGATTTGCTGAACTCATATATTTGAAGAACAGAGTTATTTTAAACCTTTCTGTAGATCTTTTCCTTTTATTAAGACCACCTAGACTACTTACCTTTTTTCTATATAATTTTATTGTAGTAAAATAAATATCGCAAAAATTTTCCATTTTAACCATTTTTAAGAGTTCAGTTCAAGGATATGACTCCATTCACCATGTTGGGCAACCATCACCACTATTTTCAAAACTTTTCCATCACTTCAAACAGAAACTCATCACCCCTAAGCAGTAACTTCTCATTCCCATCTACCCTCAGCTCCTGGTAATCACTAATAAATTTGTGTCTCTATGCATTTGCTTATTCTAGATATCTCATGAAAGTGGGATCACACAGTATTTGTATTTTTGTGTCTGACATTTCACTTAGCATGTTTTCAAAGTTTGTCCACGTGGTAGCATGTATCACAACTTCATTTTTCTTCATGGCTAAATAACAGTTCATTGTGTGTACACACCTCATTTGTTTATTCGTTCATCAGTTGATGAACACTTGTGTAGCTTCCCCCTTTTGACTATTGTGAATAATGCTGCAATAAACCTTGTTGTACAAGCATCTGCTTGCAATTCTTTTGTGGTATATACTTAGAGTGTAATCACTGGGTCACATCATCATCGTTTGGTTAGCTTTTTGAGAAACTGCCAAACTTTTCCACAGCAGCTGTACCATTTTACGTTTTCACCAGCAGTACATGAGGGTTCCAGTTTCTTCATATCTTCATCAACGCTTATTGTCCATTTTTCTGGTAATAGCCATCATAGCGGGTGTGAAATGCTATCTCACTATAGTTTCTACTAGCACTTCCCACATGCCTTCGCCCATGTCTTAATAAGATTATGTGTCTTTTTGTTGTTGAGTTGTAAGAGTTTTTTATATTCTGGATGTTAAACTCTTATCAGATATATGGTACTCAAATATTTTCTCTCATTCTGTAGGTTTTATCCACACTTTGTTGGTGAAAACTTTTGATGCACAGAAGATTTTAATATTAATGAAGTACAATTTACCTATTTTGTCTTTTGCTGCTCATGCTTTTGTTGTCATTTATGTAAGAACCCATCGTCGAAAACTACATCCCAAAGTTTTACTATGGTTTTGTTCTCAGAGTTTCATGGTTTTTGTTCTTAAGTTAAGGTCATTGATCCATTCTGAGTTAAATTTCATATATGATGTGAGGTATGAGTTCAAATTAATTCTTTTGCATGTGGA
The DNA here is from genome assembly GCF_000243295.1 of Trichechus manatus latirostris. NCBI lineage: Eukaryota > Metazoa > Chordata > Mammalia > Sirenia > Trichechidae > Trichechus > Trichechus manatus. The sequence continues at coordinate 19,897,042 of NW_004443959.1, read as the reverse complement.
GATGCAGGTGTCCCAGCACGATTTGTAAGACACTATTCTTCCCCATTGGACAAAAATTCCACTTGTTTATAGTATATAATCCTTTAACACGGTGTTGGATTCAGTTTTCTAGTATTTTGTTGAGGATTTTTGCATCTATATTCATAAGGAATATTGGTCTGTTGTTTTATTTTCTTCTGATGTATTTATCTGGTTGTGGTATCAGAGTAGTGCTGGACTCACAGAATAAGTTAGGAAGTGTTCTCTATTTTTTAGAAGAGTTGAGAAGGATTGATCTTGAACTTTTCTTTGTTTAAAAGTTTTTGATTATCGATTCAGTCTCTTCGCTTGTTATACCACACACACACACACAAAGATAACTGTGGTTAAGATAAATTTCTCTCTCTCTCTACAAAAGACTTATGTTTGCTTCTGGCTGATAGCTAGAGACCTCAGTACTCCAGGATCAAATAAATACAATCAGGGAGTAGCATAATTTGAAGCTCGGCATTACTACCTTCAAGAGCCACTTTCCTTTATAGCATTACTACTGAAACGTGCCATTTTGTATCCTAACATTAGAAGTCTATCAAGGTCTCATTTTATTGTGGGTGAGAGAATCCTAGATACCACTCTTTTTCCTGCTCGTCTTATAAGTCTTTCAAAGACTTAACTGGTTGAGTTTTACATTCTGTCTAATATCACTTCCAGAATCAAGAAATATCCTTAATAAAATGTAGCCCTAAATGCAGAGGTCAATTCTCTCAGGTTACTTCTCCTTCTGGATCTAAGTTACATAATTTTTTACTATCTCAATAGGCCTTAAAAATTTCAGGCAGTTTTTAAAAATTGTTTTGCTGAGCTTTTCTAGGTTTTTATGCATTGGTTTGTTTTTAAGATGGTATGTTGGTTGGTTCAAAATATCTAGTCCACCATTTACAAAAAATTATAGTAGAGAAATACAGATTTGCCCTTTTGTAAGTGTGTATAAGTGTGCATGTACATATAATATTTTCTCTGTAAGATTCTGATTTAATTGTATTTTCCAACTATTGCATTAAGAATATGTGTCTGGAATGATTAGGTTCTATCTGAGTAAGGTACTATAGGTCTTTGTGTTCAGAGTAGACAAATCAGATGAATAACTTCCTTGAATAATTCTTCTCTAATAATAATGAATCTTGAATAGGGGCTTCTAGGGAATGGTATTACAATTAGTGCAGTTTGATAAGTTAGTTAAATTCAAATAAAAATAACAAAATGAGTCAGACAAAATAGACATTTGAAAAATATAAATAACCTCAGTCCATAAAAAATCTGAATGAAAAGGAACACTTCCATTGGAAAAATGACAATGGAAAACTGTTCATTTAGAACCCTAAAAAATAAAAACGTTAAATTTTTTTTTTACTAAAAACAATATTTTAAAAATCTGCTTCCATTTTGGAAATGTCTAGTGGTGAATAATTAAGAATTATTTTAACATGTAAAATGATTTTCATAAATTATGATCTGATCACTGACTGAGAAACTGATGAGTTTATGTCATTACAAAGCAAGAAAGGAATTTGATTGAAAATCTGAAAATATCACAACACATAAAAATAAGGTAGAATCAGTCTGTTATATTCTAATTCCAGAAATAATTTTATTAACAACATCCTCTGCCAAGACTAATTTGCCTGAGGAATTGGAGCAGAAATCACTGAACCAGTTGCTGAAAATAACTGGTGGTAACAAGATAGCAGAATTTTCTGGCATTTAAGTAAAATTGAACACTATTACAGAAGCATTATTTGAAGTTCATATGAAGGTGGTGCCAAATTCACACAAAATTCCATTACCCTTACAAATCTAATTATTCATTTTTTAATTAAATTGTTCATGGCTGCGTAGTTATGACACTGAGTGTATGGAACCCACCTGCTTTGAAAAAAAAGTCTTGAAAAAACCTTATGTACTGGTAAGTAGGTTTTTCTCTTGCAATAATTTGATAGGAAAGAAAATTTGTTTACAAAAAGAATCTCTCTTATAAAGAAGTTCTTAGGTGTTGCAACATTTGTGGTGAATAGATAAACAAGAAAGTATCAGCAATATAATCACTTGGGGACCTCATAGAATGCCTGTAGTTAATATTTTACCATTACATAGAAGAATCATTTGCCAGGGAATGCTCAATGAAATATCTCCTCTGAAATTACAGTCTCACTATGTAGTCATTGGAAACTCTAGTGGCATAGTGGTAAAGTGCTATAACTGCTAACCAAAAGGTTGGCAGTTCGAATCCACCAGGCACTCCTTGGAAACTCTATGGAGAAATTTTACTCTGTCCTATAGGGTCGCTATGAGTTGGAATTGACTCAATGGCAAGGCAATGAGTTTGTTTGTTTGTTTTATGTAGTCATTACTAGCATGAGAAAAGCAGGGTCTTTATAGTTCTTATATAAATATGAAAAAAAGTACAATGAGTTTATTCAACTACTCCATTCCACACTTCTGACCCTTCCCAACACATGCTCACATACAGAAGATAAATTTATTACAACATTCATTGAATATTTACCTTATAGAAACTCTGCTAGGCTCTTAAGATACAAAATGTTCAAGAATTGGTTCCTGCTCTCAGGAAGCTTGTAGTCTAAATATGACAAAACCCAAAACCCAAAAACACATGGCCCTATAAGGTAGATAAATATATTTCTCAACTTTATCTTGGGTGCAAAGTATTAAGCATCAGAGAAACATACAAGAGAAATAACACTCTTGAGATCTCACATAAACCTCATTTCAGCCTACACAATGTGCCAAGGTCTGGGATTAAAAACAAAACAAAACAAATAAAAACCCATTGCCATCGAGTCGATTCCAACTCATAGGAACCCTAGAGGATAGAGTAGAATTGCCCCACAGGTTTTCCAAAGAGTGGCTGATGGATTCAAACTGCCAACCTTTTGGTTAGCAGCCATAGTTTTAACCATTGTGCCACCAGGGCTGCTAATAAGACCTGAGATAGTACATGGTACATAGGGAGGAGTCAGCTCCTGGCTATAAACCTATGAATGATTTTTCAGGCTTAATCATAAGCAATTACAAAAGATTTACCTGGCAGGTCACAGGGAGAAAGCTGTCCTTTCCAATCAGAATTGGTGCACAGCTAGTGCTCAGCAGTCTCTGAAACCCAAACCCAAACCCATTGCCATAAGGTGGATTCCAAGTTCTAGTGACATTACAGGACCGATTAGAAATGCTCCATAGGATGGTAGATTCGAACTGTCAACTTTTGGTGATCAGCCAAGCTCTTAACCACTGCACCAACGGGGCTCTAGCAGTCTCTGAAAGGGGATGTAATCAAGGACTCAGTCCTCATCTTTAGGTGCCTCTGCTGAAGCTCCCTTGTTGGGGAAGGAGGGCGAAAACTTGAAGACACATTTCCCTATTCTGATTCATTACTCGGTAGTTTTTAATCCCTATCCCTTTCTCCTCATCCTCCCCCAGCCCCAGAGATCATAAAATTGCAGGAGTCTTTTTGTTTGTTTTTTTCAGGGGTCCCTTGACAGTAAGAAGGGGCTCCAGATCTGTGCTGATCCACCTGACCCTCGCCCACGCACTGTTCCTGGGGAAATATGAAGAGGGGGGGACCGGGCACCTTCTTTAATAGGTTTCTACTGCTACACTATCACCAAAATAAATAAGTTAATAAACAAACCCTTTGCTGTTGAGCCAGTTCTGACTCACAGAGACCCTACAGGACAGAGTAGAACTGCCCCATCGAGTTTCCAAGGAGTGGCTGATGGATTCAAACTGCCAACATTTTGGTTAGTAGACAAGCTCTCAACCACTACACCACCAGGGCTCCATACTATCAGAGTAAGTGATAAAGGTCAACCATTACTTTCATTTAGGTTCGTGGTCTTAATTAACTATTTGGAAACCTGGAAGCTCAGCTAAGCTCAGCTCCTTGACACATAGTCCATTAACAGAATGTGTAAAAGTGATATACAGGTGAAGCACAGAGTAGAAGGTAGGGAAATAAGAAGAGATTTTATTTGTAAGAATGTGTAAGAGAATGTGAGCAATGTTCAATATCTACAGAATGTCATGAAAATTTCTTCAAGCAAAATGAACTATCAATATGCAGTTTTGGGGTAACACTGGTGTCAGCACTGGGCATTATGAACCAGAAGAGGTAAGATTGAAGGAATAGGTGAGTTTGGATGATTTGGCAACAGTAGAATTGTGCAATGCTCTTGACTTATCAGAGGAAAGAGAAAACAGGAGACATTTAAAAGATTAATGGTAGCTTCTTTTTCTTGGCTTTCTTCAAGTAAACTCTTTTGGAGCTACATGGAAAAAGTAAAGCTGAGCTAAAGCAAAATTTGATAAAACCCCACCAAGGACATTCCAGGTTCGTGGGGGGAAGGTGGGGAGGAAGGTCTTTTGTATCCACTATTGCTTTTTTTTTCTGACTAGTACTTACAACAACAGGTTATGGCATAATCATAGCCTGGGCTCAGAAGCAAAGCCTCAGCACAGAAGCAAGGGAAGAAAATTGATGGTTTTTCTATTGGGATTATGTTATTTCCTATAATAACAAACCTGGCTGGAGGGAGAGTATTAAAGAAACGTGATAGGAAGAAGGTAATAAAAGAAAGAAACAAGAGGAGTAACTGTTATTCATGAGATAACCAACTGGATTGAATCAATATCATATTGAAAGTGAAAATTACTGTAAAGAAAATAAATACCAGACGAGCAAAGAATGCTAAACTAGTCTTCAGCTGTGTCAGTAACTATTTCGTATGTTTGTCTGACTTTCTTTCCAAATGTATTGGAACATTGCACGCAAGTTCTTGCTGTTTTATTAATTTCCCTCGATTGGTAAAATGCAGCTGTATAATTCCTGTTAGCCATCTCTGGCACGATTCTTAAATTAGGTTGTGTTTTTGTGATATATATATATTAAATGGCTAGCAAGGGCAGAGAATGGAGTAGGGAGGCTTATTTCTTCACAGAATAGCCAGCATCCCCAGAGGGATGCTTTCTCTATTTCAAACTGGTCTACTTTTCTGTAATAGGGATGTGGAGGAAGGTTTTGTTGGAGGAGAAGGAGTTTAATGAGTGCCTTTGGGAGCACTATGCAAACGCTCTTTTAAAAGAAGGTTACTGAAAACCCGAAGTTCCCACTGTTCCTCATAAACAGTAGTAAATCGGGCCCAGTGCACCCCAGTGGGGACAGGTAGGTGTGCAGTCTTAAAGGACCAACATGAAGGCCTGTGATTTTCCATTCTGACTCCTGCCTGTTGATTCATCCACCATCAAACCAGATGGTAACCCTACAAGGAACCCTGGTGGCGCAGGAGTTAAGTGCTCATCTGCTAACCAAAAGGTCAGTGGTTCAAACTCAACAGTCACTTCTCTGGAGAAAGATGTGGCAGTCTGCTTCTGTAAAGATTTTCAGCCTTGGAAGCCCTATGGGTCAGTTCTACCTTGTTCCTTAGAATGTGTGGCAATGTGTGGGAATCGACTGAACAGCAGTGGGTTGGTTTTAGTTCCATTCTATAAAACATCCTGGTTTGGACAATCATTAATATGGTCATTATACCTGTATTGGAAATAAAGTTAACCAAGTTCAGTCAATTCCCATGATGCTGTGCCTTTACCTACATGGTGACTTCATCCCAAACTTGTGTGGCTGCTGAAAGTGCATTTTTCTTTTTAGATCACCAGGTAAATAGGCTTCCTGAACATGAATTTATGAGAAATTTAAGTTACTGATTAATTATAGTAGCGGGAGGAGTCTAAGATAATGTAAATTTCAAACTTTTGTGGGCTGGTGTTAATACAAACTGTGGGAGAAATATTTTAAAAATATGTACTTAGCGATTCTTAGAACCTGATGATTCCAGTGTAAGCCAGATAGACAAGTTCTCTGCTCTCAAGCTGCTGGTAAGAGTGTCCTTCCCTCCAACCTTATCTTTGCCAACTGCAACCTGGAGTGGCCACAGAAAATGTAGGTGTTCCCAGAAGCCACATATTCTTCAGCTTCAAGAGGGAAGATGGGCCTTGAGCCTTCCTTATCAGTAAGCTGCATTCTCAGGGCTATGGCTTAAAACTTTTGCCCACTTCCTAGAAGAGACACACACGACTTATTCCATCACTTCCCAGTTTATTTCAGACCATTCTGAATTGGACAATCATATGGTCTACTATGCCAGGAATAACAAATATGAAGAGGAACACTGTTGGAGTTATCATCAAAAAGAACATTTCAAGATCTATCCTGAAGTACAATGTTGTCAGTGATAGGATGATATCTATAAGTCTACAAGGAAGACCATTTAATGGGGTTATTATTCAAATTTATGCACCAACCATTAATGCAAAAGATGAAGAAACTGAAGATTTTTACCAACTTCTGCAGTCTGAAATCCATCAAACATACAATCAAGATGCACTGATAATTACTGGTGTTTGGAATGTGAAAGTTGGAAACAAAGAAGAAGGATCAGTAGTTGGAAAATGTGGCCTTGGTGATAGAAATGATGCTGGATATTGCATGATTTTAGAATTTTGCAAGACCAACGACCTATACATTGCAAATACCTTTTTTTCGACAATGTAAGTGGCAACTATACACATGGACCTCACCAGATGGAATACACAGGAATCAGATTGACTACATCTGTGGAAAGAGACAACGGAAAAGCTCAATATCATTAGTCAGAACAAGGCTAGGGGCCAACTGCAGAACAGACCATAAATTGCTTATATGCCAGTTCAAGTTGAAGATGAAGAAAATTAAAACAAGTTCACAAGAACCAAAATATACCTTGAGTATATCCCACCTCAATTCGGAGACCATCTCAAGAATAGATTTGATGCATTGAACATCAGTGATGGAAGACCAGACAAGTTATGGGATGACATCAAGAACTTCATAGATGAAGAAAACAAAAGGTCATTAAAAAGATAAGAAAGGAAAAAAAGACCAAAATGCATGTCAGAAGATACTCTGATACTTGCCCCTGAATGTGGAGTAGCTAAAGCAAATGGAAGAAATGATGAAATAAAACAGCTGAAAATAAGATTTAAAAGGGCAGCTTGAGAAGACAAAGTGTTATAATGAAGTGTGCAAAGACCTGGAGTTAGAAAAGCAAAAGAGAAGTACATGCTTGACATTTCTCAAGCTGAAAGAACAGAAGAAAAAATTCAAGCCCAGAGTAGCAATTTTGAAGGATTCTATCGGCAAAATATTGAACAACCTAGGAAGCATGAAAAGAAGATAGAGGAAATACACAGTCACTGCACCCAACCAACAACAATACCTTTTCAAAAATTATCACACCCCAATTCTCTTTATTCTCTCCCTTCAAAACTCTGATTTGACATATTTGACCTTCTGGCTATCTCCTCCCTGTCTCAGTCTTTCTTTTCTACTTTGTACCTCTTCATGTCTCAGTTGAGTATCCTGGATTATATCTTCAGGTCTATCTCTCAGTTTGCCAGTAAACTCTTGAGTTGTCTATAATTTAGTGTTAAACCTTTTGTTTTTAATATCTAAAACTGGGTTCACATACTGTGGCTCACAAGTCAAATCTAGCTCATTGTTTTTGTAAACTAAGTTTTATTAACACAGCTATGCTCATTCATTCATTTACATATTTTCTACATCTACTTTCACATTACAAGAGCAGAGCTGTGTATTTGCTACAATGCTATCTGGTCCTTTATTTTACAAAAAAAATGTGTTGACCCTTGGTCTATATTATAATTTCTATTCTGTATTTCTCTTGTTCAAATCTACTTGGTTGCTTTTTAAAGTTCCTCGCTACTCGTATTTTAACCTCTTATTTCTTTAAACAACATAAACATACTTAGTTTAAATTCTCTGTCTAATAATTCCATTACCTCAAGTGTTTACACATCTGTTTTGTCATCGCTTATGCTTACTAAATCTTGCTCATGCAGTTTTTTCTTTTGGTATTTTATTGATGTCAAGCTCATATTCCTTAAAATTTAACTTTGGAAATAATTTAAGAAAGACTTAGTGGTAAATTTTACAAATCTAATTTACCTTTGTTGTTGCCTATTACATGGAAGTAATACCAATTGCTCTCCCTTAGTATTAATTTTTTTCTTAAAGAACACACAGTTGGCATGAATTCAGACCTCACATCTCTGTACAGGATGGTTTGTGATTTCACATTTTAAGAAATTATGTTTCTCTCTCCTCATGCCAAGATTGAAGACCAGCAATATTTCTTGCCCTCTACTTGGGTACATATGTTTCTTTATAGTTCATTCTTACACAGAGGATGTAGCCCTTTTGGTCTCAGTTTTACAAGGCGGTAGTAATTAGTCTATCTATCTATCCATCTTGGGCTAGCTCTAATCTAGTTTTTCTAGTTTGCAACAAGTATCTGTGCCTCCTTTTCTAACTTTATAAATGTTTAAAATGAGAATTTAGTAGACGATACTGACGGTAACTACATGAATGAATGAATACAAAGGATTATGACCCACCAAGAAAATACCAAGTGCTGTAAAAAATAATGTTTATTTTTAAATGTGTATTTCCTTAAGTATTAATGATCATCAAATTGATAGAAAGCAGACTCTATAACTGAAGATAATTTGTGTAATTAAAAGTAAATATATGTTTCAGTCTTTCATAGGACTATTTTCTTTGGCTCTAAATACGTAATCTTGCATTTTCGTCCAAAGAAAATCTCCCAACACTACCACAACAAAACATTTTTCCAGGTATGATAATAGTAATTATTTTACTAGGCATATTATGAAACATATTTTAAAGATAATTGAATACTAGAAAAATTACTTTAGGGTATAAAAAATTTATAGCAGCATATGGTAAGATCCAGACAATTTAAAGTGAGACAGAAATAGGTTTAACAAGAAAAGGGAGAAAAGGTTCCTAATTATACCCAGTGAACTGGTAATCAGATAGTGTATCTCCTGGAGAGAACATCAGTAAATGAGGGTGAGGCCATTCTTTAAGGAAGATGTTCTACATGTTGAAATGCTTCGGTTTAATTCTAGCTGTCAACATAAACACAAACATTTCCTAATTAAATACATTCCTATGTAACACTGACACATTCACAGAACTGGTATATTTGTTGTACAATGAAACTGCTGGGTTTTAATTAATTAACATGCAATAGTAAAAGAAGTTAATTCCATTAAGAGAGTCAGCATATTATAAATGAATTATGATGAAATTAACCATAACAAAATGAGGCTTTCTTGTCTTTGTGCTTCCTAAAACAGCACTAATATAATGACAAAGGAAATTCTCAATTCTTGATGACTCTCCTTTTATTTCTTTGTTAATAGCCTATGTGTTTCTATTCATTCTTGAAGACTTAAGCCACGTTTATTGAGATCTGGCTGCATAAAACCAAGGGAAAATAGTAATGTTATTGAGGTCATATTGGAAAAGAAGCTGATGTTTATGTGGAGGTGAAGGGATGTTGCTCAGATCCCCCTTTCAAAAAAATGCTTGCTGTCCTGATGCAAAGAGTACATGAGAGCTTCTGACATCTTTGTCAGGGTCTTCCTCTGGCAGCCTCAGTCCAAGCCTTTATCAATCATTCCAGTGGTAGAGTAGTTTGAACCATTTCTGGATGAAGTCCAAATCCTCCAGTGGGCAATCTGGAACTCCACAGTGGGCTGGCTGACTCTGTCATACTGACATCATGATCTGATGATTAGAACCCATTGCCATCCAGTCAATTCTGACTCATAGTGACCCTATAGGATACAGTAGTACTGCCCCATAGGGTTTCCAAGCAGCGGCTGGCAGATTTGAACTGTTGACCTTTTGGTTAGGAACCGAGCTCTTAACCACTAGGCTTTGTGGTGGGACCTAATCACAAGAAGCCAGGGTATGATAACTACTGTAACAGGTTCAGAGTACCAGCTGAAGGAGACTGATACATAGAAAGTTATGGAGATGCCTAATAGAACATTCTATCCTTAGGGTTTAAATTATAATTATATATATATATATATATAAAACCCATTGCCATCTAGTCGATTCCGACTCATAGCGACCCTATAGGACAGAGTAGAACTGCCCTGTAAGGTTTCCAAGGAGTGGCTGGTGGATTTGAACTGCTGACTTTTTGGTTAGGAGCTGAACTCTTTTAACTACTGTGCCATTAGCACTCCATATATATATATTCAGAGCCCTGGTGGTGTAGTGGTTAAGAGCTTGGGTGATAACCAAAAGATCGGCAGTTCAAATCCACCAGCCACCCCTACGGGGCAGTTCTACTCTGTCCTATAGAGTGACTATGAGTCAGACTTGACCGACAGCACCTAACAACAACGACAATATATATATTCAAAAGAAAGCAAGAATGAATGACCAGGAGGCTGAATACAGTTGTCCTAATAAAACATCTCAAACATTTGGCAAATTTTCAAAACTAAAACTGTGAATGAAGAGGTAGTTCTGTCCCCAGTGGGGAGGATTCTGTAATTATTCTCCCACTACTTCCCCAGAGGGACCTATGGCCATTTACTTGAATAAATATACACTGGGGAAAGGAGAACAGATACTTTGAAGACTGTTGGACACAAGGTTCATATAGAAGTTTATACCCAGAGACCCAAAGTGCCACAACCTCCCTATTAATACACCAGTAAATTAATTGCATATGCGGGTCAGGAAATAAATACAGCCACGGCCAAAGTCCAGCTTAAAATCAGTCTGTTGGGTCACCAGAACAACCTTGTGGTCATTTCCCCAGTCCTCATGTATAAAGGGAGTCCTGGTGGCGCAGTGGTTAACAGTTCGAATATTCGCAGTGTAGTAACTCCCAGGCTGGGTTTTTGGCCCTTGTGATAGATAGGTTTTAGCTTATTGGGGGAGGCTGAATCATAGCTTGTAAAATGATCCTGCCCCATCCAAAATAATGAATTAAAAGTAATATTTTTATTATGGAGTGGAGGTACCTCTCTTAATGATCTAAAAGATGCCAGGTGATGGTCCCTATCGTATCCCCCTATATTTCGTTCGATTGGCTCCTACAAAAATCAGATGGATCCTAGAGAATGACTGTTAACAACTACAAGCTTAACCAAGTAGCAGCTTCAATCACAACTTCCATGCTGAAAGTGGTATCCTAGCTAGAGCAGCCTGATGTGAATTCAGGTAAATGGTGTGTAGCCACAGATTTAGCAAATGTGTTCTTTACCACTTGAATCAGAAAGGAGGATCAGAAACACTTTGCATCAAAGTGGAGGGGAAAATAACATTCATTTACAGCTTTGCCCCAGGGCTACGTTAACTCCCCTGCCTTCTGTCATAATACAGTCTGAAGAGATCTGGACCATCTGGACATCTCACAGAACATCACATTGATTTGTTATATCTATGACATCATGCTGATCAAACAGTAGGAGCAAGAGAACACCAGCACTCAGGAGGTCTTGTTAAGACATATGTGTCCATTGGATAGTAAGTAAACCCTATGAAGTTTCAGGAACCTGCCACATTAGGAAAGTTTTAAGGGGCCCAGTGGTCAGGGGCATGCTGGTAAATGACCTCCAAAGTAGAAGAAAATGACTAACTTTTGGATCTCCCTTTTACTAAGAAGTAAGTACAATGCTTGGTAGACCTCTTTACGTTCTAGAGGCAACAAATCACATGATAGTACATTTCATATAAAAAAAAATTTAGAATGCATAGTGGATTAGGAGAATGATAAATATCAATGTGGTACCAAGACAAAATGGAGTGTTGGGGACTAAGTTTGTCTTAATAACCTCTCTCCTCGAAGTATCCCCTCAGTAATAGAGAGCCATCAAAATTCACATGCCTGTATGGAGAATAGTCTTCATATAGTGTAAAGGGTAGATTACGGCATACACGGAGATGCACCATTCACATCCCATTTTAGAAATAATTCACAGCCAACCAAGTGGCTGCAGAGAGTCTTCAGCTCTCAAGTTTGCCAGTATCCACGTCAGATTTTTAGCAAAGGCCACACTTTTAGGTAAGTACAAAGACCTAGACATGTCTATGTCCTTGTACAAGGTGGGGCACTTCTACTGGGCAATCAGTACTCTGGAGTTTCCCATTTGGAGGCTTTGTCAGTTTGGCTCATGGTCTGATAGCTGTTCCCTTTGAGCAGGCCAGCTTCCTTCCTTTTCCCTTCAAAAATGTTACTCCCCAAGAAACCCTTTTTCATTCCTAACTCTCTCAGCATCTGCCTCCCAGTCAACCCAACTTGTGACAAAATGAGTGAGAAGAATCCACATATTTATTTTCATATATCCTTCACCACAATTAGAAAGGAATGGCCACATATGTAACATGTTCCAGTATTTTCTTTTCTTCATTTATGTTCATTTGGATTAAAAAAAATCAGATATTCTCTTTAATTTTTCTGAATAAAAGTAGAATGTTCTAATTACAATTTTATTTCTTCATGCTAATCACAATATTTCCTTTCATTTCCTCTTTATCGATTTCCCATCTCGCTTTAAATCTTCTACTTATTAATACTATTACACATGAAGCGGGGAAGCATTTTTTTTTTAATATGTGGAAATGTGGAACTTAAAGCTGCCCAAATAATCAAAGCATCCAGTCATTTGTCTCTTCCTTTCTCTCTCTCACAGTCACCAATCACCAGGCAGCTATGTGAACGTACCATTTATGGGCTTTAGGCAGTCATGTTGATGTAGAAATTCCATTTAGCTCTAAAATAGGCCAAGTCATCCACCTTAATTAACAATCTTATTATTATGTTTCTTCTTTGGCTGCTGAATGAATTCATGGGTGAATGTAGAGTGATTCATATTTCAACGATTCAGAACACAGCCTTCACTGTCAGTTTCTCTTTACAGAGAACAACAGATGAAACATCAAAGGCAGGGCCCACTGAACTTTACTCTCTCTGTGGTCAGGCTAGTAACTCCCTCAGCACACAGAGATCACCTATTTTAGCAAAAATGTTGAGAGAAAAAGATAAGAGGTTGTATTCAGTCTGGGGTCATGAATCCACTTTTTTCTCTGAGATTAGTTAAACTAATTTTGATATTTTAATAATATAAAAAGATATTTTAAGTCATTATTGTAGATACATAAACCCATTGCAGTATGTGGATATGTACACACTGTCATTCTAAATTTATTTTTTAGGTTGATTTCACGTTAGATGAATATTTTATGTTAAGACTAAATTTTTTTCTTGTTTCAAGAAAATACTTTTTCCCCTGGTAGAGAAATCATTTTGGATTTTTTAATCCAGTCTACTTTGGAATGTGGAAAAGAAATCCTAATTCAATGATTACATAATTATTATTTATACAATAAATACTTATTGATTGCTACTACCTTCCAGACATTCAACCAACTACTAAGGATATAGAGATGAACACAAGTTATGGTATCTAACTTCAGAAAGTTTAGCATCTGGTCTTGAGACAGACAGTTAATGAAAGCAAATTTAGTTTGACAATCCTAGTGATTAAGTGCTATAAGAACTGCATTGGTTGAGATAAGTTTCAGCTGCAAGTGACAGAAAACTCAAAATAAATATGGCTTAAACAATACAGAATATTATTTCTCTTACATGAGAGTAGCTACTCAATAATCAATCATCAGGGACTCAGGCTCCTTCTGTCTGGTGACACTGCCATCCTCAACATGCAGCTTCCACTTCCCTGTCAGAGATGGCTGCTCCTGTTTCAGTCATTAGGTCTACCTCTCCGCCATCACAGTAAGGAATAAAGGGGACAAAAGGGAGGAGAAGTGTATACCTCCTTAGTTTAAGAAAACTTTCAAAATGTGCACTTGCCACTTCTGGTTGAATTCATTTACTAGAAATCAGCTACATGAATATACCAACTATAAGGTTATCTGTAAGTGGAGGATTTGTTCTGAGAGACTAAGTGCCTGCCTTAAGTGTCAGGATTCTGTTACTGAGGAAGAAGGGTAGAATAGATATTAGAAGGCAAGTAAGTAATAGGCTCAACCACTGGAGCACATAGCAGAAATTTCTGGTCCAGACTTTAACGAGTGCCATGGAAGCCTTCCGAAAGAAAGTTTAAATCTGAACAGTGAAGGATGTATAATAGTAAGTGTGGTAGGCACAATTCTGAGATCAATCCCTGATGTTACTCCCATGATTACAAAGTGTTATGTTGTGTCTTAGTCATCTAGTTGCTATAACAGAAAAACCACAAGTAGATGGCTTTAACAAAGAGAAATTTATTTTCGAACAGTCTCGTAGGCTAGAAGTCCAAATTCAGGGCATCAGCACCAGGGTAAGGCTTTTTCTGTTGGCTCTGGAGAAAGGTCCTCTTCATCAATCTTCCCCTGGTCTAGGAGCTTCTCAGCGCTAGAAGCTCGGGTCCAAAGGACACACTCTGTTCCCGGTGCTGCTTTCTTGGTGGTATGAGGTCTCTAACTCTCTGCTCGCTTCCCTTTCTTCTTATATCTTGTAAGATAAAAGGTGGTGCAGGCCACACCCCAGGGAAACTCCCTTTACATTGGATCAGGGATGTGACCTGAGTAAGGGTGTTACATCCCACCCTAATTCTCTTTAACATAATCTAATCTTGCCTCATTAACCACAGGCAAGGATCAGGATTTACAACTCATAGGAAATTTACATCTGATGACAAAATGGTGGACAATCACACAATACTGGGAATCATGGCCTAACCAAATTAATACACTTATTTTTTGGGGACACAATTCATGACATTCTACCCTTTGACTCCCAAAAATTCACGTCCTTGCCACATGTAAAACATATATTCACTCCCATCATATCATAGCAAGAGGATTAAATCAACTCCCAAGTCCAAAATCCAAAAATTCCTTTTCATCTATGAAATCTAGAATATAAGTTATCTGCTTCCAAAGTACAATGGTGGAACAGGCACAAGCTAGACATTTCCATTGCAGATGGGAGACACTGGAGTAAAGAAAGGGATAACAAGCACCAAACAAGTCAGCAGAACACACTACATTAGCCCTCAAGGCTTTGAAAATAATCCTCTGTTCTCTGAGACCATTTACACAATGGCCCTGCCCTCCAGATTCTAGGTATTGGCCATACTCTCCGGATTCTGAGTGGATTCTGAGTGGAGGCTCCTGGGCCCTGGGCTTCAGCTCCGCCCTCCAGGCCCACTGGGACGGCAACTCTGCTCCCTCGGCTTTAGATGCACCATTCTCCTAGTCCACCTGAGTGGTGACCCCACTCTTAGACATACCAGAGGCCATGGCTCCACCCTTTAAAACCCCAGAGGTCATGGCCATACCCTTTGCGACTGAGGCAGATTGGCTTCCTGTGTTCTTTGTCTCTTCAGCTTCTGCTTCCTAGTTCTTTGGCCTTTCGGCCCCTCATGCCTCTCAGTCCGCATCTGCCCTGCTGGAGTAAGTGTTCCAAAGCTCTGGAGCTCCACCGATAAGTGCCTGGTCGTACCCCACGCCACCAATAAACTTCTACTGGAAGGCACTCAGCTCTCTTGCTCCATGGGTCAGCTCCAGCACCATCCTGCACTAGTCTCCTGGTTCTGCTGCTGCCAGTTCTCTGCTGTTGCCGGTTCTCTGCAGCTGCTGGTTCTCTGCTACTTCCGGTTCTCTGCTACTTCCAGTCCTCTGCTGCTGCTGGTCCTCGGCTGCTGCTTCTCACCATCCGCACCATCTCCACTGTTAACAGTCCTCCCCACTTCTTTCTGAGTCCTCTATCCATTTACAGTTTCAAAACCACTTCCACATTTAGGTATCTGTTAGAGCAGCACCCCACTCCCTCAGTGCCAAATTCTGTCTTAGTCATCTAGTGCTGCTATAACAGAAAAACCACAAGTGGATGGCTTTAACAAAGAGAAATTTATTTTCTCACAGTCCAGTAGGCTAGAAGTCCAAATTCAGAGCATCAGCTCCAGGGGAGGTCTTTCTCTGTTGGCTCTGGAGGAAGGTCTTTTTCATCAACCTTCCCCTGGTCTAGTTGCTTCTCAGCACAGGAAACTCGAGTCCAAAGGATGTACTCTGCTCCCAGCACTACTTTCTTGGTGTTATGACGTCCCCAACTCTCTGCTGGCTTCCCTTTCCTTTTATCTCTTGTAAGATAAAAGGTGGTACAGGCCACACCCCAAGGAAACTCCCTTTACATTGGATCAGGTATGTGACCTGAGTAAAGGTGTTACATCCCACCCTAATCCTCTTTAACATAATCTAATCTTGACTCATTAACCACAGGCAGAAATTAGGATTTACGACACATAGGAAAATTACATCATTTGACAAAATGGTGGACAATCTCACAATACTGGGAATCACGGCCTAGACAAATTAATGTACATATTTTTGGGAGACACAATTCAATCCATGACACATGGCAAAGGGATTTTGCAGATGTAATTAAGGTTACTAAACAGTTGGCTGTAAATTTTGAGATTCATGGGTGGGCCTAACCTAATCCCATGAGTCCTTTAAATAGCAGATAGTTTTCTCCAATTGGGAGCAGAAAAGAAAGCCAGAGAGATTAGAAGTCAGAGAAAAAATTGATCTACTGTTGTTGGCTTGAAGATGAAGGGGGTTACATGCAAGGACCAAGCAAGGAAATGGGACTTTGTTATTGAAACTTGCAAAGAACTGAATCTTGTCAAAAACTTGAATGAGCTTGGAGGCAGGTATTCCCCAGAGCCTCCAGATAAGAGCCCAGTTCTGCTAACACTCTGATTTCTGCCTTGGGAACTTCCAAGCAGAGAACTAACCAAGCCCACCCAGACCTCTGCCCTACAGAACTGGGAGATAATAAATGGATACTGTTGTAAACTGTTAAATTTGTGTAATTTGTTAAACAGCAATAGATAACTCATACAGTAAGCCAAGTTAAGAGTTGGGGCAGAAGCTGGGAAAATAAAAGGAAGTATAACAATAATATTGAAGGAAAATATTCCTAAAAGTTAGAATAAATTTGGAAAGGAAGAAAAAGAATAATGGAAAATAAGGGTGATACTTGTTGAAGTGGAGAGAAAAGGAAAGGGCAAATACTGAGCTGCTAAAAACATGATATGGAGTTTAAATATTATCCATCCACAATGAAAAACCATTAAAATGTGGTAAACATGGGAAGGAAAGAGCCCTGATGGCACTATGGTTAAGCTGTTCGAACCCACCAGCAGCTCCATGGGAGAAAAGCCCCAGTGATCTGCTCCAGTAAAGATTACAGACTTCATAGTAGTTCTACTCTGTCATATAGGGTCACTATGAGTCGGAATCGACCTGACAGCACACAACAACAAATGGGAATAACACGGACACGTCTGCATTTTGAAAGCCCACTCTGACTACAGTATAGAAAATGATATAAAGGAGGCATGAGAATTCAGAGTAAGACCTGATACTATTCTCGATCAATATGGTATTAGTGAGCTTAAAGAGACAGATAGATTTAAGATATGTGATAGGGTGAGAAATAACAGAACATTGGGATTGATTGAATGAAAAATGTGAGAAAATCCTGAGACATAGAAAACACCCTGATTATCTGTCTGGTCAACTAACAGATGATGAGCAATTTCACTGAGGCCGAAGCTCTGGAAGAAGAGCAAGTTTGGTGGCGAAAATAAAGAGATTGGTTTGGACCAATTTGATTTAGATGTGCCTGAAAGACACCCAAGTACTTCCTTCCAAAAGACAGGAAGACGAAGATCAGAGGGAAAGCTTGCCCAGAAAGATAAATTTGGGATTCAGTTGCCCAGTATGGTTATTTAAGACATTGGATGGAATGAGGTTACTGAGAGAATGTGTCCAAGTGATAAAGAAAAAGAGACTAGAGCATAAATTTGAAAAATACCAATATATAAATTATGATCTGACTAACAGGTACCTCCAAGGCAATTACTCAATAGGAAGAAAACTTACAGTCTGTTTTTATGGAAGCCAGCAGAAGATAATGATTCAAGAAAATGAAATCGTTAACAGTGTCAAATACTGCACAGAGGTAAAGAAAAAATTAAAATGCCATTGAGTTTATTTATATTATTTCCACTTGTTTTACTGAGTAGATAGCTGATGATTTTGATAGGGATTTTTTTTTTGTGGGACAAATCTGAACGAGATTAATTTACAATGTGGAGGACAAATATAAATTTTAAAATTAGCGTTTTGAATGGTACTAGATTATCAAAAAATGAAATATGACATTGGTAGCCTAGGTACTTCAGAAAAAAAAATTAATAGGAGGATAATGGGTTTAGTTTTGACTCTGCAGATCTTGACCATATTATGGAATATTCAAGGAGCAGTAAGCCACTAAGGATGAGTAAAATCTATCAAGATTGGCTATACAGATTTGTAAGTCATACCATAGAAGAGCATCATGAAGAGCTGAAGATGAGATTTAAGCTGAGAAAATGTAGGAAATTATTGATCAAAGGAACCAGTAAAGGCCATTATTTATCTCTACAGTGGAGAAAATTTGTCTTTTACCGTAGACCATGGTAGGTCCTAGTTAAACTAAGCTCACCAAAAGCTTCTGGGAAGATGACAGTATGGTGAAAAACCAGAATTACAACTGCTCCTGAATTCTGTGGTTGTAACAGGTACTTAATACATCACACCCCTGACTATGGGATATTTTCACACAGCATGATTAGTTTATACTTTCATATTTCCTGCACCTAAATTGTCTTGATATTCCTCCTATTCACTTGAGGAGTACTAAAATTCCACCTATCTATTCAAGAATGTAAAGTGTTGTTAAAGCATTTTTAATACAAACAAATAAACAAAACAAGCAAACAGACAAAAGACTTGTTACTCAGGCTGGGGATAAAGGATGTGGCCATTCAGTGATAAAAATTAACCAGTTCAACTCAGTATTTTTATGATGTCTATGATGATACTGGCTGGAGCCCTGGTGCTGCAGTGGTTGAGAGCTTGGCTGCTAACCAAAATGTCAGCAGTTCAAATCTACCAGCCACTCTTTGGAGACCCTATGGGGCAGTTCTACTCTGTCCTATAGGGTCACTATGAGTTGGAATTGACTTGATGGCAACAAGTTTGGTATGATGATATTATGTATCACATCACAGTGAAATAATAAGTTCTGGTGTCATTCCTATCTGGGAGAAGCAACTTTTACTTTACTTGTATAATGTATGGATTATGTTTACTATGAAGTCCCTGTACGATGCTAACAGTTAATATGCCTTGGAGTTTTTAAGTACACCCAGAGGTGCCTCGGAAGAAAGGCCTGACAATCTACTTCCAAAAGATCACTCATTGAAAATCCTGTGGAGCACAGTTCTACTCTGTCATTCATGAGGTCACTATGAGTTGAAACTGACTTAATGGCAACTGGTTTGGGTTATGTTTTCTATACCATTATTCAATAAAAATCTGAAAAATTACTAAAATGAAAATCACTAAAAGAAAGAAAGCCACAGTAATTACATCTTAGAGAATGTCATATGGACACACCCTGAGTTAAATTCATTCGTCTCAAAGATTTCCCATGGCTTTAAACCAGTTTTACGATGCATGAATGATAAGGAGCTGACAAAGTAATTATGCTTTATGAGGTGGGAAGAATAAGCATTTGAATAAAATTTTAAAAGTAGCAGAATAATTACGTGGCAACTGAAAAAAAACTAATATATTAGTTTCACATAAATATAAATCACAAAATTTCAAGGAAGTGTGAGACCCACCGGATCCTGTCATTTGGACTTACTTGAATCATCGTCCTCTGACTATTGGATCAGCCATTCAAATAGAACCCAGAGATAATAGACTCTTCTCAGATTTCTTAGGAAATAGAGCATTGTCTTGTTTTCCAGAAGTAGGCCTGTTCCTCTGTTCTAGGTCTGTTTTGAAAAATATTTATTGGTCAGCTTACAGCTATTCTGATTAGATGCTCACAACTGCTGCCAGCTCCTGCTATCATTGAAAACTTTCTTTAAATATGTGTTTAAAGGTTTAAAAAACTAAAAAAAACAATGTAGTAGGGAAGAACTGTATCTTTAGAAAATACCTATATATGCAGAACATTAAAAATCCTGCCACAAGAATTCTTACTTGAATCTTTCATTTCTGATGGGTTGTCAGAAATGCAAGGTAATGAAGAGAAGCTAAGAAAATCAATTCAGCTGCTGACTGCTCTGTGAAGTGTGAGACAATAGACTAGGATACTGACGAGATGCTCACTAGGACCCCAGTCTATGCCTGTGGCATGAGAAAGATATATCTCCTGCTAACTTGATTTGGTTTGCCACAGCATGACCCTTTCTTGCGGATTGATTTGTGCCCCTCAGAAATACATGCTGCAAATCCTAATCTCTACGCCTGTGGTTATAATCCCATTTGGGAATGTGTTGTTTGTGTTATATTAGTGAGGCATGATTCATGTAGTGTGTATTTTGAGTCAATCTCTTCTGAGATATAAAAGAGATTAAACAAGCAAGTTAGGAAGCAGAGGTGGGGGAAGACATATACCAAGCCACGAGAAGATCGCCCAGGAGGAGAAGTTTAGAAGAGACAAGGACGTTCCTCCAGAGCCAATAGAGAGAGAAAGCCTTCCCCTAGAGCCAGCACCCTGAATTCGGACTTCTATCCTCCTAAACTGTGAGAAAATAAATTTCTGTGTGTTAAAGGCACGTACTTACGATACTTCTGTTACAGCAGCACTAGATAATGAAGACACACTTTATAGATTAAATATTCAAATAACCACAGAGTATTTAAATGATGCAGTTATGTGGCCTGACACTGCAGTCTTTCTTCTTTGGTGGTATGAAAATATCTAGAAACTTTAATATCTGTAAATATGCACAGACCATTTCTGTCCCCACATCTCATGTTCACCTGATATGCATGCTGTCCATGTTATTTGAACTCTTTCTCTCTTGCTATTTTGCCCTTTACAGTTTCATTCTGTTTTTATTGGAAGAGCAGGGACCATACATTTGCTGTTTATTAAAAGAACAGATGAAAAACTGAAATTGCTTCGTTGTGTGAAAAAAGTCAAGATATTTTATTACTGATTTTTGAAGTATTTATCACTGTATATTATTACCATCTATTTTGAAATGTTGAAGAATCCAACAAGTAACGATCTTCCTTTACATGATTTCTTTTAAGATGTATAGTTTAAAATTAACACCCAGATAATGACAGGAAACAGAATACAAAGTAGGAAAGAAGTTCTATTGATGAATAAAATGTGCTATTGCAAAGACTATGAAGTTTCCTAAAAATTTTTAAATTAATAAAAACCAAAATGAGCACTTTCTTTTTTCTTTTGAATATTCTATTCCCCTTGCATTATCAAAGGACAAGTGATGTGAAAAATTTATAATGATGTAACATCTTTTCATTCATGGGGAAAAGTTATAATGATTGTCATTATTTTTTAAATGTAAATACTTTGGTATATCTGTATACCCCTAAAGTGGCTTTTAGTTGCTCTTATACATTTATTTTGAGGCCAGTAAACAAAATAAATAAGTGACAGACTCATAAATTCAGTTAACAATTTAGAGATGAGGTAGGAAAAAATGGAATAAAAAAACTAAACACAAAATTTTTTTAAGTAACTTAGAGAAAGGCAGGAAAACGGGAACAGGGGAAACAAAAGGAAAATATACAATGAAATGGCACATTAACTACTAACATATCAATAATTATATTAAATTTAAATGACCTACATCAATTAAAAGACAAAGATTTTCATCATGGAATAAATGGAAACATGACCAAAGTATATGCTGTCTTTTTTTCAGCAACTATACACATAGACCTGGCTGGATGGAATACACAGGAATCAAATCAACTACATCTGTGGAAAGAGACAATGGAAAAGCTCAACATCATCAGTCAGAACAAGGCCAGGGGCCGACTGTGGACAAACCATCAATTGTTCATATGCAAGTTCAAGTTGAAGTTGAAGAAAATTTAAACAAGTCCACGAGAGCCAAAGTACAACCTTGAGTATATCCCAACTGCATTCAGAGACCATCTCAAGAATAGATTTGATGCCCTGAACATGAATGACCACACACCAGATGAACTGTGAAATGACATCAAGGACATCATACATGAAGAAAGCAAGAAGTGATTAAAAAGACAGGAAGGAAAGAAAAGAGCAAAACGAATGTCAGAAACTTGCTCCTGAACACAGAGTAGCTAAAGTGAATGGAAGAAAGGATGAAATAAAAGAGCTGAACAGAAAATTTCAAAGGGCTGCTTGAGAAGACAAAGTATTAAAATGAAATATGCAAGGACCTGGAGTTAGAAAACCAACGGGGAAGAACATGTTACACATTTCTCAAGCTGAAAGACTTGAAGAAAAAATTCAAGCCTCAAGTTGCAATTTTGAAGGATTTTAAGTAATGTTGAAAATATTGAATGACACAGAAAGCATCAAAAGAAGATGGAAGGAATACACAGAGTCACTGCATCAAAAAGAATTGGTCGACATTCATCCATTTCAGGAAGTAATATATGATCAAGAACCAATGGTGCTGAAGGAAGAGGTCCAAGCTGCACTGAAGACGCTGGTGAAAAACAAGGCTCCAGGAATTGACGGAATACCAGCTGAGATATTTCAACATACTGATGCAGCACTGGAGGTGCTCACTTGTTTATGCCAAGAAATTTGGAAGACAGCTACTTGACCATCTGACTGGAAGAAATCCATATTTGTGTCCATTCCAAAGAAAGGTGATCCAACAGAATGTGGAAATTATTGAAGAACATCATTAATATCACAGACAAGTAAAATTTCACTGAAGAGCATTCAAAAGCAGTTGTACCAGTACATTGACTGGGAACTGCCAGAAATTCAAGCTGGATTCAGAATAGGACATGGAACAAGGGATATTATTACTGATGTCAGATGGCTCTTGGCTGAAAGCAGAGAATACCAGAAAGATGTTTACCTGTATTTTATTGAGTATGTGAAGGCATTCTACCGTGTGGATCATAACAAATTATAAATAACATCGTGAAGAATGGGGATTCCAGAACACTTGCTTGTGCTCATAAAGAACCTGTACATAGACCAACAGGCAGTCCTTCAAAGAGAACAAGGGGATACTGTGTGGTTCAAAATCACAAAAGGTGTGCATCAGGGTTGCATCCATTCACTATACTTATTCAATCTGTGTGCTGAGCAAATAAGCTGAGAAGCTGGACTATATGTAGAAGAACGTGGTATTAGCATTGGTGGAAGCATCATTAACAACCTGTGAGATGCAGATGACACAGCCTTGCTTGCTGAAAGTGAAGAGGACTTGAAGCACTTACTGATTAAGATCAAAGACTATAGCCTTCAGCATGAATTGTACATCAACATAAAGAAAACAAAAATCCCCACAACTGGACCAATAAGCAATATCATGTTAAACAGAGAAAATATTGAAGTTGTCAAAGATTTCATTTTACTTGGGAGTGCAATCAATGCCCATGAAAGCAGCAGTCAAGAAATCAAAGGACATACTGGATTGGGCAAATCTGCTGCAAAAGACCTTTTTCAAGTGTTAAAAAGCAAAGTTGCCACTTTAAGAACTAAGGTGATGCCTGAACCAAGCCATGATGTCTTCAATCAACTCATATGCAAGTGAAAGTTGGACAATGAATAAGGAAGACCTAAGAAAAATTGATGCCTTTGAATTATGGTGTTGGAGAGATATTTTGAATATACTATGGACTGCCAAAAGAATGACCAAGTCTGTCTTGAAAGCAGTACAGCCAGAATTCTCCTTGGAAGCGAGGATATCTGGACTTTGTCTTCTGTACTTTGGACATGTTATCAGTAGAGACTAGTTCCTGGAGAAGGACATCATGCTTGGTATGGTAGAGCGTCACTGAAAAAGAGGAAGACCCTCGACAAGATGGATTGACACAGTGGCTGCAACAATGGACTCAAACATAGCAGCATTGTGAGGATGGCACAGGGCCTGGCAGTGTTTCCTTCTATTGTACATAGGGTCGCTATGAGTGGGAGCTGAGTCCATGGCACCTAACAACAACAGTAACAAAAATATCTCTCCATGACCTATTTCTGTATCCCCATCTCTCCTCTGAATTCTTCTGTTTATGCTGGATAATTGCTATTTTTATCTGCAACTGCTTCATTTTTTTAAATTCATAAAATATTATGTTTTTTATTTGTCTCATCAGAAGTTTTGCAGTTTCTCCATCTTCTATAGAAAAACATCATCTCTCAAACCTTTTTCCTTGTAATACCTTCACTTGGATACTTGGTTTATTCTTTTCTTTTTCCTTTTTTTTTTTTTTGGTTAATTATATTGCATTGTACTCTTGGTCTAAGTTTCCTAACTTAATTAACCATGGAATTTTTTTTTCTAGGTTACTGTTTTACTTGGGAATTAGGCTATGTTAGTAGATGTATTAGTGAACAAGACAGGGAAACTACCCTTGATGAAGTCAATACCCATGCCGTTGAGTGGATTCAGACTCATAGAGACCCTATAGGACAGAGTAGAAGTACCCCATAGGGTTTCCAAGGAGTGGCTGGTGGATTGAACCACTGACAATTTGGTTAGCAGCCGAGCTCTTAACCATTGCACCACCAGGGCTCCTCTTTCACTAAAGTAAGGCTATATAAGAACCCTATGCATCTGTTCCAACTTACCTGCAAATTCTTAAAGACACACTCAGGAATGAATTTCACTCATAACCTGGGGACTGCCTGTAATCCCCGTTCTGCTCCTTCTCTTGATCATGTATCAAATAAAGAGTTTGTACCAGACAATATAATGTATTTACAGTCACTACCTGACAATCTAGTTTCAAAGCTTGTGTAAGCTTATGTTTGCTTTCTTTTTCAAATAGACAAGTACACTACTTCTTGGCAAGTTACCTAGTATTACACCTCTTTTTCCCAAATGCAACCAGCAATGAACTGGCCACATAGTACTTGTGAGTGAGAATTTACTTGTTGATTTACTAAATCAAATCAGACAAAAGTGGTGGTCCTTAAATCTCACTTTACTACCAAAAGAACCAGTCTCCACCAAGCAGATTCTGACTCATGATGACCCCATGTGTGTCAGAGTAGAACTGTGCTCTATAGGCGGTCTTGAAAACACTATGGGCAGTTCTACTCTGTCCTATAGGGTTGCTATAATTCAGAATTAACTCAACAGCAATGGGTCTTTTTGGGTTTTGTGCGTTTTTGGAAGTAGATCACCAAGTGCTTCTCACAAGTTGCCTCTGGGCGAACTCAAACCTTCAACTATACTAATCACATTGGTATTTCTTATGGTGGAGACTGCTTGAGAGGCCAGACGATAATTAATCCCTCTGAAGGTCTGAGATTTGCTTTCTTGTGATTTTAATTCATCAGAAAAAAATCCCAGTTTCTTAGTTGTCGCCCATGTCATCTATCACACTGCGACATATTATGTTTAACTGGAAAGGAACTGCCCAGTTTCAGAAGAAAAAGAAACTAATGCCTAAACGCGCACTCCAATGAGGACAGCATAGTGAAAATGATGTCAGGTGTTGGGGAAATGAAGCTGACTGGCCTTCCTAAACTTTTAAAAAGAAGAAAACTTTCACTTTTTCCCCCTCCAACCTGGGGTGTTAACAAGATGCCTGAAGATATGAAAGATACACACACAAGGGATCACACCCGTATCCATCATCGTCTCTTCTCCGAAATGAAAACCATGTAACTGAATTATTTTAGTAAATTCAGCAGTTTGAATGAATCAGGTATGAACTGTGCTCTCTCAAGAGGTCATTTTTATGGTTCCATCGTGAGCCCAGCCGTTTCTATGCTTTGCAGGGTCTACTATTTTGATTTGAAAGTTATTCTTATTAAAATTATATTACTAATTAAAAAATGCAAGCCACGTCTATTACTTCACTGCTATTTTGAAAGATTATACGGAGGCAGTGTATGTCATAAAACCAAAACAACAAAGAAATAAAAAACTAACCCGTTGCCGTCAAGTCAGACTCATGGTGACCTTACAGGACAGAGCAGAACTGCCCCACAGGTTTCCAAGAAGTGGCTGGTAGATTCGAACTGCAAACTTTTTGGTTAGCAGCCGTAGTTCTTAACGTCAGCCCTGCGTCACCAGGACTCTACTATATGTCACAGTCACGAAAAAAACAGGCTTTGGAGTTCAGATTTTAAAGCGATTACATCTAGCCTAGTGACTTTGTATAGGTCAGTGTATTTGTTATCTATTGCTGCATAGCAAATTATCTAAAACTTAGTTGATTAAAACAACATTTATAATCTCACAGTTTTTGTGGGTCAGGATTCAGGGCATGGCTGCGCTGGATGCCTCTGGCTCAGGGTCTCTCATGAGGCTGTAATCAGATTGTCAGCTAGGGCTGCAGTCATTTCAAGGATTGCCTAGGGGAGGATCTGCTTCCAAGCTCACTTACAGGGCTGTTAGCAGGCCTCAGATTCTCGCTGGCTTTTCCTGGAGACACATCAGTTCCTTGCCAAACGGGTCTCTTCACAGGACACATCACAACATGGCGACTTGTTTCCCCCCAGAGTGGAGTAGAGAGAGAGAGAGAGAGAGAGCAAGCAACATGGAAGTCACCATCTTTTTGTTAACTAATTGGAATTTAAATAAATGATATTGTTCTATGAATTTAAATTTTCTTTTCCTGAAAGCTTTTTAGTGTCTGCTGTTTTTGTTGTTAGCTGCTGTCGGGTCGATTCTGACTCATGGCGACCCCATGTGTGCAAAGTAGAACTGTTCCACAAGGTTTTCAAGGCTGTGACCTTTCAGAGACACATTGCCAGGCCTGTCTTTTGAGGGACCTCTGGGTGGGTTCGAACCACCAACCTTTTGACTTGTAGTTGAGTGTTTAACCGTTTGCCCCACCCAAGTACTCCATTTTAGTGTCTAGCTACTTCAGTGGGAGTTACTGTAGGCTTGCTTCGATAACACAATACCATCTTCTGACTTAATTCTTTAAACTACCCTGAACCAAAAAAAAAAAAAAAACCAGAGTCCAGCTCGTGTTTACCCCATGTGTTTCAGAGTACAACTGTGCTCCATAGGGTTTTCATGTCCGTGACCTTTGGAGAGCAGATCACCTTTCTTCCCAGGTGCCTCTGGGTGGGTTTGAACCACCAGCCTTTTGGTTAATAATTGAGTGCTTAACAGTCGGTGCCACCCAGGGACTTCTCAAGTATCCTAGGAAGAAGCTATCACAGGTAGTTCCCGACTTACGACTTATTTGAGTCACTACGAACCGCTCTTGTCCTTTTTTTTATGTATCTTATTGTTAGTAACACGTATTACATACAGTGTTGCAGCACAGAATTTGCCAAAGACAAATAAAGATTAAATTTATAAAGATACTGATAATAAAAGGCAATAATAATGAAAACTAAAAAGTAAATGAGATATTCGACTTAACGTCAGAACCGACTTACGATGGAGTCATCTGAACGGAACCCCGTGGTAAATTGGTGATTACCTGTATTATGCAAATATGCATGTGTGGAATCTGAGTTTGGGAAAGTTTAGGTAATTCCGGTGGAACGAGTTTCAACATTTAGTCTATCAGGCTTCACTCTTAACCATTGCACTGTGTGCTTTCATTCCACAGATTGAAGCTAAATAGTGTGTGACCAGCTTGATTTGATATTTGTGGCAGCCTTAATTAATGGAGTAAAGCTTCAGCAAAGAATCCTCTGTCAAGATTGACAGGTAAGTCTAGCTGAATTTTGTTAATTCTCAAAATCTCTCCTGGCAAGAAATAGGGTCCAGATAAAGGGAGAATACTTACTCCTCTCTCAGTATCTGAAAAGCAGTATCTCAGGAACATCATTATCAACCTGAATGGTTTTAACAGAACAACTTGATTTTTTCATTTGAAATTGTCTCAGAACCTAAGCGGATTCTAGACTTTTCTACTTTTCGTGGTCCTGTTTCCAAGCAACTCAATAGTTTCCAAGCCTCTGAAGCAAGGACACACAGACCAATACCAAAAGTGAATTGCCATCTTATTTTCACTTTTAATGATCAAATTCCACCCAACTTTGAGATCTCCGTTCTTTAGTTTAAGAGATTATAGTATTTCCGTGACTTCTCATTTTCCGTGTATGCTGCCAGTTTAGCATTTTAGAGTGCTTCATAGGAGACTTATGCCATGGAAATATATTTCTATTAGTAATAATAATAATAAACACCTAACATTTACATTTATTGAGTACCAACTTTGGGCAGGCAAAGGGCTATGCTAGGTACTTTCTATATTTTACCTTTAATTATTTAAACAACACTAATGAATTTTTGGTAGTTGTTCCCATTTTACAGATGAGAAACTTGAAATTCAGTGTGGTTAAAAGACTTGCCCAAGACACTGAAGTTAGAAGGATGTAGGATGAAAGGTTTCCTGGCTTAAAACAGCTACTCTGGCAACAAAAGCACACTGCCTTCCAATCATTAATCTGTGGGTTAAAACTTTTTCTTTCACCAATGTCATAGCTTCATCACTGAGATAGCTGGTTATTCATTTTGTAAACTGACTTCAAGGAGTGCAACCTTAAGGGTCAGCAACATCATATTACAGTCTCTGGACTAAGTTCAAGACAGATACTCATGGAATCTGAAACAACTATCTTTATGTTCAAATGTCAGAGCAGTCTTATTCATAAAATCTCATGGATGTTCTATCTATTCCCACACTTTATGTTTGGATATATCTTTTAATAAAACAACTATGTCCTCTTAAACTGCTATGTAAGTCTCAATTCTTTAAGGAATTCAGTTTTAAAGATTAGTTAGTGTCTAAGAGGGTTATTGTTACATATTTTCCAAATCAAGGCAATTTCTTCAAAAGTAAATCCAATTTGCCTTTCTGCAAAAATATTCTGTTCTGAATTATCTTAAAATCAAAAAAGCACTTGAATGAGGTAAAAAATATTCTTCACAAGTTTATAAAATATACACTCATTTATCATTGTAATGAAATGTGCAAAGATCTAGAGTTAGAAAACCAAAGAGAAAGAACATGCCCCGCATTCTCAAGCTGAAAGAACTGATGAGAAAATTCCAGGCTTGAATTGCAATATTCAAGGATTCTACGTGGAAAATATTAAACAACACAGGAAGCATCAAAAGAAGATGGAAGGAATACCCAGAGTCACTGTACCAAAAAGAATCGGTCAACGTTCAAACATTTCAGGAGGTAGCATATGATCTGGAACCAGTGGGTACTGAAGGAAGAAGTCCAAGCTGCACTGAAGGCATTGGCAAAAAACAAGCCTCCAGGAATTGATGGAATACCAATTGAGATGTTTCAACAAACAGATGCAGCACTGGAAGCACTCACTCATCTATGCCAAGAAATCTGGAAGACAGCTACCTGGCCAACTGACAGGAAGGGATCCATATTTGTGCCCATCCCAAAGAAAGGTAATCCAACAGAATGTGGAAATTATCAAACAATATCATTAATATCACACACAAGAAAAATTTTACTGAAGATCATTCAAAATCAGTTGCAGCAGTACATTGTCAGGGCACTGTCAGAAATTCAAGTCCGATTCAGAAGAGGACAATGGAAGGAGGGCTATCATTGCTGATATCAGATGGATCTTGGCTGAAAGTAGCGAATATGAGAAAGATGTTAACCTGTGTTTTACTGACTATGCAAAGGCATTCAACTGTGTGGATCATAACAAATTATGGATAACATTACAAATAATGGGAATTCCAGAACACTTAATTGTGCTCATGCAGAACCTGTGCATAGATCAAGAAGCAGTTGTTTGAACAGAACAAGGAGATACTGCAA
Source organism: Trichechus manatus latirostris (assembly GCF_000243295.1). Classification (NCBI taxonomy): domain Eukaryota; kingdom Metazoa; phylum Chordata; class Mammalia; order Sirenia; family Trichechidae; genus Trichechus; species Trichechus manatus. Next base: position 19,867,263 of record NW_004443959.1, on the reverse strand, counting down.
TGTTTAAAATCAGGAAAGGTGTGTGTCAAGGTTGTATCTTTTCACCATACTTATTTAATCTATATGCTGAGCAAATAATCTGAGAAGCTGGACTGTGTGAAGAAGAATGCTGCACCAGGATTGGAGGAAAACTCATTAACAACCTGTGATATGCAGATGACACAACCTTGCTTGCTGAAAGTGAAGAGGACTTGGAGCACTTACTTGTGAAGATCAAAGACCACAGCCTTCAGTATGGATTACACCTTAATATAAAGAAAACAAAAATCCTCACAACTGGACCAATAAACAACATCATAATCAGTGGAGAAAAGATTGAAGTTGTCAAGGATTTCATTTTACTTAGATCCACAATCAACACCCAAGGAAGCAGTAGTCAAGATATCAAAGCACGCATTGCACTGGGAAAATCTGCTGCAAAAGACCTCTTTAAAGTGTCAAAAAGCAAAGATGTCACTTTAAGGGCTAAGGTGTGCCTGACTCAAGCCATGGTGTTTTTGATCACCTCATATGCATGAGAAAACTGGACAATGAATAAAGAAGAATTGATGCCTTTGAATTAGAGTGTTAGTGAAGAATATTGAATATACCATGGACTGCCAGCAAATGAACAAATCTGTCTTAGAAGAAGTACGGCCAGAATGCTCCTCAGAAGCAAGGATGGTAAGACTTCGTCTCACATACTTTGGATATGTTATCAGGAGGGACCAGTCCCTGGAGAAGGACATCATGCTTGGTAAAGTAGAGGGTCAGTGAAATAGAGGAAGACCCTCAAGGAGATGGATTGATACAGTGACTACAACAAAAGGCTCAAACACAACGATTGTCAGGATGGCGCAGGATGGGGCAGTGTTTCCTTCTGTTGTACACGGGGTCGCTACGAGTTGGAACCAACTGTATGGCACCTAACAGTAACATCTTATTTCACATATAAAAAGTACATATTCCCAATTTAAAAATCATAGTAGAGTGAAAAATAAATTTTCCCTGTAATCTCATTATCCAGTGATAATCACTGTTTATGTTTTGTTAACATTTTCTGTAATTTTACTGGTGCATATAAATATATAAATAGTTCAAAAAGGGATTATATGCTACATAATGTTCTACTAATGCTATTTTTTACATCTTCAATTAATTATCAATTTCAGTAAATATTTTAAGTAGAATTTTAATAACTGCATAGCATACATTTTAAAATTTATATGGTGTTACTTTAGATTTTGCTTTTTTAAAATTTTATCACTACTACTAGGATGAATAGACTTATAAACTTATTTTTATCCATATTTTTAATTAATCACAGAGGATAATTCCTTACATATGGAATGTTTACAAGTATGAGGAAAAATACTGCCAAAATACACTTCAAAAATATTGGACCACTTTATGCTCTCATCCAAACACACAGAACAGAGTAGAACGGCCCCATAGGGTTTCCAAGGAGGGGCTGGTGGATCCAAACTGTTGATATGTTGATTAGCAGCCGTAGGTCTTGACCACCGTACCACCAGGGCTCTGTGAACATTCTAATTTCCCTTTATTCAGGCAAACCAAACCAACACCTTACATTGTATGTGTGTATTCAATATTTGCCTGTTTCATTAGTAGAAATCCTAGCTTTTAGTTTTCATTTCTAACATGGACTTGTTTTTTTTCTTATATTACTTGAATTTTTGGAAACATTGTCTCAGCTTTTCTCTTTTGTGCTGGCTTCCTTCCCCTGAGTAGATTCCAATCTGTTGTTTTAATGCATTTTTTTTCATTTTATTTTCTTGCTACCAATAGTCAGAGATCATGCTTTCTTGAATAAATTCTTGGCACATCCACTCCAATGGGAAAGAGTAAACAAAATCAATAATGATGATGGATCTTAACTTTCATCTATGTTACTCAGCAGTGAGAACATCTCTAGCTTATTCAATTTCATTTTGGTGTCCTTAGATATTTTCTTGTTTGAACATTATTCATTAATCGGTATTTCCTTAAAAATTAGGAGATATTATTGAGAGTTTATCATTTCAGCAAACATATCCTGAACTGGCAAGTACTGAGATGTGTGTAATTCCCATATTGGGCTAAAACTTCAAAATGCCTGCAGTCTTCTCTGATTTTCAGACCATCAACAAAGAGCCATTTTCTATTCCCACACAGTGGAAAGGAGCTCAACTTTTTGCCCAAAGGCATTTTAGTTCCACATTCTTAGGTCAAGAACATAGTTTTGCATAAACTCTCCTGAACTCTAAAAAGATTATTTGCTGGATCCCTCTAAGTGAGGGGTAGGTAAGTCTTGATGCCTGAAGTAAACAGAGGCCCTTAAGTGTAGTCGCTAGATGATGATGGCGTGCAAGTCTTGGAGCCCTGTGTTCATCTTGCAGTCGGATCTCTTCATACATTGTTCCGTTAACAGGGTGGTGTGTCTTTGTATATCAATTCTAGTCACTAATTATCAGTCATAGAGCATGTACAGAAACTCATAATTTAATTTCTGTGATAAATTAGGAACTCTAAAATTAGTTGTTTTCTACTAAAAAAAATACAGTTTTCACATAGTAATAGTTTGACCTTGCATTGGTGCCACAAAATATCAAAAGTGTTTCCTGATATAAAAATTGCTACCAAAATAGCAAAATTGTTATCTTTTCATTGGCAAAACCTCACAACTTTTGCTGGTGAAAAAACGTATCACGTGGCACTTCTAGCAGTCCTTTGATACTCTATAGTTCCTGCCAACTCTTAATTAGTACTTTCCCATCACTGTCCCGCACAGCTAACATTTTCTTTGCCCCCATTAGCCCCCAACACAAATACTCTTAATTAGTTCAATAGGAGAACTGTAATAACTAATTTTATTCAACCAGCTGAGAATTTCTCATTCTTGTGGCTTCCAGAAAATGTGTTAAAAAATAATGCTTACTAATCTTAACTAGAATACATCCCTCAGGGTACAGCTAGGTTACCATCACTCCTACAAATATCTTTCTTCAGAACATTTCCAACATGAATTTAAAACTTTTATGCCCCATTGATTTGTTGACTGTAATTTTTCTTCAAAATAAACTGGAAAGTTCCCAGAGGGTACAGGCACCTACTATATCTTTAATAAATGTTATTAATTTTATTGATTGCATATGGAACACTGAGGAGGATTTGACAATCCCACAGATCTGTATTTATGACTTTTGGTGGACACCATATGTACAGTGGTAAAAGAAATCTAATTATTTCATACGTCAAACTGAGACTAGCATAATATTCTACAGTATATTGTTGTTTTAGGTGCTGTGGAGTCAGTTCTGACTCATAGCAACCTATGTACGACAGAACAAAACACTGCCCGGTCGTGTGCCATCCTCCCAATCGTTATGTTTGAACCCATTGTTGCAGCCATTGTGTCAATCCATCTCGTTGAAGGTCTTCTTTTCCGCTGTTGCTCTACTTTACCAAGCATGGTGTCCTTCTCTAGGGAGTGGTCCCTCCTGATTATATGTCCAAAGTACATGAGAAGTCTCACCATCCTTGTTTCTAAGCAGAATTCTGCCTGTACTTTCAAGATAGACTTGTTTGTTCTTTTGGCAGTCCATGGTATATTCAATATTGTTCACCAAAACTATAATTCAAAAGCATCAATTCTTCAGTCTTCCTATAGTATAGATTCTATAGTATAGAAAGTGAAAAAAAAAAGATGTGCAACTCAAACTAGAGAGCTCCAAGTTAAAATGGCCTCATTTGCATTGTGCTCATTATATCTTTCTGGATATTTTCAAACAGATTTAGCATCAAAATTTCTGAAACAAAGAGCCATATACCTTCAACTTGATTTAGGTTTAAAAATGTTTAAACAGCATTCCATGCTTATAAAATGAGAATGTTGAATAATGTTATTTCATTTTAAATAATTAGAGCTTTCTCATAAAAGAATTTTTGAAACGTGTTTGAAGGGGTTTCAAAGCCTACTTAATTTTAGGCTGTCTCAGAAACAGAGACAATTTTCATAATTTTGTTTTTAAAAGTATAGACCTGTCATTCTTCCAGGCACCTTAAGGAAGCAATTTTCTTTAAAAGGTTACAGAACCTTTTTTCCTTCTATCATATTCCTCTTCAAAAAGTACTCCGTTTCAAAGAATAAATAAATATTTTATGTTTTAGAAATCTTCTATTTTTAATTTTAAGAACTGAGATATTTTGTTTTTTATTCTTGATAGTGTCTACTGGATGAATATATATAGACATATACACATCTTTGATTAAAATGACAGTTTTTTGTTTAAGATCCAGCTTTTGGGAGTATGGCACTTTTATGATTCGAATGGTAACTGCAATTACAGAAGAAACCCACAGTGTATGGAAGATAACAGAAAACAACACATTTTCAACCACCTTTTATTCACTTAGGACTGTGCCAACTACTATGGGGATTCATAGATTCTTTAGGTAACTAAGCAAAGTAAGGGCAGAGAAACCAAATTTAATAGTCAAAAGTTAAAACCCAAAAGTACTACAAGGATTTAATTACATCATGCACATGGTTTTATTATTAATTAACTACCAGCTCCAGTTTAAGCAAAATATTATCAATGTAGTTGAAAATTAAAGTGAATGTACTAAGGTGATCAATTTGTAACCACATAACCATGCTTCCTTTAAGTTACAATTTCATAAAAGTTACCAGACACATTCAATTCTCAAGCATTCCGCAAGCAAACGCTGCCTCGTAAAAGAAAAATACCGCAAATGCCAATACACATTAAACTTTTATCAGGATGACTAAAACACAGTGAATGACAGAAAATGAATGGTCTAGGCTAAATCAGAAGTGACCTTACAGCATTCTTGTGACTCCAATTGAAGTCAGTAGCAATTATGTGGTAGGTGAACCAAAGGATCCAGTTCATAAAAAGCGAAGCACTTGAGGTTCACTAGAAATTGACAAGTGCTTTTGATGTTCTATGATTAGGTCATGAAAATGAATGGAGGCTAAAGATGAAAGAATTCAGACTTCAGAGGAATTTAAAGGAGGAAAAATTAAGAGAGAAGCAGGAGTCTACGAAGCAGAGCAAAATCTGAGAATAGAATGGGATCATTATTATTCAATAAACAACTATATTAAAGTAAAATCACTTTGTTGAAGTTTCTTTTCTGATAATGAAATTCACATGTGTTTTTTACATAACATTTAGAAAATATAAGAGCAATTACCTAAAATACCACCATCCAAGTGTGACCTTACCCAAGCTCTTTTTCCTTGTGTGTATATGTGCACATGTGCGTGAGTGCATGTGTATTTAGGATTATAATGTTTGAGTTTGGGTTTTATGTGCTTTTTCACAAAACATTATAACTTATCCATTTTCTCCTGTAACTAAGCAATCTAAAGTATAATATTCTGTTAAATACATTTATCGTAATTTAGTGGCCCTCCAATTGCTCGGAACTCGTGAATATCTTTACCCAAATAATTTCTTAAGGTACAAATTGAATAGGAGAAGGCAACTGATTCTCCTTTGCTTTCACACAGAGTAAGAGGTCTAATTAAATTAACAACAACAAAAAAATTAAATACAATTTTAAAATCACCGAATTACTTGACCAAATTAAAACAGTTTGAGAAAAACAGATAATCTATTAATCTCTTGATTAGATAAACCTATTGAAAGTTCATTTTGTTCCTGCAAGAAAGAAAATTGCTAGACATTTCTTCAGTTTCCAATTCAGTTATTAGTTTTCCTTCTCTTAGTACCCAGAGAATGTCATAATACTCTGTGATAAAAGTAATTTGATAGAAGCCTGAGTTTTATTTCATAAAAATATCACTATTTGTTCTTAATAGAATGTAACTGTTTTTACCTAGTAGAGAAAAATGATTATTTCTGCTATATTTTCTTACCATACTATAAAATTGTCTCATGCTGTTACTATGCCAGGGAGCCCTGTTTAGAAAAGTAGTTAAAGCACTTGGCTGCTAGCAAAAAGGTTGGCGGTTCAAACCCACCAGCCACTCCTAGGAAGAAAGATGTGGCAGTCTGCTTTCATAAAGATTTGCAGCCTTGGACACCCTGTGGGGCAGTTCAACTCTGTCCTATAGGGTCACTATGAGTTGGAAACGACTTGATGGCTGTGCGTTAATATACCTGTTATTTTTGCTGTCCAACATCTATCTATTCAACCTTCTGGAAAGATTGTTCCCAATTTTCTTTTGTTGAACCACCAACACTCAAACGTGCAGTCCATGTGCTTTAGAACTGGTTTCATACTTGACTTCTGAAGAGGCCAGAAATTCAGGCGTAGCCATTCAGAGCACTGCATTTTTGAAACCACTATAACACGTTCCCTTTTGGCATAGCACCTAAATAGGGACATTGAAAATTAAATAGGATTTTGCCTTAAGTGTTAGTAGGAGGAAACTTTCTCTTTCACTTGTATTAAGGAAAATTTAAATTTATAGCTACCAGAAGTAATCTTGCCGTCAATAGTACTTGAATATTACCGTTGAAGAGAGCAGAGATTAAAACCTTAAAAGTGATGGGGTCATAATAATCTTATTCGATCCTCAGTATGAGCTGAATGTGTCTGAAGTAAACTCTACCAATGGTCTGTATAGATTAAAAAAAAATATTGCCTTTTTTTCTGAAGTCGATTAGAGTTTTATAACTTGAAACTGAGTGTTCAAACAGATACAAATCATAAGCACTGATTTTGTTCACTTAAGACGTGGACTTGACACAAAGTCTAGTTGATGAATTAATCAATCATAACCAATCTAAATAAGTTCCTCTGATGTTAGATGAACAATTCCCTGTTGCCTGTGAGTCATTTCTGATGGCACCCAGGACTGGAAAATGTGACCATGTTCACAATGGGATGAAATTTTGCTTTGTATTATTGATATTAGAAGGAAATTAAGATTGAGAAGGGAAGCAGAAAGTTATACATAAGGCAAAGGAGGAAAATGAGCCAAAGGACATGTGGGTCATGGAAGTGCGTTCTTTTCTCCATGGTGAGGAATCTGAGGGTAATGTTGAGGAGTAAGTTTTGGGGGAGGAGGACTGACAGAGCTAGAATTCATTGATGTACTCAGGCATGAAGTTATACGAAGCCAAGTCCTTATACTCATGGGCCAGTTCTCCATTGGGACCATGAGACAATACTCTACCCCATGGGTCCAGGGTAGAAAGTGCTCTATTCTGAAAAGAAACTTGTCTTCAATCTTTATGCAGTGCACTATTTGGGGACCCAGAGTTGTAGTCCTTCAAGTGTCAGTGCAGTGAAGTTCGAATTATCAGCCAATCATACTGAGAGGCAAGGACTTTGGTGTTGATGCATGCCTTTCTTAGCCCCTCACACCCAAGAGTCATTGTAGGCTTACTTTTTTCTTATTTACCACTCTAGCCAAGGTTTGCAATATGCTCGTATCTTCACTCCACCAGTTGGTAGAATGTTGACTCTGTCGTGCTTTTATATTCCCGGTATCCACTGAATCTAGGATAAGCCCTGTGCCATCTATTGTTCCCTGGTCCATGGCCTTTCCCTGTTGTGTATTGGCTGAGTCAGTACAAGTGAGGGCCTGTCTTACTTTTTAATTCTATCAATAGCACATTTGCCTTGGGCTGTACCAATGTGTCTAACTTGTTAGATCTTATTTTCAAACTCCTGAATCATTGTCTGGAGCCCTCCTAGGAATAAATCTATCTTTAACTAAGTTATTACTTTCCCTGTTAATATATTTTGCTATTGAGCCACAGCCATGTTAGATCACTTGCCAACTTTTTGGCCAAGTAGGTAAGTTTTCTTACTTTTCCCTCTTCCCCATCCCAGTTTTCTCAAATCCTTGACATATAATGCGAAATCCCCATTATGTTTCACAATCAGATATACATTATATTAACACAGAACCTAATTAGCAAGTGTAATACTCTTGTTTCTAGAAAAATTTAACCAGATATCCAAATGGAATGGCAGAGTGGGAAAAAAAATCTCTTGATGTTTCATTTGGAGAGTTACTTGTGCACCCTCTTTACAGACTGCGCAAACCACAACATAGCAGAATTCTGTAGGCAACCAGAACTTGAAGTTCCTGTGCTATTTCAGGTAAAATCTTCAACAAGAACTGGTTTCCTTCTACTCCCACGGGTCCCTGGGATTGGAACGCTTATAATTCCTTCTCTGCTACCATGACTTAGACTCTCGGAACAAAGCTTCTCTCTTCCTGGTCCACAACTTCCCCAGCTTCCAAAGACGAAGAGTGAAAGTCAAGCAGAAGCCAGGAAGTGTTTGAAAACGGCATTGAGTAGTGAGAGGTGGTGATTCTAAAGAGGCAGTGGTGATGAAATTGTAAGAGCAGGAGAAATTTAGGAGTTTTTCATGAATGGGGATAGAACAAAAAGCAAGATTCTACCGACACAAAAGGATCAGAAAAAGAAGGTACTTGCGAAGCTATGAGAAAAACATAAATGCTATAAAACGGAAAACAAAGGATACCATTTCAAGTAGTAATGGTTTGGCAGTAGTACCACCTGTTCCCAAAACTTTATAGAGTGAGGAATGAGAAAAATATTTTTTTTATGTGATATTGACCTTTGAGACAATACTTTTTTAAAATGCATGCATTCCATATGCAAAAGGAAAGAAAAGAAAGAAAATCAGGAAATTTGATAGTAGAACTTTAAAATAAGCAGAAGAAACTAGAGTGTTTTACATATTTAGTAGGCACCAGAGAATACTGATTTATAAAAGGGCATATTTTAGTATAAAATGTAGCTCAGGGTGCATGATATTCAAGCAAAGGATGGTCTGTACAGCTTTGTGGGCAATGAGGGAAGATCAGGCAAATGAGAAGTTTAAAGAATTTAGAAACAAGGCAAAAATTGAGGGTGTTTATTCTTAAAATGAGAAGAAAGTAGTGCAGATCACAACATGTGAACTCTTATTCTGGAGGACTGAGACACTTTGAAATAGATATTACGAACTTTCAAGAGAACTGATATAAAAACAACAGATCTTATTTTACATTCTTTTTGTATTTCCCAGATTGTCTTTCAAAGTCTCTTCCACCAGGTTTATGTTACTCCATGAGAGTGAGTCACTGTCAAAGGGTACCCATTATGTTTAAGAATAACCATGTGAACCACGAATGCATAGTATGGTCATTTCCCAATTGCTTTCTAGGACTTCATGGGTTATAATTGATGAGAGAAGTGCAAATTGATACTAACATTTCACTAGGACAATGGTAATTTTGCAGTAATCGCTCGTTCTTTTTAATGGGACTAATTTATTAGCATTCTTTTTCTGGAATTTCTACAGAAGACCAGGATGGGGAGAAATATATTAACTGATACTTGTAATGGATTTTACTTTGAAAGTAAGATTTAATAATATCTGGGTTTTAAATAAGAACAACTCATGATCTATCAATGGGAATCATTAGGGTTCGAGAGCTTATAAACAATTCTCATTTATATCTCTTCTTAACTCCCCAGCAGCACAAATACTACAAATAATATTCCTTCATCCAGTTCTGCCCTTATCCTGTGTTATCACCAATCCATGCCAACCACATCCCTTTTCAGCATTCCTAAATAGGGCCTACAAATCCTGAATTGTTTAGCATCTTGACCCTCTACCTTATCCCTGTCCATTTGCTGCTGCAAACACGTTTAAGTCTGTTGCTGCCCCACCTATTCCAACTCATAGAAACCCTATAAGACAGAGTAAAAGTGCACCACAGGGTTTCCAAGGCCGTTGTCTTCACGGAAGTACACTGCCGCATCTTTCTCTCTCGGAGCAGAGGGTGGGTTTGAACTGTTGACCTTTCAGTTAGCAGCCAAGTGCCTAGCCACTGTGCCACCAGGGTTCAAAAAACTGTTCTTATCCCTCTCAATACATATTGACAGTTTGAAGTTAATTACTATTAAAAAGGCAATTATCCATCACAGACCTATGTACTTGAGTTATACTAAAAATAAAAAACCTAGTGAATAATTTTTTTGCAATTAACTATTGTAAGCTGACTAAATATCTCTATGAGTGAATACAGATACACCTTAAACTTTTTAGATTAGACATGAACGTTCCAGTATACAAGTTCTATTTGATCCTAAGCTCATCTCTAAGGAAGACAGTTCTAACGTTAAATGGATATTAAGAATTATTGTCTATAACAATGCAGAATTTTTCTGGAAATACAGAAACAACTTAGAATCACTGTTCATATTTGCAGTAACCTAAGGAATCATAGAGTACAATTTCATCTAATTGTAGACAGGAAGAGCAAGGGCCCAAGAGGGGAAGTGATTTTTGAAGGTCAGGCAGCCAATTACACAATTTAAGATACCAGCAGCAGCTCAATGCTGGGTACTGTGAATCCCAGTTTATTGCTCTTTCTAATGTGAAATGGTTAGAAACAGAGGCTTCAGAGCCAGTCTGTCTAAGTTCAAAATCTACTCTGTCCATTTTCTAGTTTTGCTACCTTGGGCAAGTTGCTTATCTACTCTGTGCTTTGGTTTCTCCATCTGTAAATTAGGGGTGAGGTAATATAAATTAGTACCTACATTAAGGGTGGTCCCTGGGTGGTGCAAACAATTTTCACTCGACTACAAATGGAAAGGTTGCTGGTTTGAACCCACTCACTGACAGCACAGAAGGAAGCCCTAGTGATCTGCTCCATAAAGATTCCCGTTGATGAATTCGAACTGCTGACCTTTTGGATAGCAGCCAAGCTCTTAACCACTGTGCCACCAGGGCTTCTCTGTAATAATTGTAGGCAAGAAAACCCTGTGGAGCTCAGCTCTACTCTGTAACACATGGGGTTGCCATGACTTGTAATTGACTCGACAACAATGGGTTTGTTTTTTTGGTATACTGAGGTTGCTGTGAAAATTAAATGTGTTAATGGATGTAACATGATCAGATCAGTGTCTGGCCCAAGATAATCCCTCACTAATTGTGAACTTTTACCGTCAATACTATTATTACACTGTACGCCTTTGCTTCTTTATTTTGTTTCACAGTATGATTTTCAATAGCATACTCCTAATCATTTTAGATGGTCTGTCAGATGCATATGTTGGAGGAATTTAAAAATGAAAGACTCTTAG
>NW_004443959.1:19854591-19856067 GCF_000243295.1 Trichechus manatus latirostris | reverse complement strand
TGCAGAGCTGTTGGGTGGGTTAGAACTGCCAACTTTTTGCCAAATACAGGCCTCTGTTTCTGTTCCAAGATTCACTTTCATTGATACAGAACCAGCAAGTGATGACTACTTAGTTTTTCTTCCCAGTCTAATCCTCTGGCTCTCGGATGTGCTCTAAATGCTCACCACCAGGCTACAGTTGGGTGACAAGGGGGTGGAGTAGTCCTATGCTGAATTAGCCTTTGTGCTCTCATCTGGATTTTTCAGTTTGAGTTCAGAATTGGATTCAACCCTGTGTACACTCTTAGCAACCCTACAATCCCTGGTCCCTGCAACCCTCTCTCAAGAGTCCATGTGTTAGGAGGGCGGTGTTGGAGTTTCCGTCCACGCCTGCTCACTGAATATACCAATATGACTCAAACTTTCTATGGGAAAGGATATACTTAATCATTATTCCCAATATGTCACAGGCTGATACATGTGTAAAATACAACAAAACTGAATTACTAAAATATTGAAATAAAACATAACTGACATACATAAAGGAAACGCAGGTATTTCCTATTATTTTACCAAATACAATTATAATAAATATAACGCGGGAAAATAGAAAATCGTTAATAAAATATTTATGTTGTTTGATGACAGCTTTCATATAGCAGATTAACACAGAGAATAGATATTTACAGTCATAACGTTTTGTTCTTTCACTTCCTTAACTAAACAAAAAGAAATGAATGAAATAGTGATTCCCCACTGGAATCCTCTCTATGCTCACTTTGAACAAATTCACGTATACCAATATTTAAAGTGTTTAATGACAAATGGGTTTGCTTCACGCTTATTAATTTATCTCCTCTAGGTGGAATATCAATTCTACTGACAAGGGATAATGCATTTCGAAAGCATTTCTATGCTCTGTTTTAATAACTCTCATCATGGAGAAACCAATCAAAGCGAAGCTGACAGGAATGGAAGGTGCGGTTTTAAACAATTTCTGCAAGCTCCGGACATTTTTTTTTTCTAACGTGCATCCAAAATGAAGCAAGTGTGACTGTATTTTCAAAACTCATTTTCATTCATTCTTCAATAGCCAGTTCCAACACTTTATCCAGTAAAAGTGCAACTGATTTAAAATTATCTTTCAACGAAGGAAAAGGATCCCCTATTTTATACACTTTGGGGTTACCGTTGACATGCTGACCTTAAAACATCATGTGTAACCTGGCCCTACTAGACCAACACAGCTCATGACACTGGTCACTCACCAGCTAAGGTTCACACACCTGAACTTGCCTTAGCCAATAAGATACGTCACATCCTCGGATGTCTCGGCAATGCCGAATTTGAAAATGTTGGCTCTCACGTTATGCACTTATCACATCCTCCCACTAACACTTTGTGGACTGTGATGCACAGATCATATTTTGAGTAACACTAGACTGCACATTTATTTCAGCAACTCTACTAATCTTCAAAAAGAGAGAGAGAGAAAAT
>NW_004443959.1:19819333-19854380 GCF_000243295.1 Trichechus manatus latirostris | reverse complement strand
CCTCTCCACACAGAGCTGCTAAATCTGATCCACTAGGTCTGCTCCTCCCTTCCACTCTTCTGTTGCCAGCTCCATCTTTGCCAGACATAGAGAAGAACCTACACGGTCAAATTCCAATCCCCAAAATGTTGACTCTTCTGTCATGCCTCTCTGCTCTCCTTATCTCTCATAGGATAGTCTCTTACATTCAACCTTTGGCTCCTGTAACCTTTGGCTAGATTGAAGAGCTCTCAGGCACTGAACAGGAATCATTTTCCCTTGAGTAGCCATGAGATCTGAATACCACCTCTAACTCAGGGATTCCACATACTCTGGAGCCTCACTTTTACTCTTCTAAGAACACCTGTTGTTCTGTGCCATTGAGTCAATTCTGACTCATAGTGACCCTATATGATAGAGCAGAACTGCCCCATAGGGTTTTCTAGGCTGTAATGTTTATAGGAGCAGATCACCAGGTCTTTCTCCGGAAGAGCAGCTGGGTGAGTTCAAACTGCTGACCTTTTTGTTAGCAGCCGAGTGCTTAACCATCGCGCCATCTTGTCACCAAGGCCCTTTCAAGGGCATCTAGTGCAGAGCAAATCTATATTAAGGAGGATGGGTCAGGCTTCAAAACGCTAGAGCTGCCAAAAATTTGGAACTCCACTTGTCTAGTTCCTTTACATGAAGTATCATAATTCAAAAGAGTAAAGTGACATGCTAAAAAGTATATAAGGGTAAATAAAGACTTGAACCTAATATTTTCCCCATTGAATTAGAAATAATCTCTAGTAAAAATTCAAGTTAAAAGTTGGCAGGAAGGGATTTCAATTTAGACCAAAGTACAAACTGGATCATAGATTGAGATGACAATTTTTCTGAGCAGCATTAAAAAACAAACAAAACCCTGCTGCCCTTGAATCAATTCCAACACCTAAAGACCCTACAGGACAGAGTAGAACCACCCCACAGGGTTTCCAAGGAACTGCTGGTGAATTTGAACTGCCGACCTTTTGGTTAGCAACTGAAGTCTTAATCTTAACCACTGCACCACCAGGGCTCCTGGGGCACAGATGATTTAAGCTGGTTCAGTTTAGTCAGAGATTACCAGGTGACAAGTGTTAGACCCCCTTGATTTGCTTAAGGGAGGTTACCGTATGAGACATTGGATCAGCCTCGGAGAAACCCAGAACAAGAAACAGATTTCATTTTCATGAACAAGAAAAACTGAAAAATGGAAAGCTCTCAGAAGCTGAAACAGCTGATAGGTTCTTTTGGGACTTTTTCTTTCCTTGGATACACATGATTGCTCATTTGTTTCCCTCCCTGTGTATATTGTCCATTCTTCCCTTCACTCTTTAGATGAGCCCTCTCTCTTTGCTCGTGTATTTATGAAGTGCAAAAATGCCATACTCAAGTGGGAGACTCAGCTCTAAAGTCCACATCACATTTGAGTTTCAGCACTAAAGGCGATCTAAACTGGTATTCCAAATTTCTGAGCAACATTTTAATGATCATGAGAATAACTAACATTTTTATGATGTATTCTCTGCTCACCACTGTGCTCATTACTTCATATATATTATATCATGGAATCACCATGAAAATCCTATGTGTTCTAATTCCATATCACAAATGAGAAAAAAAAAAAAAAAAACACTAGAGGAGTTAAGCATCATTTTCAAGGCCACAATGAGTGCCAGATCAAAGATTTAAATCCAGATTTGAGTGACTCCAGAGTTTAATTTCTCAACCAATCTGAGAAATACAATAGATTCTCAGAGATGATCCAATTGCTCTAGACCATTCCTGGGCTAGTCAGCTTTGCTAGTCATCCACTTTACCTACAGCAGGGGCTATTATTGATACAGCTCTCTGATAAGACAGCATTGCTATTATCTAGAAAGAGGAGTAGGGTTGTTGAAGACATTGCTACCACAGGAAATGATCAGTATGTCAATATTGTCTAATTATATTGCCTTCCAGGGTTCCCCTCCAACCATAAGCTTATTTTAAAGCAAGGTGGAGTTAGTGATAACAAAGTTACATTTGCAAACTTAATGGGCTGCAAAAACCCAAGATCGTTAAGGTCAAGAAGGGGAGAGTGTTGACATGTCGTGGGGTTGGCAACCAACATCACAAAACAATATGTGTATTGTTTAATAAGAAACTAATTTGCTCTGTACACCTTCATCTAAAGTACAATAAAAAAAAAAAAATCCAAGCTCTATTTATTGTATAGCAACCTTGCCTGAGAATTCTCTCTCTCAAAAATGAGGTTTTAAACTAATTTTTTAGGCCTACTGGGAAGCTAAATGGCATTTCTCACCTCTGTATCCCTTTGTTTGATGGCAAATGACTTACGTCTGCTCCATACTTTGACAACTCTATTACAGTTAGTGTCAACGTGCAAAAAATAAGCGAGCAGCCTTCCAGATTCGGGAGATTCAAAAAAAGAGAGAAGAAAGCAGCTGCTTGCTCTACTCCTCAGGCATCCTTTGCCTGGGACACTGACTAATTCTGGAAGGTTCATTAACTGCCAAATTTTAAAATTCAGAATTCCAAAATTTCATCTATGTTTGGGGCCCATACTCCTGACCTACCCTGGAATTTGTGTTGTGGGTTTTTAGCAAATGCTTCTCCTTCTAAAGAGCTGACTGCCACTTGTTTATGAAAGATACTGTATTGCTTTCCTATTGCCACATAACAAGTTACCAAGTTTGAGAACCTTAATAAGTTTTGTCTCAGGTCAGAGAGTAAAGCAATATCTCAAGAATTTAATTCCCTAAATTTCACTCATTCTATGTGTAACTGAAATTGACAGGGAACTGCCAGAAATTCAAGCTGAATTGAGAAGAGGACATTACTGATGTCAGATTGATCTTGGCTGAAAGCACAGAACACCAGAAAGATGTTTACCTGTGTTTAATGACTATGCAAAGGCATTCAACTGTGTGGGTCATAACAAATTATGGATAACATTGCAAAGAATTTGAATTCCAGAACACTTAATTGTGCTCATGCGGAAACTGTACATAGACCAAGAAGCGATTATTCGAAAAGAAAAAGGGGATATTGGATGGTTTAAAATCCAGAAAGGTGTGTGTCAGGGTTGTATCCTTCCCGTACTATTCAATCTGTATGCTAAGCATATAATCAGAGAAGCTGGACTATATAAAGAAGAACATGACATCAGGATTGGAGGAAGACTTGTTAACAATCTGCAATATGTCAATGACACAACCTTGCTTGCTGAAAGGGAAGAGGACTTGAAACTCTGATGAAGATCAAAGACCACAGCCTTCAGGATGGATTACACCTCAACATAAAGAAAACAAAAATCCTCACTACTAGACCAATAAGCAGCATCAAGATAAACGGAGAAAATATTGAAGTTGTCAAGGATTTCATTTCACTTGAATCCACAATAAGTGCCCATGGAAGCAGCAGTCAAGAAGATCAAATGATATATTGCATTGGGCAAATCTGCTGCAAAAGACCTCTTTAAAGTGTTAAAAAGCAAAGGTATCACCTTGAGGACTAAGGTGCGCCTGACCCAAGCCTTGATATTTTCAATCACCTCATATGCATGTGAAGCTGGACAATGAATAAGGAATACTGAAGAACTGATGCTTTTGAATTATGGTGTATTCAATACTGAATATACCATAGACTGCCAAAAGAATAAACAAATCTTTCTCGGAAGAAGTACAGCCAGAATCCTCCTTAGAAGTTAGGAAGGGGAGATGTCATGGACTGAATTATGTCCCCCCAGAATATATGTCAACTTGGCTAGGCCATGATTCCCAGTATTGTGTTGTTGTCCTCCATTCTGTGATTGCAATTTTATGTTAAAGAAGATTAGAGTGGGATTGTCACACCCTTACTAAGGTCCATCCCTGAGCCAACATAAAGGGAGTTTCCCTGGAGTGTGGCCTGCATCACCTGTTATCTTACAAGAGATAAAAGGAAAGGGAAGCAAGCAGAGAGTAGGGACCTCATACCACCAAGAAAGCAGTGCCGGGAGCAGAATGCATTCTTTGGATCCATGGTTCCTGTGAGGAGAAGCTGCTAGTCCAGGGGAAGATTGATGACAAGGACCTTCCTCCAGGGCTGACAGAGAGAGAAGGCCTTCCCCTGGAGCCAATGCCCTGAATTTGGACTTCTAGCCTACTAGACTAAGAAAATAAATTTCTTTGTTAAAGCCATTCACTTGTGGTATTTCTGTTATAACAGCACTAGATGACTAACTTGTTATCAGGGGGGACCAGTTTCTAGAGAAGGACATCATGGTTGGTAAAGTAGAGGGTCAATGAAAAAGAGGAAGATCCTCAAGGAGATGGACTGACACAGTGGCTTCAACAATGGGGTCAAATATAGCAATGATTATGAGAATGGCACAGGACCA
The DNA here is from genome assembly GCF_000243295.1 of Trichechus manatus latirostris. Classification (NCBI taxonomy): domain Eukaryota; kingdom Metazoa; phylum Chordata; class Mammalia; order Sirenia; family Trichechidae; genus Trichechus; species Trichechus manatus. The sequence continues at coordinate 19,849,996 of NW_004443959.1, read as the reverse complement.
GGCAGTGTTTCCTTATGTTGTACATAGGGCCACTATGAGTCGGAACTGTTTCTATGGTACCTGTCAACAACATCAAATAGTATTAAAACATGGCTGCCTTTCTTCATGTTTAGATGCCTCTAGCCTTGATTTTGATATAATCTTTTAAATAACTAAATTTGAAAAACAAATCCCTACAATCTTTGAAATTCTATTAAGTTTCTGTCATTTTTATCCAGAAGTCATGTGTCTGAGAGGTTTCATTTATCTTTTAGACTAGGTCCATCCGTATTCTGCATCCTAGTGAAGACTGATTTTTTGCAACTTGGGGCAATTATTTCTCAAACAAGTAAAGGCAACTTAAAAAAATATCAAAAAGCTTTTCTCTTAGAAATCCCTTCATCTCATTTCCAGAATGATGTGTTATCTCCTGCACTAACTTATTATCTGAAATCTTAAGATCATGCACTTTGGCTGATAAAAATATAAGGATTTAGATATCTGGAGATTTTAAGCACAGAATTTTGAGGAAATTATACCTATTAATGTTTAACAGAAAAGCAACAACTTTAAGAAACTTTTAAGAGTAGGTGAATGTCTCATATTTGGAATATGGCTAAAGTCTCTTTTAAAAGTAGCAAATTTGCCTTCTGGGAAAGAAGGAAAAGAAGACTTTTTGTTAATGGTGTCATGACTTAAATGTCAGTATCTAACAATGGGAAGCAAGCTAAATGTCCACCTTATTGTACAATGCCCGGGAAATAGTAGATAATAAATATTTTTGAATAAGTGAATGGACAATAAATACATAAATTAATGAGGGAATAGATGAACAAATGAATGATAGATAAACACTATCTTCTCCAATCCATTGCCGTCGGATTCCTACTCATAGGGATCCTATAGGACAGAGTAGAACTGTCCCATGGGGTTTCCAAGCAGCAGCTGATGGATTCGAAATGCTGACCTTTTGGTTAACAGCCCACTGTGCCACCACTTCCTCCAATGTGATCCTTATTTTGAAGTCGGAATTTTTTTCCCAAAAGTCCACAGTTTAAGGAAAACAAAAATAATTTCTCAATGTTCCTTCTGAAATAGATTTAAAACAGAATTTTTTAAAAGGTAGTTATTTGCTTGTGACCAAGGAGCTTCAAAAACACTGATGCCCAGCCCTACCCCCAACCTGTTGCTGTCGAGTTGATTCCCACTCATAGCTGAAGTTGGGCAGAAGCACTGACATTTTTAATGCTTCCTAACAGGAAAAAAAGTATCCAAGGATGGGAACCACATCTTAAAAAAGATACAGCTACCTGTTCAGAAAGATGACAAGGATTTTCAACAACTTCAAGAGATCTATGATATTCATCTTTAGAATTAGAAGTTGTACCAACAAACGTATGAGAAACACTGTTCAATTCTAGAAGCTTTATTAATTGCCAAAGTTGCGCTGGTCAGCATCCCCAAATTTCATCTGTTCGTGGGCCTATACTCTTGACCTACCTTGATGTTTGTGTTGAGGGTTTTCAGCACATACTCTCCTTTGAAATAGCTGATTGCTAGTCATTTATCAAAGATACTATATTGATTTGTATTGCTGTGTATTAATTACCTCAAATTTAATGGTTTAAAAACAAGTCCATTTGTTATCTCAGAGTTCTGTAGATCAGAATGCTCGAGAGGTTCAACTAGTTCCCTACTTAGGGTATCATAAGGCTAAACCCAAGTATTGGCCTGACTAGGCTCTCATCTGGAGGCTCTGGGGGGCGGGGGAGGGGGATATCTCCTTCCAAGCTCTGTCAGGTTGTTGATCAGATTCCCTTCCTTGCAGTGGTAGGACTGAGGTTCTCACTTCCCTTGCTGTCAGCCAGGGGCTGGTCTCAGTTCCATAGGCTGCCCACACTCCTTGGAAGACAGTCCCTCCAAATTCAACAGCACTTAGCATCCCCCTCATGTTATGAATCTCTGGCTTCCTCTTCTCTACCAGATTAACAACACTCTCTGCCTTTAAGGGTTTATGTAATTCAATGAAGCCTGCCTGGATAATCTCCCATTTGCTCCATAAATTAACATAATCACAGGAGCCGTATTTCTTCATATTCACTGGTTCCAGCTCTACTCAAAGAGGAGGAATTTATACAAAGTACAGGGTCACTGGGTTTCATTCTTAAAATTCTGCCTGCCAAAGGTCTGCAGATGAAGAAAACAATGATCATTTATTCAATCATTCATTAAAATTTCAATATTCTTATTTCAGCATACATTTACTATGTGCCTACTCTGTATTATGCCTCTGCCAGAGCCTTGGGATAAAAACAAACAAGGGATGCAAGGATGACTTTAATAAAGATACAAGTCTATTAAGCTTAGTTTTGTAGGCTATAATTTTTTAATCTACTTTTTTGAGGAATAATTTACATACAGTAAAATTCACTCTATTTAAGCATACAGACAACTGAGCTTTGAACAGTGAATACAATTGTTTAACTGCTACCACAATTAAGATACAGAACATTTCTTGACCTCAAAAGTTCTCTTGTTCACATTTGTAGTTAATCCTCTCCCATATCTAGCTCCAGGTAACCACTTACCTACTTTTTGGCATTAATGTTTGACCTTTACAGAATTTAATATAAAGGAATAATAGAGAATATAGGCTTTTGTGTCTGAATGCTTTGAATTAGCATGATGCTTTTGAGATTCATCTATGCTGTTCCATGCATTAGAAAGTCTTTTTTTTTTCCAATTTCGTGATTAGCTTATTATTCAGTTTATTTCTTTGCATGGATAATTTACAATTTGTTTATCCGTTCACTAGTTGATGAACATTTCAGCTGATGCCAGTTTTTGGCCATTATTAATAAGACTTAAATAAACATCTTCATATAAAGCTTTGTATGGACAAATATTTTCATTTCTTTTGGGTAAATATCTAGGAGTGAGACTGTACTATAGTATGATACATTTATGTTTAGTTATGGAAAATTGCCTAAGTAATTTTCTTTTTTCCTTTTTTTGCTTTCTTGGCTGTAAGCTTTTTTTTATTATTGTGCTTTAGATGAGGAGTTACAGAACAAATAGTTTCTCATTAAACAGTTGGTATCCATATTATTTTATGACAATGGTTAACAACCCCACGACATGTCAATACTGTCCCTTCTCAACTTTGGGTTCCCTATATTACCAGCTTTCCTGTCCTCTCCCGCCTTCTAGCCCTTGTCCCAGGACCGTTGTGCCCCATTAGTCTCGTTTTGTTTTATAAGGCTGTCTAATCTTTGGCTGAACCATGAACCTTGGGAGGAACTTCATTACTGAGCTAAAAGGGTGTCCAGGGGCCATACTCTCAGGGTTTCTCCAGTCTCTGTCAGGCCAGTAAGTCTGGTCTTTTTTTGTAAGTTAGAATTTTGTTCTGCATTTTTCTCCAGCTCTGTCCAGGACCCTCTGCTGTGATCCCTCTCAGAGTAGTCAGTAGTGGTAGCCGGACACCATCTAGGTGTACCGGACTCAGTCTGATGAAGGCCAATGGTAGTTGTGGTCCATTAGTCCTTTGGACTAATCTTTTCCTTGTGTCTTGTTTTCTTCATTCTCCCTTGCTCCCAGAGGGGTGAGACCAGTGGAGTATCTTAGATGGCTGCTCACAGGCTTTTAAGACCCCAGACGCTACTCACCAAGGTAGAATGTAGAACATTTTCTTTATAAACTGTGTTATGCCAATTGAGCTAGATGTTCCCGGAGACCATCGTCCCCACAGCCCTCTGCCCAGCAATTCGGTCCCTCAGGGAGTTTGCATGTGTCTATGGAGCTTCCATGACCTTTCCTTGTACAAGTTGTGCCGTTTTCCCCAGTATTGTGTACTGTCTCACCCTTCACCAAAAATACCACTTATCTATTGCCTACTTAGTATGTTCCCCTCCCACCCCTCCCATCGCTCATAACCAACAAAGATTTTTTCTTTTTGTGTGTAAACTTTTTCATGAGTTTTTACAGGAGTGGTCTCATACAATATTTGTCCTTTTGTGATTGACTTATTTCACTCAGCATAATGTCCTCCAGCTTCACCCACGTTATGAGATGATTCACAGATTCATCATTGTTCTTTATTGTTGCATAATACTCCATTGTGTGTATGTAGCATAGTTTGTTTATCCATTCATCTGCTGATGGCCATCTAGGTTGTTTCCATCTTTTTATATTGTGAACAATGTTTCAATGAACATGGGTGTGCATATGTCTATTTGTGTGACGGCTCTTATTTCTCTGGGAGAAATTCTGAGGGTGGGATTGCTGGATCATATGGTATTTCTATTTCTAGCTTTCTAAGGTAGCACCATATCATTTTCTAAAATGGTTGTATCATTTTGCATTCTCACTAGCAATGCATGAGTTCTGATCTCCCCACAGCCTCTCCAACATTTATTTCCAGTTTTTTTGATTCATGCCAGTAATGCTGGCGTGAGATGGTATCTCACTGTGTTTTAAATTTGCATTTCTCTAATGGCTAGTGATCCCGAGCATTTCCTCATGTGTCCACTGGCCTCTTGAATGTCTTCTTTGGTGAAGTGTCTGTTCATTTCCTTTGCCCATTTTTTAATTGGATTATTTGTCTTTTTGTTGTAGAGGTGTTGCATTTTCTTGTAGATTTTAGAGATTAGACCTTTGCCTGACTGGTAATGTCCAAAATTTTTTTCCCAGTCTGTAGGTTCTCTTTTCACTCTTCTGGTGAAGTCTTCTGATGAGCGTAAGTGTTTAATTCTTAGAAGAACCCAGTTATCTAGCTTATCTACTGGAGTTTGAGTGTTGTTGGTTATGGTTTGCATCCTGTTAATGCCGTGCATTAGGGCCTCTAGCGTTGATCCTATTTTTTCTTCTATGAACTTTATAGTTTTTGGCTTTTTATTTAGGTCTTTGATCCATTTTGAATTAGTTTTTGTATATGGTGTGAGGTATGGGTCTTATTTCATTTTTTCGCATATGGGCTTCCAGTTTTGCCATCATCATTTGTTAAAAAGACTGTCTGCTCCCCATCTGATGGACTTTGGGCCCTTGTCAAAGATCAGGTGACCGTAGGTAGATGGATTTACATCTGGGTTCTCAGTTCTGTTCCATTGGTCAATGTATCTGTCCTTGTACAACTGTCAGGCTGTTTTGACTACCATAGCTGTATAGTAGGTTCTCAGGTCAGGTAGTGCGAGTCCTCCTACTTTATATTCTTCTTCAGTAGTGCTTTACTTATCTTGGGCTTCTTCCCTTTCCATATAAAGTTAATGATTGGTTTTTCCATCTCTTTAAAGAATGTTGTTGGTATCTGGATTGGGACTGCACGGTATTTGTAAACTGCTTTGGGCAGAATTGTCATTTTCACCATGTTGAGTCTACCTATCCGCGAGGATGGTATGTTTTTCCATTTATGTAGATACCTTTGGATTTCTTGCAGTAGTGTTTTGTAGTTTTCTTTGTATAGGTCTTTTATATAGCAGCTAACAACAATTTATCACCACTTCTAAGGTTCTTCTGAAAATTTAACTCAATGTCCTATGTGTTATGAGTCCCCTTGATTCCTACTGGTGGAAAAACAAATTATTCCCAGCCTTATGTGAGCTCTGAGAATTTTTCAGCCTACAGCTTTCTGATGGTTCTGTAACTGGCCTTGTAAATTTCCACCCAACACATGTGCTGACTGGTACTCAGTCAAAGACTCAAGAGGACATTTATGCATATCTCTGAAGATTTCTGTCTATGCAAACCCCTGCTGCATAGTATTCTCCCTATATATTATGCACATCTCAACCTCCCTAAACTTCCAACTTTGTCTCAGCTCAGCAGCACTGTTGATTTTTGTTTGTTTTTGTTTTACTTTTTGTTTGCTTTGCATTGCCTCTCTCTGACGTGCAGCATGGAAGCTGTCTCCAAGACCTAAGCTAGTATAATATTAGGGCTTGTCTTGTGTGCTTCCCTCTTTCAGGAATTTTAGTATGAAGATGGCTGTGTCTAACGTCTGAAAGCATTTATTTTATATAGTCTATCTTGTTTTCTATTTTTTATGGCAGAAGAACAATTCCCGTCATAATGTATCCTTCATAGGTATGAGGAGAACCATAGGAGTCCCTGGGTGGTGCAAATGGTTAAGCACTCAACTATTAGCCGACAGGTTAGTGGTTCAAACCCACCCAGAGGCACCTTGGAAGACAGGGCCTGTCAATCTGCTTTTGAAAGGTCATAGCCTTGAAAACCCTACGAAGCAGTTCTACTCTGCAAACCTGGTGTTGCCATGAGTCAGAATCTACTGGAGGGTAACTCACAACAACAACACTGAGTATATTTTGTTTGTCTTATTTAGAAGAGAGATACTCCGATGTTCAATCAACACTCAATTACTCTTGGCTAAACTTATTTTGACTATTGTACTAGGAAGTTGATGATGATGAGTGAAAAAGAGAGCAAGTTAAGAATAGATTTGTCCTTTTATATTGCTTATTTAGCTAGCAGTTGTGACACATAAACTCAAATCTGAAAAAGGACATTTAAGAAAAAAAAATGTATTATTTACAATGATGGTCTGGATTCTATTTGCTAAATCCATTATATAAATCAGGGTAGAGTTTGTATCTAAATTTTAAGTAAACTGCCTGACTTCACTAACTTAAATAGCAGGAATTTAAATCAAAATGTCTTCAAATATCTTCCAAAACAATACAGGTCAACAAGGAAAGTGAATAAAACAACACATAACCAATTCCTGCGGCTTGATTAGGAGATAAAAAATACTATAATATTTTATATGTACATAAAAGGAGAGATAAGTATCCAATACCAGCACAGCAGCCCCTGTACCCATGCCAGAGTGAAGATTTAAGCCAAGACGGTGCTGGATCATACTAAGTCTTCCAGAAATTTGTTAGCAAAAATTTTTTGAACATTTGTTATATGTTTCAGAGGCATAGGAAGCATTAGTTAGCTGAAATAAACTGGGATGAGAATTTCCCAGAAAAAGATAAAAGCCTGATTAAAAGCATAGAGGCTATAAAAAGCATTGGAAAAACCAAAAGCAGTTGATGTGTGAGAGCATGGAGCTCATAGTACCGATGAGGTTACCCAACACCTGGTCAAGAAGAGCCACTGATGGCATGAAGAGCAAATTACGGCTTACTGTTTACTCTTTAAGATGACAGATGCCATCCCACACCAGGAGAGGCCCTGTCAGGTCATTTTAGATTATTTAGATGATGTTAGATAATTATGAGTGGCCATGTAGCAGAGGCTAGCCTGAAGGCAGCTGGATACATTACAGCCTGTAGAAAATTGTCCAGATGAGAAATGGTAAAGGCCTGAAATACAGAAGGGATGATAGAGATCAAGAGGATTCTACTTCAGTCTTTGCTGACCTTCTGAAACTTTCTTCACAACAGAGCAACTCAGGGAAGTGACACTTCCTTTTTTAATAAAACACTTTATCCTTAGTAACTTCACTTAGGATCAAGACTGCAGATAAAATTCAAAGAGGTAAAACACCACCACCAAAACAAAAAAAAAAAAAAAATGGGAAACTGGATTTAAAGGCAAATATTCTACACCTATCTGCAATGCTCTTCCCCTGGGATGATATGTTTTCTTGTGCCCTGTAGCTCAGAATTATTTTTTAAGCCAGCAAAGGGAAAGAAGCATTGCTATTTCCAACCTTAACATGAACTGGAAGCAGCTTTCTTTAACCTGTGCATTCAGTCAAGTGTCAGTCTTCATGTTGAGCCAAAATTCACATTCCGGAAGAGCAGAAAAATAACAATAATAATGTTACTAAAATAGCATACAGTTTAACAGCATATCACACCACCAAACTCTCGGTGTCCTGAATAGAAGAATTTGTGTCTTTGTCAGATACTTTATTTGCTGAAAAGAACTCCTGACTGTGGCTTCCATTCACCATATGACATATGGGCTACAGTACATTTATTTAAAACAATTTTAGCACAGTAAAGGCGGTAATTATATAACAATGCCCATAATGTCGATGACAGACTGCTAATTTTCTGCAAGAGAAGTTACTTATTTTGAAAGAGCTCCCTTTTATCCTCCTCAGAGGGAGGAAAAAGAACATTTTGGGGACCCTGGAAAACAAGAGGCACCGTGTTCCGATTTTCTTAAATAATTTAACATGTGATAACGTAAGCATATTGCTTTTAAAAATATTCTCTTGTACTTATGATTGCAATTCACTGCGAGAGTCTCAGGATCCTCTAGGTTCCTATTTACTCATTTCCACCTCAGGGATGTGTTTTGAATATAAATTATATTTAATATGATTTGTGAATATGCAATGTAATTTTTGTTCCTTGTCAACTGGCATGGTTGAAACCCACAAAGTTGTTTTCGTTTTATGGTTCATTGGGTGGATTAAATTCAGGAATGAACTATATGCCGATATTCTGTTACCAGCACGGACCCTTACATTAATACAGCAAGTTGCCCATAGAAGTCCTTTTAACTTACTTGTCTCCAGGATTCCAGACTTATTGGCCAAGAAAATTACTATGCATTTCCAGAGGCATTTTACTTAAAATGTTCATCAGTCCCTCTTCTCTTCAAAATCTTTTAATTGCTAGAATTTTTACAATATCAAGTGTAAAATGCATTGCCTAGTTTTTCAGAACCTTCATAAGTCACCCCGTCCTGGCTATCCGAACTAGTCTATCACTGTATCTGACACGCACTCCTTGTAGGTCAGCTTCAATGGCTTGTCCTTCAGTGATCTACAAATTATCATCTGCTTATGTGAAAATCTCTGCTAAAATGCTATTTCTCTTCCACTTTTCCAAATTGTTTTTTCTCCCAAGACTAAATTCCATTTCTTATTTATTCAATAGCCTTCCTTGACTAATTTAACCTTCATGATTGCCTCTTCTGCTAAAATCCTACAGAACTTATGTAATAAACCATGTTCTGTACCTAAAAGAAAAGATGGAATTTTTTGACAGTGTTTGTACCATATTTTTTCTATTCTTTTATGTGTCCCATCTTTTCTCCTATTTTTAAAGGGAAGGGGCTGTACACCCCCACTTCACCAGTGCCTAACACGAGTGTTGAAATGATAGAACTGGAAAATAACATTGAAATCAAACGTCTGAATTTCAACAAGGATTTTGACAAAGTCTTTAAAAACAGTTCTATGATCCAGATGGAAGTATATGAACTGCATGATAGCACATGAGATGGTTTAACAGCTGATTAAAAAGTTCCAAAGGGAGTAGGGATGGTTATTGTATTAGAAAACTTTTTGGCGTCGTGTAAAGATCAGTAATTTTCACCATTTTCTCTGCTTCTGTCCACATGGAAGAAAATGTTTTCCTAGACTTCTCATGCCCATATTTATATTCTAAGCTATGAGTCATTTTAGGTATATTAGCAACATTTACCCTCCTGTATCATATAGGAGCCCTGGTGGCATAGTGGTTAAAAGCTATGGCTGCTAACCAAAAATGTCGGCAGTTCGAATCCAGCAGCAGCTCCTTGGAAACCCTATGGGGCAGTTCTTCTCCGTCCTACAGGGTCTCCATGAGTCAGAATCGACTTGATGACAATGAGCTTATCATACACAAGAAAAGCCCTTAAGTATAAAAAAGTGAGAATGGCTTTACAAGAATGACATTGAAATTCCTTTTATGTATTCTAAACAAGTAAATCATTTGCAATGCCAGTATACTCCTGATCATCCGTAACATATTACTTGAGGTACAGCCTAAAATTAGAACTGAACTCCACACATTAGTGTGTTAAGGTAAGAACTGTTGCTCATCACCAGGTACTTTTTCCTTTTGACTCATTATGTTATCAAAGACTTGGATAAAATGTTTGAGGACTTGTTTAGCAAATATTAAGATGACCTAACCTTTTAAATGAGTAGCTAATTTATTGATTAAAGAATTAGAACATTAAAGATTAAAGAATTAGGTTAAAGAAAGTTAAAAAATTAGAAAAATAACCACAGGTTGAACACTTCTCCAGAATAAATGATATTAACTTAAATAGAGAAACTACTCTTAACTTTCAGAATATATAGGATATATATATTCCAGTTATATAGGATAAGGCCACCACAGCAAACTGAGATTTATGATTACAAATCAATCCAGTAGCTATGTGTTTATATATCATACCTTATACGATCCCTCCTCCTAAGGAAATATTAACCATTTACTAAAGGGAATTCTGCTTACTCTCTGCAAGTAGAGTTTAATCATGAGCTGCCTTAGCTCCTCTTTCAGTTGGTATACCCGATTTATTCTCAAGGATGTTTGGTTACCTTAATGATTCATGTTTTTAAGGGAAAATCTAGCCATCAGTAGACTAGATGTTTCTCTTTCACTCTATCAGTATTTTGACTAAATAAAATCATGATGGCTCCATATATATATATATATATATATATATATATATATATATATATATAAACGAAATCTGTCGCCGTCCAGTAGATTCCGACTCATAGCAACCCTATAGGACAAGGGAGAACTGCCCTATAGGGTTTCCAACGAGCAGATGGTGGATTTGAGCTGTTAACCTTGTGGTTAGCAGCTAAACACTTAACCACTGCACCACCAGGTCTCTCTGTCTATATATATGCACACACACACGTACATATATATTGTTGTCGTTAGGTGTTATCAAGCTCGTTCTGACTCACAGCGACCCTGTGTACAACAGAACAAAACACTGCTCAGTCCTGTGCCATCCTCACAATTGTTGTTACGCTTGAATCCGTTGTTGTAGACACTGTGTCAATCCATTTCATTGAGGGTCTTCCTCTTTTTTCGCTGACCCTCTTCTTATCAAGCATGATGTCCTTCTCCAGGGACTGATCCCTCCTGATAACATGTCCGAAGTATATGAGATGAAGTCTTGCTGTCCTTGCTTCTAAGGAGCATTTTGGCTATACTTCTTCCAAGGTAGATTTTTTTTTGTTCTTCTGCAGTCCATGGTATATTCAATATTATTTATCAACACCATAATTCAAAAGCGTCAATTTTCCTTCAGTCTTCCTTATTAATTGTCCAGCTTTCACACGCATATGAGACGATTGACGACACCATGGCTTGGGTCAGGCGCACCTTAGGTCTTAAAGTGACATCTTTGCTTTTTAACACTTTAAAGACGCTTTTGCTGCAGATCTGCCCAATGCAAATCGTTTGATTTCTTGACTGCTGCTTCCATGGGTGTTGATTGTGGATCCAAATAAAATGAAATTCTTTTACAACTTCAATCTTTTCTCCGTTTATCACGATTCTGTTTATTGGTCCAGTTGTGAGGATTTTTGTTTTCTTTGTGTTGAGATTTAATCCATACTGAAGGCTGTAGGCTTTGATCTTCATCAGTAAATGCTTCAAGTCCTCTTCGCTATCAGCACATAAGACTGTCATTTGCATATCTCAGGTTGTTAATGAGTCTTCCTCCAATCCTGATGCTGCGTTCTTCTTCATATAGTCTTGCTTCTCTGAATATTTGCTCAGCTTACAGATTGAAGAAGTGTGGTGAAAGCATTCAACCCTGACGCACAACTTTCCTGATTTTAAACCACACAGTATGTATCTGTTCTGTCTGATTTCCACTTGGTGTATGTACAGGTTCCTCATGAGCACAACTAAGTGTTCTGGAATTCTCATTCTTTGTAATGTTATCCATATAGATACAGATTAGATATAGATATAGGTATCAATTTGAGGACTAAAGTGCACCTGACCCAAGCCCCATGGTATTTTCAATAGCTTCATTTGAATGCAAAAGCTTGACAATGAATAAGGAAGACAGAAAAAGAATTGATGCCTTTGAATTATGGTGTCTGCGAAGAAGAATAACCAAATCTATCTTGGAGGAAATACAGCCAGAATGCTCCTTAGAAGAGAGTTCAAACATTGCAACGATTGTGAGGCTGGCATAGGACTGGGCAGTGTTTCATTCTGCCATAATAGGGTTTCTATGAGTCAGAACCAACTCAGTGGCACCTAGCAACAACAACAATGTATATATACATACAGGTAGTCCCCGACTTACAACGCATTTGAGTTATGAAGAACCGCACTTATGGCCGTCTTTTTTTTTTAACATCTTATTGTTAGTAATATGTACTACATACAGTGCTGCAGTTTGTAATTTACTGATGTTACTCTTCTAAGATGTTCACTCCCAGATGTTTAATGTTATGATTTACTGTTCAAAACACTGCCGCATAGCAGACTATGGCAATAATAATGAAAACCACAAAAAAAAAAAATGAGGTATTCAACTTATGTCAGAACTAACTTACAACGGAATCGCCAGAAGGGAATCCTGTCATAAGTCGGGGACTACCTGTATATCATCTGAAAACAGACATACATATATATATCATATATATATATACACACCATATATCATCTGGAAACATAGATACAGGCAGTTCCCTACTTATGACAGGGTTCTGTTTTCGACAACTCAGCTGTAACTCAGTTCTGACATAAGTCAAATGCCTCACTTTTTTTTTTTTTTTTTTCAGTCTTTGTTATTACTGCCATAGCCCGCTATACGGCGGTGTTTTGACAGTAAATCGTAACACTGAGCATTTGTGAGTGAACATCTAGGAATGATAACATCAGCAAATTACAGGCTGCAACACTGTATGTAGTACTTATTACTAACCTTAAGATTTACAAAAAAAAAAAAAGATGGTCGTAAATGTAGTTCATCATAACTCGAATACATTGTAAGTCAGGAACTACCTGTATGGTATATGCATATGATGTATACGTCATCTATATCTATATCTGGAGCCTTGGTGGCGAAGTGGTTAGAGCTGGGCTGCTCACCCAAAGGTTGGCAGTTCAAATCCACCAGCTGCTCTTTGGAAACTCAATGGGGTAGTTCTACTCTGTCCTATAGGGTCACTATGAGTTGGAATTGACTTGGAGGCAATGGGCTTGGTTTTTTGGATGCCTATATCTATATCTATGCCTATGCTTATATCTATACCTATATCTGTCTCTGTCTCTATCTCTATCCCTATCTCTATAAAATCTTCTAACTTCTAAGGTTTGTCCTTTGACCCAGGTTTCAGAATTCTTTGCTCAGAAAGCTCTAACCTTTCAGAAACGTAAAAATATAGTATATAACATAATATTTACATATGATACATAGATGATTAATAACTAGATACATAAACAATGATAGATAGATAGAATTAAAAGAGATAGCGTTATATTTTGTTGATTGAAAGCAAGTGTAGGTTCACTCACAGTCAATTGCTGGTTGAAAGACTGGGCAGAAAATGCCTCTTATCTGAGTTTTGTTGTATTTAAAATAGTGAAAATCTTACCTATCCTACAGGATTGTTGTGAGGAGAAAATAAATTAGGGAACTTAAAAGTCCTGCCAGAGTCTAGTCCATGCATTTGACAAATATAATTCCCTTTGATTCCATTGGTACCTACCCTCCCTCATGTCTACCATTTCTGTTTTAACTAATAAAACATTATGTTGTTGTTATTAGGTGCCGTCAGGTCAGTTCCGTTTCACAGCAACCCTATGTACAACAGAACGAAACACTGCCTGGTCCTGTGCCAATAAAACTTCATAGCTTCTGCATAAGGGTTCTGTATAAACACTCCTCTTCTGGTTTCATAAAGGGTAGCATTATTAATGGTCATTTTACCCTTTGAAGTACCATCAAGTTGGCTCAGTGTTCCCAGATAATATATGGTTATATAGAAAACTATTTTTAAAAGAATGTTCTTAAAATAAATAATCAAGTCTAATCATAGGAAGTATAGTCTTTATTTCAGAATGGTTTTTTTTTTGTAGAATCTCTACAAATAATAACTTAACCTTAGAAAATACCTTTTACTTGGTAGACTTGTAGTTAAAATGACACCTTAATCTTAGCCTGTCTCTTCTGCTGTACACACGAAAAGAAGAAACAGGTATCTCAAAATTCAATCAGCAAATACAAATAATGTGTTTGAACTGAAGACAATAATTTTCAAAAATATTAATAATCATAGCTTACTAACTTACACATAATTCTTTTTGCTTCTTACACGAAAAGCGAGAAGTAATACTTCCTCTTTAAATTCCATCACTGTAGATCTTTTTCATCACCTTAGTAGGCAGTCAGTGTACTATAGTCAAGCTGTACTAAAATACTCTCTATATTCAAAGTAGTAAGTGCAACTTAAGTAAGTACAAAGTAGTAAGTAAAATCATTTACATCTGCCTCATCTATTATCATCTTTACCGTATTTTCACATATATTGTTTTATTTGGTTTCTCGCAATATTTTCATGAAAAATTTCAAGCAGGAATTGTTATTTCCAATTACAGAAGATTAATTTACTGAGTAACAATGTCTAAAACTGGTGCTTATATATCCAGAGCCCAAATATCCACTCCATTCCTTCAAATTGACACATTTCAGCCATTAATTAGTATCAAAGCATTTAAAATCACTTTAAGAAGTGTTTTAGTGTGACGATTAAGATTGCGGATCCTTATCAAACTGGCCTCAGTTTAAATACTTGCTTTCTGCTGTACTAGGTATATGACTTTGGCCAAGTTACTTAAGTTTTGTAACCTGTCGACAGAAAAACCGGCATAATAAAATTACTTCATCAAAAAATATATTATAAAAACAACTAAAAACATTTCCATTAAAAGCCCCTAGTAGACTGCCTGGAATCAACTGAATACTGAAAATCCTCAAAATACTGAAAAACACTGATAATATGGTGATGATGATGATGACAATGATTAACAAACAAACAAAACCTAGAACAAATACAAGAGCAAGCACTTGTAGAATATCCACATTGTGCCAAGCATGTTTACATTAATTATTATTTTTAAATTAATTTACACATTTTAATTGGCAGATGAGGAAATCCCAGCCCAGTGGGGATAAGTGATGGCTCCTGAATTAAATTCCAAGATTCTTGCTCTTGTCATCTAACAATAGCTGCCTACCTTAAACGACCATCAAGAATTACAAATATAGGTCATATTTTGCTGTTTTGATTGTCGTTGTTGACTTTAGCTAGCAAAGAGTAGTTTCAAGAAAGCTGGATTCAGGATCTTGGAAGAAAGACGAATATATCATAGAAAATAATTTTTGCTTTTATAGCTAGTAAATCTCAGTAACTTAACACAGTAAAATTCAATTTCTTTTTCAAACAAAGTCCAAAGAATCTGTTTGAAGATTTTCCTGGTTGGTGTGGTGGGTCATTCCATGTGATCATTCAGGAAACTAGGCTCATTCAGTGTCGGATCTGCTATCACTTAGGGATTCTCTGGTTCATCCTCCACACCACACTGACATGTGGGACAAGAACATGAAGATCCTTCCTGGCCTTGCCTAAAAGTGGGATACATCAATGCTTTCCTCTTTATATTACCCAGAACACAGGTTTTGGTAGCATATACCAGCAATGAAGGACGGAAAATGCATTCTGACCGAGTGCCCACGAGGAAAATGAAAAGGGCTTTGGGGAACACTTAGCAGATTCTGTCATCGTGAATAAAATTTAGGGATGGAACCTATTGGGGTGAAGGAAGATGAATCTTTTCCTGGTTGAGAGTATAGAAAAATCATTGGTGTTTCATATCAAAAAGTTATAATACGGGCTAAAAGTTGTTACTTTTTGCCATGAATCATTCATAGTGATTTTCATAGGTTATTTCATTTAAACTTCACTTCAGTCTTGTAGGGTAAGTGATACATTTTGATATCTATATTTATTTACATTATCCAGAATATAAATAAGAGATTTCTAGAATAGAGATCAGAGTTTTTATTCCTTAGTGTAAAAATCAAATCCATTTCCTTTGCCCCAATTCTTCCCATTTCTGAGAAGATGTGATGAGAACCAGATGTTACCCTACATATCCAAGAGGAGCTCTGACAATGTGAATCTTGGAGCTTGTGTACACCCTGCCTCCTCCCTCCTGAGACAGGAAGACGTACTTAATATCTTTCATATAAACAAATTTTCCTTGGAAAGAGAAGGTGAAGGCTCCTGAAATCCTACTCTTTGGAATGTAAATAAATATCTCCAGGCAGATCTAAGGCACACATCTCAATGTTTACAATACAGGATTTTATCCTCCTTTGAAATGTAAGCACACATCTCAAGATGTAAGTCTCTCTGGACAGTGTCTTACTATATAATTACCTTCTAACTTCCAAGGTTTATTCTTTGACTCAAGTTTCATAATTCTTTGCCCAGAGCCCTAACCATGCAGAAACACAACACTTTCTCTACAGCCCACAGTATTATAGATGAAGAAACTGAGGAAAAGGGAAGTGTAATAAGCTGCCCAAGATTTCACCGGCAGAAAGTAGTATAAAGACAATTCAAATCCACTTTAGTGTTCATTTTTAACTACTAGCAGTATGACTACCAGAAATGTGATCTTGTACCACTGTTGTGCCATTGAGAGAAAATATGCATCTTGGTCTGAAAGTTGCTTTTATGTGAATCCTTACAGTATCTCAATAAAAGTAATATACAAAAAAAGAACACTAATTTCCATAGATGTGTTCAAATTTTTTTTATTGTTGTAGTGTAAGTGAAAGTTTACATTTCAAGTTAGTCTCTTATGCAAAAATGTCTACATACATTGTTATGTGACCCTAATTGCTCTTCCTATACTGTGACAGCACACTCCTCTTTTCCACTCTCGATTTCCCATGTCCATTCAACCAGCTCCTGACCCTCTCTGCCTTCTCATCTCACCTCCGGACAGAAGCTGCCCATTTAGTCTTATATATCTACTTGAGCTAAGAAGCACACTCTAGAAGAGTTTCATTTTATGTTCCACGGTCCAGTCCAGTCTTTGTCTGAAGAGTTGGCCTCGGAAATTGTTTTAGTTCTGGGCTGACAAAGAGTCTGGGGGCCATGCTTTCTGGGGTTCTTCCAGTCTCAGTCAGACCACTAAGTCTGGTCTTTTTACTAGAATTTGAGTTCTGCAGCCCACCTTTCTCCTGCTCCATCAGGGACTCTCTGTTTTGTTCCCTGTCAGGGTTGTCTTTGGTGGTAACCGGGCAGATGTGTTCAAATTTACCAAAAAATAATAAATTCTTATGTTCATGTTTTCTCTAGCTTGAATGATAAAACAGAAAGAAGCCAGGATCATTGGATCTTAAATACGATATCATAAAAATGACAATGACCTAAAAACATTACAGGACAATTTGCAAGTACTTTACCTTGTGTTCCTAAGCAACTAAATATGGCTAATTAAAGATGGTTGCAATGTCTTGACACTTGTCTCATTGAGAAATGCTATATATGTCCCCTACATCGACAAGGAACTGTCAAATTCAAGCCAGATTCAGAAGAGGACGTGGAACAAAGAATATCATTGCTGAAGTCAGATGGATCTTGGTTGAAAGCAGAGAATACCAGAAAGACGTTTACCTGTGTTTTATTGAGTATGTAAAGGCATTCAACTATGTGGGTCATAACAAATTATGGATAACATTTCAAAGAATGGGAATTCCAGAACACTTAATTGTGCTCATAAGGAACCTGTACACAGACCAAGAGGTAGTCGTTAGAACAGAACAAAGGGATACTGCATGGTTCAAAATCAGGAAAGGTGTGCATCAGGGTTGTATCCTTTCACCATACTTATTCAATCTGTATGCTGAGCAAATAATCAGAGAAGCTGGACTATATGAAGAAGGTGGCATCAGGATTGGTGGAAGACTCATTAACAACCTGCAAAATGCAGATGACACAGCCTTGCTTGCTGAAAGTGAAGAGGACTTGAAGCACTTACTAATGAAGATTAAACACCTTCAATACGAATTACACTTCAACATAAAGAAAATAAAAATCCTCACAACTGGACCAATAAACAACATCATGATAAACAGAGAAAAAATTGAAGTTGTCAAGGATTTCATTTTACTTGGATCCACAATCATTGCCCATGGAAGCAGCTGTCAAGAAATCAAGTGATGTACTGTATCGGTCAAATCTGCTGCAAAAGACCTTTTTGAAATGTTAAAAAACAAAGATGTAACTTTGAGGACTTTCTACTTTAATGTCCCTGTGTTAGGGCCAACATGATCTTAATTAAACAAAAATTTTACATAGCAATAGAGTGTAATAATTAAGAGCATATGCTTTGAGGTTAATGTGTCAGAGTGTCTAGTTCAAAATCTCTGTTCCATCATATGTTAGCTTTGTGACCTTGAGAAGGTTATCCGCCTGTGTATGTGTTTAAAAAGTTAATATGTCTTAAGCTCTTGCCTGGTTTATGTAAGTGCTCAATAAATGTTACCTCATATTGCTATGGCACTTTCAATTATCTTGCCTCAGTAAGGTAGGTTCTTGTTCATATCCCCTACTTACAAAGAAGGAAATTAAGGTTAAGAAAGTAGTGTATAGTAAAAGGATTAAGAGGGCAAGCTCTGAAGTCATACTAACCCAAATCAAACCCATTTCCTTTGAGTTGACTCCAACTCATAGCAACCCTATAGGACAGAGTACAGCTACCCCATAGGACTTCCAAGGAGCAGCTGGTATATTCTACTGCCGACCTTTTGGTTAGCAGCTGAGCTCTTAACCACTATGTCACCAGGGCTCCGCAGTCATACTACATGGGTTCAAACCCTAGCTTCCACGATATCCTTGCTGAGTGAACCTGAGCAAAATATGTAACCACTCTATGCCAGTGTCCTCTTCTGTAAGAAAACAACACTCACTGTCTCCTAGGGGTGTGCAGGAATTAAACCACGTCATGAATATAAAACACTTAGAATTGTGACGGGCCCATGATAAACACTAAGTGATTTTAGCTGTCATTATTATCCCACAATTTTTATAAGTGGCAGAACTATAACTTGAGCCCATAACATATGACTCTAAATTCTTCACTCTAGGATTTTGATTGACTAATACACTCATGTCAAACTGTTGCCTCTTTCAGCAGAAGTAAAACATTTATTGAGTGGGAACAAACCTGACCAGGGTCTAAATCAGAAGGAAGCAGCAAGTGCCTACATCTTGCCACTTTTCATGTGACTCAATTATCTGTTGCTTGAACATAAATTATATGCTTCTTCTATAGAATGACAATGCTGGATGCTATTGTATGGCATGGGATGACGCACTATGAAACCAGAGATTAAAAATGAAAAAAAATAATCAAAGTTGTGACATGGGCTGTCAAAAACTTGGAATCCCAACTATTTTCTTTGAGGTTAGACATCATTACTCACCCCTAATTCACTGTTACCATGGGGGATTCCACCCAGAAAGATTTCATGTAGACATAAAGGAAATACCAGACACAGTGCTTAGGACTGCTGTGTGTTCTGCAGGAAGTTGGTGAGCGAAAGATGCTCCCTACACTTTCTAACTCTGCTATTGATTTGAAGCATGACACTAACAGCTAAAGTGGGGCTCCAGGGATGGGTGTGGGTGGGAAGATAGTAATTCACACAAAACCCAGGAAGTCAGAGAAGGGTGTCAGATATTAGTTCAAGGGACAGGCTGATAGTAATGGAAAGAGAAGCAAATTGTGACTTCACAGTGGGAACTGAAACCAAAAGATGAGTCCATAGAGGAAGGAGAAAATAAAATACCCATTTTCTTAGCTAAGGGTCCCAAGGTTGAAGGTTTTTAGAAAAAAGGAGAAGAGGTGACAAAGCTATTTAGAAGAGTAAGAGGTTGAAGAGATTTTCTCACATTGCTAGGATGTCATTGTATTAGAGTGACTTGTGAGAAAAATGAATCATGCCTGACTTAGAATCTACCCTGTGCCACACCACAGTCACATCAGAAAAGTTCATAAGAAACATGATGTGTGTGTTCTGTGTGTGTGTGTGTGTGTGTGTGTGTGTGTGTGTGTGCGCGCGCTGAGGCAATACAGATTATAGAGAAGTCCTTTAAACTGACTCTGTATTTTTCAAATTATAATTTGAATTACTAAAATAAACTAGGATTTATTAAGGACATATAGAATCAACGGAAGGCAAGGAAATAAGACTTGGACTGGCAGGAATGCAGGAAAAAAAATGCTGAAGGTCAAGTAGCAAGAAGCAGAAAGCATATCAACTGATTCCCAGCCAGAACAGTCTAGTAAGGATGCTGCTACTAGCGGTACCACCATCACAACACCATCATAGCTATCACTCCTGCTATTCAAATTGTCTCTATGCAGTCTCACCATCTGTGTGCCATTCAGTCACAATTCAAAGCCTAGAAAAGGGAACACAATTAACCCGATCATTTGATACTAGGAATATGGCCCTCTTGGCCTTCAAGGTATGAAGTGAGGGGTAAGGAGTGTAACTAGAAACTGTCCTCCCCAAAAGAACACACCCACTATGGGAGAGATAATTCTCCATGATAAAAAAAAGAATTGCCTTTAGAAAGGGCAGTGGTGAGCAGTAGATGCTTATCAGCAATAAACCACAGTGGACTCCCAAGGTACTTCCAAGTCTAAGATACTACATTCAGACATGTGTACAGTCTACGAAGAAAATTAAAATAAGTCCACTACAGCCAAAGTATGACACTGAGTATACTGCACCTGAAATTAGAGACCATGTCAAGAAAAGATGTGACACATTAAACACTAATGACCAAAGACCATATGAGTTGTGAGATGACATCAAGGACATCATACATGAAGAAAGTAAAAGGTCATTAAAAAGACAATACAGAAAGAAAAGCCAAAATGGATGTTAGAAGAGACTCTGAAACTTGTTCTTGAATATAAAGTAGCTAGAGGGAATAGAAGAAATGAAGGAAAATTGCTGAACAGAAAATCTCAAAGGGCAGTTTGAAAAGACAAAGTAAAGTACTATAATGAAATGTCAAATACCTGGAGTTAGAAAACCAAAATGGAAGCACATGCTTAACATTTCTCAAGCTGAAAGAACTGAAGAAAAACATTCAAGCGTCTAGTTGCAACACTGAAGGATTCTATGGTCAAGATATTGAACAATGCAGGAAGCATCAAGGGAAGATGGAAATAATACACAGAAGTCACTGAAACAAAAAGAATTTGATGACAGTTCTTCCATTTCAGGAGGTGGCATATGATCAATAACTGATGGTATGCAAAGAACAAGTCCACACAGCACTGAAGGCATTCGCAAAAAACAAGACTCCGGGAATTGATGGAATACCGATTGAGATGCTCCAACAAACAGATGTAATGCTGGAAGTGCTCACTCGTCTATGCCAAGAAATTTATGACAGCTACCTAACCAATCAGCTGGAAGAGATCGATATTCGTGTCCATTCCAAAGAAAGATGATCCAACAGAATGTGGAAATTATTGAACAATATCATTACTATCACACGCAAATAAAGTTTAGCTGAAGAGCCTTCAAAAATGGTTGCATCAGTACATTGACAGGGAACTGCCAGAAATTCAAGCCAGATTCAGAAGTGGCATGGAATGAGGGATATCATTGTTGACGTCAAATGGATCCTTGCTGAAAGCAGAGAACACCAGAAAAATGTTTACCTGTGTTTTATTGACTATGCAAAGGCATTTGACTCAGTAGATCATAACAAATTATGGATAACATTGTGAAGAATGGGAATTCCAAGATACTTAATTATACTCATGTGGAAACTGCACATAGACCAAGAGGCAGTCATTAGACCAAAACAAGGAGAAACTGTGTGGTTTAAAATCAGGAAAGTTGTCCTCAGTGTTACAGCCTTTCACCATACTTATTCAATCTGTATGCTGAGCAAATAATCCAAGAGGCTGGACTATACGAAGAACGTGGCATCAGGATTGGAGGAAGATTCATTAACAATCTGCGATATGCAGAAGACACAACCTTGCTTGCTGAAAGTGAAGAGGGCTGGTAGCACTTACTGATGAAGCTCAAAGACCACAGCCTTCAGGATGTATTGCACCTCAGCATAAAGAAAACAAAATTCTTCACAACTGAACCAATAAGCAACATCAGGATAAACGAAGAAAATATTAAAGTTGTCTACAATTTCATTTTACTTGGATCCACAATCAACACCCATGAAGCAGCAGTCAAGAAATCAAATAACATATTCTATTGGTCAAATCTACTGCAAAAGTCTGCTTTAAAATGTTAAAAAGCAAAGATGTCACTTTGAGGACTAAGGTGTGCCTGACCCCAGCCATGGCATTTTCGATCACCTCTTATGCATGCAAAGGCTAGACAATGAATAAGGAAGAACAAGGAAGAATTGATACCTTTGAATTATCATGTTGGTCAAGAATATTGAATATACCATGGACTTTCAAAAGCATGAACAAATCTGTCTTGGAAGAAATACAGCCAAAATTCTTCTTAGAAGCGAGGATGGCAAGACTTTATCTCACGTAATTTGGTCATGTTATCAGGATGGAGAAGGACATCATGCTTGGTAAAGTAGAGGGTCAGCAAAAAAGAGGAAGACCCTCAAAAAGATGGATTGACACAGTGGCTGCAACAATGGGCTCAAACATAGCAAATATTACGAGGATGGTGCAGGACCGGGCAATGTTTCGTTCTGTTGTATATAGGGTCGCTATAAGTCAGAACCGACTCCATCGCACCTAACAACAACAACAAAATAGTCTATGATGCATCTGGAATAAAAGTTACGCATTATTTAATCTTGTGTACCTTAGGCTTAAAAAATTATTTTTTTAAATTAGAGTCAACTGTAATGAGTATTATTGAAATAGGAGTTCATGATATAAAATTTCAAATTATTCTGTAGTTGATTATTTAGGTAACAATGGGGCATGAGTTAAAATTTGCAGGTATAACACAAAGTCCTTTTGATAATGACGACTGAGTAATCACACTGTGCTTTATATCCTTTTTTAATGATTCTTCAGGGTCTTATGGACAGTTAGTAAATTCAAAAATTCACATTCTTTCCGGGATGCTTGGAATTCATCTAAAGCTACAAATTTTATTGACTTCTTCATAATTGCTTTTTGATTATTACAGTAGTGCTGTGATAATGAGCTTGGTTGTAATTTGCCATACCACAGGAATTTATATTTACATGAAATAGTGAATCTATGTCCAGGGAATTTCAGATGACTCAGTTCCAACTCCCACAAGACTTTGTTAAAAAGCAGTAGGTGCCTGAGAATGTAAGATGGGCAGGAAGTACAGGAGTTAGAACCATAATGAGAAAGAATACTAGCAATGGAGAGTAGTGATAGTGACAGTCGTATAGCAGCAGCAGGAGGAGGAGGAGGAGGAGGAGGAGGAGGAGAAGACTCAGTAGTAGTAGCAGCGCCGACTAATAGCTATTGCTAGTGTTACTAGTATTAGGATTAATTGCTAAGACCAAATATTTTTATGTGCTAGGTTGATATAAGAATTTTACAACTGAATACTTATTATAAACTCATAATTATGATCTTATTTGTATCATAGCTTTTGCATCGTCATTACCATCATAATTATCTTCATCATCATCATCATCCTCTGCCATGCTAGTTGCTAGGTATAGTCTTCTCAAATTGCTTACAGTCCATTAGGGAAGGACATCATACACTAACTATAAATGAGATAACTGTTAAATGCTAGAGGAAAACACAACATTATAGATGTTCTGAAAGTTCTAATTTCGTCTTTTGAATGTTTAAATTTGATTGGAAGGCAGGATTTCAGTGAAGGTTTAACACAGAATGTGACATTTTAGCTTGACTTTGAAGAAAAGGAGGAATTTCCAAAGGCAGAGAAATAGAAAAAAAAAAAAGAATTACAAGAATGAGGAAGTAAGAAAATAAACTTGAATTCTGTAAAGCATACATTTGATTTTACTTTTACACTCAATTGCTTACCAACCGTATCATTTGAAGTAAAACCAAAGTTCTTAAGATGACTTATATGGCTCTGTAGACTTCAGCCCCCCAACCTTCTGGTGTTCTTCACCTTCCCATTCTGTGTCAGCCATAAATGTCCTCCTTTTTTTCTTCAAACACTCCGAGCATATTTTTTCCTCAGTCTTTTCACTTACTAGTCTTTCTTCCTGGTATCCTCATCCCTCAAGTAAAAGCAATTATATCCATTCAGGTCTCCACCCAAATTTCGTCTTATGAATGAGACTCCCTCTGAGCACTGCTTATAAAATAACCAATGGCACACTACCCCAAAATTTCTACAGCTCCAGCCTTGATCAAAGGGCTCCCTAAGTATTAGAAGGCTAGATATGTGAGTTTTGAAGCAAACCTTAGCATGGTAAGTATGCGGACTAATTTCCCTAGCTTTGGGTATAAGACCTTCCATAAGACTTTTCTGCACTCCTCTATGCATAGAAAAACAGAAAAGAGCAAAGCACTCTCCGCCTCATGGAGCCTACATTCTGAAGAGAGAAAACATACATACGCCAGATAGCTAGATAATAGGTAATTAATATTAATAATAGGTAGATAGGTAGGTAGATAGGTAGACGGATGGGTGGATGGGTGGATGAATGGATGGATAGTTGGAGAGAAGGATGGATGGATAGGTTTGTTTTTAGTTGCCATCGGATCAATTCCAATTCATGGCAACCCCATGTGTTACAGAGTAGAACTGTTCCATAGGGTTTTCTAGGCTGTAATCCTAACAGAAGCAGATCACCAGGACTTTCTTCCATGATATCACTGGGTGGGTTCAAACCACCAACCTTTAGGTTAGCAGTAAAGCACAAACCATTTGCACCACCTAGGAACTTCAGAGAGATATATAGGGGAAAATGACTTTTAAGTTATCAAGCACTGAAACTTTAGTGGAGGAAACTTGAGGTATGAGGTGGTTAAGTCAGACATAAAAGAAATATTGGTTTTAGTACAGGAGAAACCAAGGTTTGAATTTCAGTTCCACCTTTAATTAAATCATCAAGGATATGATGGGAAAACCCCTTGAATCTCTAAACACATTTACTCATCTGTATTTTTGCCTTCTTTGCCAGATAATTGTAATAATTAGAAACATTATTAGTATCATCATTATTACGATTATGTAGAGTAGTATTCATTTTGTTTAGGTAATATAGAAAGGTAACACTGAAGCACATTGCAGCAACATTTTTTTCTTTATGTAGTTACGATTAATAACTATTAACACACATCTGAAGTAACTTTAAATTGCATATATACTTGTTATATTGTATACTTTTGATTCTTTTTAATCATTTATACTATTTTCCTTACATTCTGAGTAAAAATGTGGTCTTCTCTGACGTTTTCAATTAACATAGTGATATAGAGATGGAAGATACACATACAGATACAGATGTAGGTGTCGGTGTAGATGTCGTTGTAGATATGGGTGTGGATGTGGATGTAGATATAGATATATAGATATAGGTATAGATACAGATATAGATACACACAATTGGAAGGAGGTAGAGAGAAAGCAAAAAGAGATACAGACACTTAAGGAATGAAGGGTCTGATTTCTAGACAATCTACCCTGAATCTCTAAAATGGGGCAGAGTAATAGGATAGTTTATCACAGTTTATCTTTTGAGAATGTCTAATTTCTTTTGCTCAAATTGTGAGACTGACATACAAACTGAGAATTTAAGATGTGATTTGCTAAGCACATCTGAACATGTGACTCCCCATCCTTAATACCTTTCAATATCTCAAAATAAAGTCAACACAGATTCATGGCAAGCAATTTTCTTCATATCCTAACCTCTGCTCACTTGTCAAGTCTTCTTGTTCACTACCTCTCTCTTCACCACATCCTCACCCTAAGATTCACGCCAATTAATTACAGGTGTCAAATTGTGCTTTCTCAGCTCTAGGTTTTGAAAGGAGTCCCAGAGTGGGGCAAACGGTTAAGACTCTGGGCTCTTAACCAAGATCAGAGGTTTAAGTCCACCTAGAGGTGCCTGGGAAGAAAGGCCAAGTGATCTACTTCCTAAAGATCACAGCCTTTGGAGACCCTGTAGAACACAGATCTACTCTGACACTCATGGAGTCGCCATGAGTCGGAATCCACTTGACAGTAACTAGTTGGTAGGTTTTGAGAAAAATGTGCTGTCCATTCCGCCTTCCCTCTGTCTCCCACCTGTTTAACTCCTATGTGCCCCTCAGTCTCAAATTCTATTGCACGTTGACCAAGAGAACTTTCCTGATCCTTCAGAACTGAGCCAACTTTTTCCTGTCTTAGCATTGTCTCATGATGTTAGAAGATACTTTGCCTTTCAAGTTGTATATCTTCTACTGACTTCTCAGGAGCCCTGGTGACACAGTGGTTAAGAGCTCAGACTGCTAACCAAAAGGTCGAATTCACCAGCTGCCCCTTGGAAACCCTATAGGGCAGTTCTACTCTGTCTTATAGGGTCACTATGGGTCAGAATCTACTGGACAGCATGGATATTGGCTTTATCAAGGATAGTTTCCTGTCTTGTTCACGAATATATCCACTAACATGGCCTAGCTCAGCACCATCCTAATACAGATCTTTGGAAAGTATTTGATGAAAGAATAGATTAACGATTTCATGAATAAACAAAGTTACCATACCAAAAAGAATGATCTTTACAGAGCTTATGCCCTAATTCTAAAGCTGCATAAATTCCTCATTACAAATTAGTGAACTGATATCTGACTCATCAGTATGTGTGAGCTTCATCACTATGAGTCAGTCAACCAAAGCTTCTTCAAGCCTGAGCCAACTAATAAAACTGCTTTTCTACACTTGAAAATCAGGGGTGACTGTACGTGGATGCCCTGACCTCAAGCAAGTGAGCAGCAATGCTCTTTGAAATATCTGCTGCTCAGTGATTCTCAAACTTTGGTATTCATTTATCGTCACAATTTTGTCTTATTTATATACCTCACATGTTACTAGTTATACAATATTTGCCTTTGAATTGAATTAATTTGACCGAGTTTTTACTAGCCTCATGTAAAAACAAAATTATCCATGAAATTCTGAGTCTGCTATTTAAATACTTAATTTAATGGTAAGTCAACACTAATTTATATTGCTGGAAGTGTCAGAAAGTTTGATTGAAAAATAGGATTATGCACGAAAATTTCAGAGGGTGTCTGATATGGAGCATAGGGTTTTGAAAGTTCATTTGAAAATATGCATATATGCATAATGTATGGAGACTAGCCGGGAAGAAAAAAAAAATCAACAGTAAGCAGTGAAAATAACAGAGTAATTCAATGACCCTCATAGAACTTATGTGAGGCACTATGACATAGCCACTACCAGAAGATAAAAAATAGTTCAACTGAATTCTAGATTATAAACTATAAACACATTTCCTGTGAGATTGTTAACCATTGTCATAGGGCAACATTTGTAGTAACTGTTAAATGAGAAACTATTTTGTTCTGTAAGCCTTCATCTTAAGTGAGAATAACAGCACAATTGGAAGAGCGTAGTCAGTGTCACTGAACTGTGCATGTAGAAATTTTTGAAATGGTGTATCTTTGGCTATGTGTATTTTCACCAAAAAAAAGGTTGAGAAGTTAGAGGGTTGACATGTTGTGGGGTTGTTAACCAATGCCATAAAACAGCATGTGTACTACTATTTCATGAGAAGCTATTTGTTCTGTAAGCCTTCACCTGAAGTACAATTAAAAAAAAATCAAAAACAAAAAACAAATAAACACATTTCCTTAAGGGAAGAGGTGACTAGGATCAGACACTGAGCTAAGAAGCCAGCTAGAAGACAGAAGAAAGAAATATTGAGAAGATACAAAGGAAAATTTCAGAAAAAGAACAGTGTGTAAGTCCCAAAGTGGAGGCTTAAAAAATACCAGGATGTTAATCTCCTCTGAACTCCAACAGAACATCAGCTGAAGCTTGGTACCTGGCATCACCTCTCCTTTGCATTGCACAGCATGGGTTGACCACCCCAAAGTTCTCAGCAGCAGTTAATTGCATGACATTATGGCTTCATTAATCTTTGCAATGGCAAATATTTTGAAAAATATAATTAATACTACAGGAGTGAAATGCCCTAAAATTCCATTTTGTGTGTGTGTGTGTGTGTGTGTGTGTATCGCCTTTCTGAAAAGAAAAACGATTGATTAGTTAAATCTATAATAAATCTTGATCATCCTCTAAAATTGAAGGCTATCACTGGATTTCCAGTCTTAATAATACTTCTATTTTGATTAAAAATACAAGTGTGATATCCTAGAAAACGCACGGGTTTTGCATTCAAAAGTAAGTTTGAATCCTGGCTCCACTAAGTTTTGTCATACCCCAAAAAGTGGGTCATATTACCTCAGAGATAACAGCATGAGAATTAAATGAAATAATGCAAGTGAATAGCACATTGTAGGTGAATAAAAAATGATAGCTACAATACTAGTATGAAGAGTAAGTTTCCAGGCTCCACTTTAATTATATTTCACCCATGCAAAGGTAGGCAAAAGACTGAAAAAAAAAAGGAATTCTTTTCAAAATCAGAATGCATATGGATTCCTAGTGAGGAAATTACTAAGGAAGTTAACCACAAGGGTAGAAGTATAAGAGAGGAATTATAAGGGGCGCCTTCCAAGCATAAGCAGACGGCGTAACAAAAAGATACAAAGGTAAGCAATACACATTGTGATCATGAAACTAAGTGGAGGAAAGAAAGCATAATGAATAGGATTGTGTTGCAAAGTAGATAAAAGGTATTTCTACAGAAAGTAGTTTGCTCAGTAAATGAAAGATTACTTGTTCTATTATAGTTTTTTTAGTAAATAAAAGTTCTGTTTATTCATTTGATTTACAAATATTTTTGAATACCTTCTATGAATCGTTTACAGGTCTCCTATTATTTTACAGTAGGGTGCTTATGTAAGTTCAAATATATTAGATAACCTGTCGACTGCGTATTTCTAGTTTTTTAATAGTCGCCTATACCCAAATGTCTTCTAGATACCTAAATTTAACATAATGAAAACAAAACGCATTGTCTGCTCCAGGTATCCAAACTGGCTTTCTGTGCAAATGCCAACCCCAGTGGATTGATACCCACTTAAGCAAAATGTTAAGAAAGATTATTAAGTCTAGTCAAAGTTTAAGGAAGAATGATTGATCGATGAGTCATCTTAGCAGCAAGATGCAAGACGAAAGAATGCCAGATATTTTATCTCAAAACCTGTTCCTCTTCAAGTATGCCCATTCATGCTATTCTTGACTTTTTCTACCTTATCATCTTGTCCTCACACATGCAATTGGTTAATAAGTCATCTTGATTCCATTATAATGAGGCTAATCATAATAATTAAAATTAAATGGATGAGTACTAAGAAAAGCAGATACCTGCTTGGAAAAGTAGAGGGTCAGTGAAACAGAGGAAGACCCTCAAGGAGATGGATTGACACCGTGGCTGCAACAGTGGGCTGAAGCAGAGCAACGATGGTGAGGCTGGCGCAGGACCGGGCAGTGTTTCATTCTGTTGTACATAAAGTCACTATGAGTTGGAACCAACACTAAGAGCCTGGAAAACTGCTGAACTCATGAAGTAGATTATCTTCTTTAAATTGCATAACACCCCTATGTGGTAAGTATTATTCTTTTTATACTTTAGTCTTGACAAGGTATAGCAATTTCCCAAAGTCCACTTGGTTAATAAATGGTGACAGCAAAATTTAAATTGCAGACTCTATATGCCAGAGAGAGATGAGCATTCCTTTAAAGAATATCATCTAGATAAGAATTTTAAAGACTCTTAGTTGGAATTTACTTAACATACGGACCATCAAGCCAGCAATAACTCTATTCAGACAATTTTCTACATTACAAGACATTTTACATTTAAATCACCTGGGGCATTTTTCAAAAACGTAAATAATTCCACCTAACACCAGACCGAGCGATCAGTGTCCCACAGTGAAGCCCAGAAATCTGAACTCATCAATTTCCTCAAATAATTGTTCTGCATACCAAAGTTTGTAAGATAGTTATTTACAAACTTTTGGCATTGTTCCTGGGTAAAGACAATAGAAAAACACTCTTCGTTTAAGGAAGTTTCCAAATTTTGCTATGTGTACATGATTGTTTTAGAAAAAATGTTTTAAGATATATTCCAGAAGACCAGGGGTTGAATATAAGAACTCATAAATAGAGTATTATGTCATAAATGAAACAACAGTGAGTTCTAAAATAACTTAAAAATTGAGTTAAATCAAATATATTAAACTTAATATAATTATAAAGCTGAAAGAAATACCATGGATCTATCTTGCCACAGAAGATATATCATCTAAAATTAAAAGTGTGAGAGGGGTCATGGAAGAAGAGAGAAAAATAGTGTTACGTGTTAAGTGCTTTGTTTTACATACAAGGGGAATATATGTTTCTATCTTTTTTATTGCTTTAATAGTAAGTGAATTTTCATTTAAGAAAATTTAAGTAGAATTTAAATCAGTGATAATAAAGGAAATTCAATTTAAGAAAATACTAAGTAGAATTTGAATTACAAACAGGATAAATGCAAAGCAAATGTAATCTACTTTGCAAAGAATAGCAACAAACAAAAGAACAAAGTACAGAACACCAAAGAGTGGACACAAGTAAGACTTTTTTTTTATGTCATTAACCAGAGCAGTTGGAAATTGCCTAATTCAAAGACAAATTCTCTCACATAGGCTCAAAAAGGCAAAAATTCAACTAAACCTTTCAAAGAGAACCATCAAAAAAAAAAAAAAAAGAAATCCAATTCAATAGTCCTTGAAAAAATACGTCTATTCAGTTATG
>NW_004443959.1:19791410-19818842 GCF_000243295.1 Trichechus manatus latirostris | reverse complement strand
CTGGTTTCTAACATTTTTGGGGAAGTACTGGAAAAATAATGTTCAAAATCAGCTTATTGTTCAGCAAATTAATAAAATGTTCTGTTTTATTAACTATGATAATTCATTTGAATTACATTTTACACATATATACTTTCCTCAAAATTGTATTTGTCTTCCTTTAATGGTTGGGAAATACTTTTGACCTTAAACTGCATGAGATTTGTTTCTGTGAAAATAACACTACAAGAAGGAGGCTTTGCTGCATTTTATTAAAGATACTCCAGTTATTAATACAGTTCAAATAATTTAATGACCATAACTGTAAGTATTCATTTTCAGTATTTTAAACTTCAGTTCAAACACAATTTTTGATCCTGAATTGGATTTTTAGCATTTCTCCAAAAAACAGTTCAGTGTCCAAGGCATATTAAAGTTTCTATGAAATAAGCAAAGATGCATCAACAAATAAACCCGTTTCTTTGCAGCTCTCTCTATTATCCACACTTTACATTCACTTCCCTTTAAATGAAATCTATTATCTTACTAATTTTCCATGTGCAATCCATAGAGGGAGCCCTGAATAAATTAATTCATCCCCTCAGTTTTTAATTCATGCTTAGGGAAATTTGAACTCAAATTTATGAATTAGTTTCAAATCTAAACATCTGTTCTCTCACATTCAAGGCTTGTGTTCTTTTTTTATTTTTTCTTCTTCTAATATTATATGGATCATACTGGTGAAAACTTGTTTAATATCAGGCCACAGGTATTTTTGTTATCAGGCCCACATTTTGAAGAGTTTTAATTAAAATGCTCTAGATATTTTGATAAGTCATCTTTTTAAAAATGGTATCTATTTTAATTAGAACACTGAATGTACTTAAAATAGTTTTGTTGTATATTAACCAGTATACAAGCCTCAGTTATAATTATTGTTATTATTATTTATGGCACTTATTGCTGCATGAAATTATGTTTTATTCATATAATACCCATTGCCATCTAGTTGGTTTCAACTCATAGTGACTTACAGGACAGAGTAGACCTGCGCCTCGTAAGATTTCCAAGGCTGTAATCTTTCCAGAAACAGACTGTTGCATCTCTCTCCTGTGGAACTGCCGGTGAGCTGGAACCAGACTCTTCAGTAAGCAGCCAGGCTCTTAATCACTGCACCACTACGGCTCCTTATATAATACACCAGTATGTGAAAGACAGGGTCTTCATGTCGTTGTTCACCTCTGTGTATCCAATACCCCAACTGGTGTCCAATAAAATCTGTTAGGTGCTTAATAACTGTTACTGAAGGAAGAAATGACTGCATGTAAATAAAGGCAAAGGCAGGTAGGAAGGAGCAAGCTTTGTATAATTATGGCGAGCAGCGTGCTCAGATCAAAACATCCTGGTGTTCAGAGTAGATTCAGGAGGTAGATACTAACCATGGTGATCCACGAATCCCACTGTGCATTCCTCCTCCAACAGAGCAAATTGTTCTCCGTGAAGCCTGGCTTACCTACGGGTGGAGGAGTGGATTTAGCAGGACGTGGGAAGTGGAGTGGTGAATTTGTTTTAGAAAGGTGTTAATTAACAATGTGGCCAAAGGATTCCAAGTAGGAGGCTATTGAGAACGTTAACATTAGTCAGGTGGAAGGAGATGTTTTGCTAGCAGGTACATATATATTTTTTAAAGTAACATATCTGTGTAGTAGATACTGAGGAATCAACCACTACGGACACCAATTAAATCTTATAATCCATTCCAGTCTCTAACCAGTACATCTCCCCTTCTAGACCCTTAATGTGAAAATGAACCACCTTTTTATTGTTGCTGTTAGCGGCTGTGGAGTTGGCCCCAGGCTCATAGGGACCCCACACTGTTATCACCGGCTGATTTTCAGAAGTAGATCGCCAGGCCATTCTTCCTAGTCTGTCTTAATCTGGAAGCTCTGCTGACACCTGTTCAGAATCATAGCAACATGCAAACCTCCAATGACAGACAGGGGGTAGCACATGAGGTGCACTGGCGGGTCATTGAACCAGGTCTTCCCATGGAGGGCAATAATTTTACCACTGAACCATCACGGCTCTCATTGTTGATTTACACTGAGAGAAAATTAAGGTAAAATTTATGAAAATTTCTAGTGAATGAAACAACGTTTCACAGCAATACAAGGCATTTTCTTCTCAAAGGAAGGCATTTTTGTCTTAATTAGTTAATTAATACTCCCAATTCTGTGCTTTACTGTGCCTTGGAAAATCCAGTGCAATTGGAGGAAGTAAAACGCTAGTTTTTAAAATTTCTGACCACTATAGCAGCAAATGCATGTGATTTGGGAAACTGATTGATCTGAAATGAATATTTAGCATGAATCAGAGCAAGATTTTTTTTCTTCTGTGGTTGCCTCTGATTTTACAGTGTGTGATTATTCACTAGTTTTTAAAACTCTTTCGTTATTCAGAAATGGCATACTGGATTAGAAAAAAAAAAACTATCAAAGAGAATTATTGTAATACCTGGTAAGCTTTAATTAACAGTTTCTAAATCAGCACCTTTACTATAATAAGGTATGGTAGGTCTTCTTTATCTTTCCGTGGAAATACACAGCAGCATTATCTTAATAATGCAGGATAAAAATACATTTTAATTTCAGCTAACCTTTTCTATTTAATTATTAAATGTAGAGGTACTCATAAAAGCACTTAAAATAAGTCATTTTCAGGATGACAAATGTTCCCATATTTTTAGTTTTCAGAATGCTAAGGAATTGAACTTTATTCTCATTCAAGTAACCTACTATGTCCCAGCACAATAAATGGAAGAAAGAAATTCATTAATTTATTTTATTGTGCCTTTCACCATTGATGACCTTTTCACCCTCAAACTTAGAATTATGTCCAGGTTTAAAATTATTTTATCATTATTATTTTTTTAAAATTCTAAACAAAAAAGCTTTCTCTCAAATAAACAAGTATGTTTCTAAACAATCACGTAATGTAGATGTGTATACCATACACCTACAAATATCAAGATATTTTAGAAAGACTAATTTCTACAAAAAATAGATACGCAAATAAAACAAACAAATAGCGAAAAATCGCTTACTTCACCCATACTCCACCCCCTAACACTCTGGTGTTTGTTCTGGATTGCTGGTTGCAATAACAGAGAGGGTTGGGTTTTTAATGGCCACCCGGTTTGAGAATCAAGGACTTACACCCCCAAGAGGCAGGAAACTGGAAGTGAAACATAGGTGGATTATTCAATAAGCAAAATAAGTGCAGTGCTTACCTTGCTTACCACATCATCTGTAGTGAAAAATTTCACATTTTTTCACCACATCAAAGTTCCGCTTCTAGGTATGGCTGGCATCTGTCTCTCTCCCAACCCCACAGCACCTTCCTACAGAAGCAAAGCCTCTTTTCAAATTTACAATCCCTAACAGGGGTGGATGAACCAGTAAGCAAGGTAAGCACAGGCCTACTTGTGCTTACTTCCTAATCTGTAGTGGTCATGCCTACCCCTGCTGACAAGGTGAAAACACACTTACAAATGGGATTCTTGACAGCTTTGTCTGTGAGAATGTGATTAAAAAAAACAAGCTATCTAGTGGAAAGGAAGACATTAATGAAATGTGTTAAAACTGACCTGTGGTCAGGTGGGAGACCAGGTGTTTTGTTTTGCTTTGCATGAATTCAGGCACAGAAATCTACCCTCAAGGGCGTTTAGAGTTCAAATTTCTCTGTGTAACACAAGAGTCTTCAAGCTGAGAAAATAATATGAAATTATTCTTGAGTCCGTGGTAGCTATAGAGGCAAATGTACAGCTAATCTCTAAATATTTTATATTGTGATGCTCTTTTAAATTATGTATTTTAAATTTTCAACTTCCAGTTGTCTGTGGCTAGCATACAGAAATACAACTTATTACTTACAAATCAAAAGGTTGACAGTTTAAACCCACCCAGCAGGACTTCAGAAGAAAGGCCTGTTGATCTACTTTTATAAGATTACAACCAAGAAAACCCTACGGAGCAGTTCTACTCTGTAACACATTGTGTTGCCTTGAGTCAGAACTGACAGTAGAGGAGGTTTTTTGGTCTAGTCTGCAAACCTGCTAAACTCACTTATTTATTTTAGTAGCTTTTTCCTAAATTCCCTAGGAATTTCTACACAGACAATCATGTCATCTGCAAATGTAGAAAAAATCAGGTCTTCCCTTCCAATTTTTTTTTTTTTTAACCTTACCTATTACACTGGCTAGGACTTCTAATACAACATTAAAGAGATGTGGTGAGAGTAGACATTGATGGCTCATTCCCATGTTCAAAATCAAAACCTAACTTGTTGCCATGGAGTCAATTCTGACTCACAGCAACCCTATAGGACAGAGTAGAACTGCCCCAGAGGGTTTCCAAAGGTGTGGCTGGTGGATTCAGACTGCCAACATTTTGGTTAGCAGCTGAGCTCTTAACCACTGTACCACGAGGGCTCCACCATTCCCATATTGGGGGGAAGTATTCTATCTTTCATCATTAAGTGTGATGTTAACCATAAATTTTTTCATAAAGATCTTTAAGGAAGCTTCC
The DNA here is from genome assembly GCF_000243295.1 of Trichechus manatus latirostris. Classification (NCBI taxonomy): domain Eukaryota; kingdom Metazoa; phylum Chordata; class Mammalia; order Sirenia; family Trichechidae; genus Trichechus; species Trichechus manatus. The sequence continues at coordinate 19,814,277 of NW_004443959.1, read as the reverse complement.
TTCTATTTCTTGGTTTTGTTTTTTTTTTTTTTTTTTTATGAACGAATGTTGAATTTTGACAAATACTTTTTCTACATCTATTGGGATGGTCATAGGGTTTATCTTTTTAAGTCTGTTAATATGATGAATTCCATTGATTTAATTTTCATTGTTAAACCAATGTGTTATACTGTTTATACATTGCTGGATTCAATTTACTAACATTTTGTTAAGGATTTTTGCATCTATATTCATGAGAGAGATTGTCCTGTAACATTCCTTCCTTGTAACAACTTGTCTGGTTTTGATAATGCTGACCTAATAGAATGAGTTGAAAAATAGTCCCTTCTCTTCTATCTTTTTTTGCAAGAGTTTGTGTAAAATTGGTATTATTTCTTCCTTATATGTCTGGTAGAAATGATCAATGAAGTCATCTGGGCCTGGCGTTTTCTTTAACGGTGCTCTCTCTCAACCTGTGCTGCTCCCTCAACTATAGTATTCTGTTCCGCAAAACCTGTCCCGTTGGTCTCCTTCAGCTCTATCGTCTGTCTCCACAGCTCCGTGAGACCCAGGCTCCTTCTGGGTTCTGTTTCCTGCACCATAGACTGGACACTCCAGTGATGAGCTAAGCACTACAGTTGCCTGTTATCCAATATCTGAAAATTACTGTTTCATGTATCTCGTTTGGTATCCCACTACCCTTCAGAGAGTCATTATCAAGATGCCTTAATGTCATCTGTAATAGTTCATTACATCATTTTTTTAAGCCAGTTGCTGCAGAATATGGTTGTATATCGAAGAGCTAGTTGATCCTGTCATCTTGTGCCCATTATCATACCTCCTGTTATGTAAAATGGGTCCCTTCTGTGAGGCAGTCTATGTGGAATCAGACCAATCACTCAGGCCTGCTGTAAGCCCTTGTAGGGGGTATTGATGAAGGCACTGTGGGCGGGAAAAGCAAATCCATATATGAAATAGATGTCAGCTCCTGTAAAGACCCAATGTTCTGCTTACAAATCTGACCACCTGGAAAAGACTTCCTTTCAAAAAATATATTTTACGGCTATCCTGAGCGGAACTGTCTTGTGATTAGCAACAATATACAGCGAAACCTGTGAGACCTGGGACTTGACGGGACTGCCTCATTTTTCCAGGTCTTGCAAGCTTCCCGCCTTTGACGGGGTGCAGTCTTACCACTTTTTTATTGCCCTCTATAAGAACCCTACCTCATAAACACCCAGAAAGTGTTTCTTTTCAATTTTATAGGACTGGAAAAGAAACTAAATCATTTTTTATGATTTGCATGTTTATTCAAATTATGTACAGATAGGGGCATAGACTACTCAAACAAAGATACAGGTAAAATTCACTTGTACTTCTTGAAACTATTTCCAGCTTTGCATCTGCTTTTCACATTTGGCTTGCAATACCAATGACGTTCGCGTCTTGCAGCTTCCGGCTTTCAGAGAATATTTATTAGGCTGAAGTAATCATTTTAGTGGAAAATGAGTTTTCCTTCTCTGACAGGTTTCCACCTTACACAGGTTCTGGCTTTTGCAAGTTTTGCTGTATTGTGCTGCCTCATGCGTGAACAAGGGCCAAGAAGTTTTTTCCCTTGCTGGTGGGTCACAGGGAACCTCCATGAGCTCATAGGTGTGAGTTGAAGAAGAGACACTGGTGTAACAAAGATAAATGACATGGGAGCCTGGACCATCTGCTCATGAAACAGCTCAGGGCTGATCCGGACTGAACCATTTTTTGCAAACAATGGATTGATGCTGCATTTGCCCCGTCTTACAACTTGGTGAATTTAATTATAGGCAAGCCAGGCAACAAAGTCACTTGAACTCCCATGGTTAGTATCTTGGTTTTATTTGACCTTAGGAGCATGCAGGTGCTGCTCTACATGCTCTGAAGTAAGGATGGCCTTGCTGCAGATCTCTTGGAGCCTATATTGGGTCTTCCTGGAGATTCCACAGAACATTCTTACCCACTATGGATACATCTAGCATCATTAGAATGGTTGAATCATATGGGCTGAGTGGGAGAGCTATCTGCACCTCTGGGGCTCCAGTGGAGCTCTTTCCTGCTCTGTGTCTCACTTGGAACTGGAAATCTTCCAAGTTATCAAATAAATGGGTCAAAGTAGCATTCCCAAATGTGGTACATGAACTAAAATTCAGAGTCCCACTAAGCACTGTTCCACTTGATAGAAATGCATGCAACATAAAACTACTAGTCCTTGTTAGAGAACATGTCCTAGCATACCCCAGACAACTGGACCCCTAATGCTTTACATATGGCAGGCATCTGAATTTTCCTGGTGTTTCGTTTCAACCCGCTGGCCTGCATGTATATTACTGGGCCATCCAGCGAAGTCGGCACCTCCTGCTCACTAGCTCCATTAGCTGGATGTCCTCGGGACAGTGGACTACTGAGGAATTCTCTGGACTCTCAGAATAATCAAGATCCCCTATTTTTGAAAGTAACTTTGGTGCTTCTTTTAGGTGAGCATGCATTTGCCAGATCAATAGGTGCACAGAGAGTGGCAGAAATTGTGCTGATCTGTTTCAGTTATTAAAAAATTAAATGAAATAAAATAAAATAGACCTAACATTTGCCCTTGGGGTCACTGCTTGGTTAATTTTTCAGTAATCCAGCATTATTTGTCACAATTGATAACACTTTGGGAAGGGACCAAGCAGAGGAAATAGTAAAGAATGTGAAAGGTGCTTCCACCCCGGCACTTATCTCCACAAGTCCTCTCGTCAGGTGGTATTCCTTCTGATTAAAATCTCTGGAGCAAGGGCAGAGCCCTGGTGGCTCAGTGGTTAAGAGCTCGGGGGCTAATCAAAAGGTGGCCAGTTCGAATCCACCAGCCACTCCTTGGAAACGGTCGTTCTACTCTGTCCTGTAGGGTTGCTATGAATCAGAATCGACTCTGCCAACGAGTTGGTTTTTTTTTTTTGGTTGGTGCAGGGGCAGTTACAAGGGCCTCTCTGTGGCACAGGTGACAGTAACAGCTCTTAATCCATGTTCATGGCACCAACACTAGGCCGTCCCTAAAATTCTATCAATGTATAGGCTATTTCCTCTCAGAAAAACCCAAAACCAAACTCGTTGCCATCAAGTCAATTCTGACTCATAGCGACCCCATAGGATAGTGTAGAACTGCCCCAGAGGGTTTCCAAGGAGCAGAGAGTGGATTCAAACTGCCACCCTTTTGGTTAGCAGCCAAGCTCTTAACCACTGCGCCACTGGGTTCCATTTCCTCTCAGAACAGGTACTATATAACTAAACATGCTTTGTGTTTAAAATTGACTGTGAACTTTGGACTTGAGACTTGTGAAGGTAAACTTGGAGGAGGATAATTGTCATCTATGAGGCAGTTACCACAAGAGAGGTCTTTGGCAGGGTCTTCTGCCTCCCCTTAGGATCTGATCTCTCTAACAAAGAGGAAGGGAATGTTTCCACTACAGTGGAGGGGTCAGAGAAATCTGTGATTCAGGTTCTCAAGCTTGTTAACCCAAATGTTTCCAACTCAGTCTCAGGAGGCTGATTTTGACCTTCAGTATCGATTGCAGCTCTGCACTTTTACAGTTAAATTCTCTGTCTGATTTTCAGCTCTGCCATGTGACTAGATGAGATGAGGCTTTCTTTAAAGCTGTCGTGGAGGGTTTCTGGATTTCTTAGCCTTAATGTGGCACTTGGCTGATCTAAGCTTGCTATTTTCTTTCTTCAAGGTTTTTAAAGCAGTTAACAAAAGCCAGTCAACTCTATAACCTTATTATTGCCAATGTCTGCATAGAATTTAAGTGCCACAGCTGCTGCCTGACCCAATGACATCTCCCAGCTGCACCTCCTCTCCAACCACCACACCTACAAGTCTTAGAAATTGTGAGAAAACAATACCAGGGGTTAACCCCACTCCAGTCACCAACTGAGTGATGGTCGTTGATCCATCTGACTGGCGATTGATCTAACTGAACAATCCTATCCTGAAAGCCTGCTTTTGAGGACCATGCCTCGACTGCTGAGTTCCTCTAAAAGCAGAACTTGAAACAAACAATTTAAAAAAATGTATGCAAGTAATTTATTTGGGAAGTAATCTCAGGTAGTAATAATTATGGGCAAAGACGTGTAAAAGAGGGAAGGATAGAAAGTATAACAATACGTAATTAAGTTGACTTCCACTACAGGCCTACTGTCGAACTGTTCACCCCAAGGAGAAAATGGAACGGCATTTACCCATTGGTCCCCATCCCTCATTGACTGAGTGTTGCTCTGCGGTTATTAATTCCTCCGCCCCTCTTGATTTCAAATGTTGAGTGTGCTAATTGACTCTCACAGGCATCTAACACCACACTTGGAGAGGACCTGCTAAGCAAGAATGGAAAGGATTAAGGGACATGTTTTAGGTGACTGAACTGTCGGTAAGAGACGCATAGAAATATATATCATGAGAGTGCACGGGAGTGAATCAGAGGTGTGTTCAATTCACTTGACAAATCAAGCTGTGTAGGCAAAAATGCATTTAATTATGGCTAAGTTGGATTTACTAGCATCTAGAAATAGAATCATCTTTATTTACCTGCTTGTGGAACCCATTCCAAACCCGTTGCCGTCAAGTCGATTCTGACTCATGGGAATCCCATACGACAGAGTAGAACTGCCTCATAAGGTTTCCAAGGAGCAGCTGGTGGATTCGAACTGCTGACCTTTTGATTAGCAGCCAAGCTCTTAACAACTGTGCCACCAGGTCTCCACTGATCATGGAAAGCCTCCATGAAATATTATACAAGACAATGAAACAGAATCATTCCATTTCAAGACAGGAAAAAGACAAGCATGTCCAGAGTCACCACATGCTCTTAAACTTCAACTGGCTGTCCTAGCCAGAGCAGTAAGAAAAGAAGACAAAACAAAACATATAATAAAATGTATGACACTAACGGTAACTATAATATTGAGCGTTCATTATGGGACAAGCACTGCACTAAGAACTTCACATACATTAATTCTCACAAAAAAAAAAAAAACAACAGAGTTAGGAGGAACTGTTATCACAGTTGGACAGTTGACAGTGGTGAACACAGACACTTGGATAATTTGAACAAGGTTGCAGAGCTAGTAAGTGAAAACCGTAGGATTTAAACTAAAGACATCAAATGATTTTTCTTCACCAATGATAAAGCTGTCCCCATAGAAAATCCCAGGAAATATAAAGAAAAAATATTATGCATCTTAGAATCAAAGAAAGATTTAATTAGGCTTCCTAGATACGAGATTAATATATAAAAATAATAACAAAATAAGTGCTTTCCTATACCCTAAAGACAACAAAAAAGCTCAGAAAGCATGGCTTTGTTTTGCTTTTTTTCCAAGAAGACAACATTTATAATATTTACAAAACCTAAGTACCAAAGGAGCCTTGGTGGCACAGTTGTTAAAGTGCTTGTCTGCTAACCAAACAGTCCCTAGTTTGAACCCACCAGATGCTCCGTGGGAGAAAGATGTGAGTCTGCTTCTGTAACGATTACAGCCTTGGAAACCCTATGGGGCAATTCTACTCTGTCCTATAGAGCCACTATGAGTCAGACTCGACTTCATGGCAACAGGTTTGGTTTGGTTTTAAAAGATACCAAGGAATAATTGTGAAGAAAATTATAAACTTTATTCAAAGACATTAAAGCATACCTAAATAAATGGATTAAATATATTATGTTCATAAATAGGAAGATTCAATGTCATAAAAAGAGTTGTAGCTGAATATCATTTAATAAATTCAGTGTAATGTCAATGAAAGTCCCAACAATGTTTTTTGGTGAAACTTGACAATAATTATTTTAAAACGTACTGGGAAGAACAAAGGGCCAAAGATAATTGGGAACCTTTTTGAAAATGAACAATACAACACTGCTAGCTATTAAGACTTCTAAATCTAGAGTAATGAAAACTTGACTACGTTTTTATAATATTTTCCAGGGATGGACAAATAGATTCGTGGAACTAAACTAAAAACATAGACACATACCCACAAAGATAAGGAGAGTTGACTTATCAAAGAGGCGATTATGTAATGGAGAATTATAGTGGAAAAATAGACTATTCAAAAATGAGTAGAAAAATAGTTTTCTATGATAAAAAAAATGAATTTAGAAAAAGAAATATATAGAAAAACCAGATTCAAAAATAGAAAAATATAGCTTTATTCCTTCGTGCCCCCACTGATACAGCTCATTGAATAAACTGACTGTTGAATTAATTAGTTCTTGACTCTTGGAGCAAATGGGGTAGGCGCTTAAGATTACATTTAAACACATAGCTTAATTTTGTTTTGTATTTAGATACACTTTACTTTACCTTTTAAGACCTTGTCTGGAAATCTGTGCATCCGTGCATTCTGTTACTTAAACCTGAATATCAGTATTCTAATTATAGATCCTTTCAATGAAACTTAGCAAATGCCTAGCCTAAGTTGGTGCCTTTCCTCCTTAATAAATACCTAAAGAACTCAGTACTACCTCAAAGAGATATTGACTGCAGTTCTATTTTCTACGATCTTCTTGAATCATCTTTTTTTTCCTACTCTCCCCCTTTGCTGGTTTAGATATTAACTCTATGATATCATAACTGACTACGTTCACTCAGGGCTATGGCCAGTGGTAGGTCAATAAATATGTGTTGTATGAATGACTGAATACACAGATTTTCTCATTCTAGCTCCTTCAAATTGATGACTGATAAAGTATTCAACTTTTCATTGAGTGATTTTCCAAAGCACTTATTCTTGGTTCTTCACAGTCCATAGAAGAGTTGCATGCCAATCTTGTTTCCTAGGCAGCCTGGGCTCCACACACTCTCACAGGAGTCAGGATAAAGGTAGTGTGCAAATAAATGGAGAAATGGAACAAACACAATAAAGGTTCTCTAGAGACCCTGTTTCTCCTGCAGCCTGTCTGCTGGTTCAAATGTGCACCAGTAGCAGACTTTTAGTATAATGAGCTTCTATAGCAAAGCTTCTACCTTCCAGAAGGGCAGCCAGCCATCAGATCAATGCTCGAAAGGAAAGCAGAGGCTGAGGATCAAAACAGGGACTCACGTATTTTTCATTCAGTTTGTGCCTAACAGACTTGGCTTGCAAATGTCATCTGGGAATAAACTTTGGAAATTACAGGTGATGCAACTGATTTACTTGATAAATAAATTGATTGTCATTATGATGTAGTATAATAATCACAACTCTTGGAGGTGAGAGATCACACATGAACTCGCCCCATTACAATATTTAATTCAGTCACAGAATAACGTCCTTCTTAGACCTTAGGCTTGGAAATTCTCTAAATATCAAGAGACAAATGGTCAGCTATTCTGTGTGTTACTTCCTATGAACCACAAGATTTTTTAGATATTTATCTGTGTAACACCAAAATAACCAATTGAAAGTTGTGTGTGTGTGTTCGTGCGCGTGTGCACATGTGCATGTGGTTTAAAGAGATGAAAATAACTTTTTTCTGCTTTCTTGACAGTGCTTCCTAGACAGTCTCCCTGGAATTTAGTATTCTTCAAGCAAATACTGCTTTGTAATGGACTTTTTGTCTTAGTGATAAGATCGTCTCTGACAGTAGATAAGTATATTTTTGATTTGCGGTAGCTAAATACATATTTGATTTAGTTGTCAAGTGCCGTTGAATCAGCTCTAACTCATAGCAACTTTATGTGTAACAGAAGGAAATGTTGCCTGGTCTTGTGCCATTTTCAAGATCACTGGTATGTTTGAGTACATTGTTTTGGATATTGTGTCAATCCATCTCATTGAGGGTTTCCTTCCTTTCTGCGGACCTTCTACTTTACCAGACGTGATGTCCTTTTCTAGCTATTGGTATTTCATGACGACGTGTCCAAAGTAAGCAAGACTAAGTCTCATCATCCTCGCTACTAAGGAGCATTCTGCTACTACTTCTCGTAAGACTGATTTGTTTGTTTTTCCGGCAGTCCACGGTATAGTCACCATTTTTTGACAACACCACAACTTGGATGCATCAATTCTTCTGTCTTCCTTTACCATTGCCCAGCTTTGCTATGCATCTGAGGCCATTGAAAAGACTATGGCTTGGATCAAGTGTAATTTATTATCAAAGTGACATCTTTACTTTTTAAAACTTTAAAGAAGTCTTTTGCAGCAGATTTGCAATGCAACACATCATTTGATATCTTGACTGCTGCTTCCACGGATGTTGACTGTTGATCCAAGTAGAAAGAAATTATTGATAATTTCAACCTTTTCTTCATTTATCATGATGTTTATTGGCTCAGCTGTGACGATTTTTGTTTTCTTCACTTTCAGATGTAATCCGTACTGAAGGCTGTAATCTTTAACCTTCATCAATAAGTGCTTCAAGTCGTCTTCACTTTCCACAAGCAAAGTTGTGTCATCTGCATATTCCAAGTTGTTAATGAGTCATCCTCCAATCCTGATGCCATGTTCTTCTTCATATAGTCCAGCTTCTCAGATTATGAGTTCAGCAGATTGAATAAGCAAAGTGAAAGTATACAACCCTGCTACACATCTTTTTCAAATTTAAACCATTCAGTATCCCCTTGTTTTATTCGAATGACTGCCTCTTGATCCATGTACAGATTCCACAGGAGCACAATTAAGTGCTCTGGAATTCCCATTCTCTGTAATGTTACTCATAATATGTCATCGGTATAATGGATGGATGCAGTTTGATTATAAGGCAGCCATTTGTGTTCAGGCATAAATTCTGTACATGAAACTTAAGTGTTACATCAGCTCAGTAATATGTAATTAAGGATCCAGGAATTAATGTTGCCTGGGGTGCTACTGGAGTCTCTTAGTGGTACAAACAGTTATGTGCTTAGCTACTAACCAAAAGTTTGGCAGTTCAGATCTACCCAGAGGCACCTTGGAAGAAAGGCTGGTCATCTACTTCTAAGCATCAGCTATTGAAAACCCTGCGGAGCACAGTTCTACTCTGAAACGCACGGGGTCACCATGAGTCAGAACTGACGCTACAGTAACTGGTTTGGGAAAATATCAGCCCTTTAGATACACAGGCGGTCTGGTCCTTCAACCCCTGATTTCCTTTACTTGTTTGCTTATTTGGTTTTATTTTGTTACCGATAGTGGTATTTACTGGGTTGGTTTCCTTGTGCATGCAGTTTGCTTGTTAAGTTTATTTTTTATTTTCTTAAGTGTTCAATTTACTGGTTTTCAGACTATTCACAAAGTTGTGCAACTATCACCACTATCTAATTCCAGAACATTTTCATACCTTAAAAAGAAACCCTGTACCCATTAGGACTCTGTACCAATTCCACCTTCCCGTCTCCTGGCAACCAGTAATCTATTTTCTGCCTGTATGGATTTGCCTATTCTGGACGGTTCATATAAATAGAATCCTACAATATGTGGCCTTTTGTGTCTGCTTTCTTTTATGTAACATAATGTTTTTCAAGATTCATCCCTGTCTTAGTGTGCATCAGAATTTAATTCCTTTATATGGCTGAATAATGTCCCATCATATGGCCAATAGTTCTGAGAGTCAGCTCAAACTAACAAAAACTTTTGTGTTTCCACCATTTGGCCCTGTAAGAATGAGGCCACTAGGACCAATTCTCAGGGATAGCCTAAGGCAGAGGGTCTCAAACTCTGCCTGGGTCAGAATTACTTCAAGGGCTTGTTAAAACACAGATTTGTGGGCTTCACTTCCAGAGGTTCTGATGCATTTTGTTTGGGGTAGGGCCCCAAAACTTGTGTTTATTAGTTCCCAGATGATGCTGGTATTGATAGTCTGGAGACTAAACATTGAGGACCTTTAGACCTTGGAGGACACCCAGGTCCAGGGTGCAGCTATTGCAGCAGCTGGGACTTGATAATGGAAGTGCTGTCTCCTTTGGTCAGACAACAGCAGACTCACATACTGTCTAGAATCTTTTTTTTTTTTTTAATTTTATTTTTTATGTATTGTACTTTAGGTGAAAGTTTATAGCCCAAGTTAATTTCTCATACAAAAATTTATACACATACTGTTATGTGACCCTAGTTACAATCCCTATAATGTGACAGCACACTCCCCCTTTCCACCCCGGGTTTCCCGTGTCCATTCAGCCAGCTCCTAGCCTTTTCTGCCTTCTCATCCAGCCTTCTGTCTGGAATCTTAATTCACCTTTGCCACCCTTTCTGGACTGCTGAGGAACTGGGTCTCTTCATGTCATTCTTGGCTAAGGATGGTATACTAGTTTCCTGTGGGCAACAATTTACCATAAAGTTGGTGGCTTAAAATAACAGAAATTTATTCTCACAGTTCTGGAGGCCAGAAGTCCAAAATCAGTATCACTAGACTGAAATCTGAAACCTTGTGGCACAATGGTGAAGCACTCGGCTGCTAATGAGAAGGTCTGGAGTGTGAACCCACCAGTAGCTCAACTGGAGAAAAGACCTGACAATCTGCCCCTGTAAAGATTACAGCCTAGGAAGCACTATGGGGCAGTTCTACTCTGTCCTAGACGATCTCTCTGAGTCAGAATCAACTTGACAGAACATGACAACGACAACAGGCTGACATCAAGTTTTCAGCAGGGCCACACTCCCTCCAGAGGCTCTAGGGGAGCATCCGTTCCTGGCCTCTTCAAGCTTCCGGTGGTGACAGGCATTCTTTGACTTCTGCCTGCATCACTCCAGTCTCTGCCTCTTTCTTGATATCACCTCTTCTTTTCTGTCTCTTGTTAGGACACGTGTGATTGGATTTAGGGCCCATCCAGATTATCAAGAATAATCTTCCCATTTCAAGATCCTTAATGTAATTGTATCTTTCAACATATAGATTAATATTCACAGGAGCCATGAACTGGGACCTGATGTCTTTGGGGGACATTTTTCGTCCTACCATAGATGGTCCACTCCTCTCTGCTACAGCAAAACATCTTCACAGCATTGAAAACCAAGTGTGTCCTTTCCCCCTTGAATCAAGTGTGTGTCTCACTGAGCTGTGTATAAAACAATATGGCGACTGCAGTATTCTTACTTTGGATATTGTCTGGGTGATATAAAATATTTCCGTTTTCTTCCCTGTGTTTTTACATGTAAGAGTGATGTCAAACTCTTAGTTCGTCAGATCTAAAGCTCTATTAGAAGGAGAAAAGCAGCCCCAATGTCAATATTTGTTGTGAGCAACAGGGTAATGGGGTAAAGGCTCCTTATCTAAACTATATTTTGACATCATTATTCATCTATTAAGCAACTCCCAACCAACCCACACACACCAAAAACGTAGGGATAAAAACTGAGAAAATAGGTATCATGCCTCAAGTCTTTCTGGTTAATAAAAAACAAGCCTATGTTAATTAAATTGGGAAGATGGGACTCCTATTAGATTCTTCTCCCTGAATTCTCTTTATCCAGTATGAAAAATTCTTTCCAAGGCTCCATCTCAGCAGCTGGAGAGTTGCTTCAGCCTTGGCCTACTGAGGTTTGAAGGTAAGACTGGAAATGTGGATGGCTTCCTGGAAATTGTCTCATTATAATGTCACCCCAGGCAGTAATTTGATCTTTTTTCTTTTAAAAGATGAAATTTTCCTTTTATCCCTTTGGTTATAATCCATAGCTCCTGTGCTTGTTAAACTTTCAGGGAAAGAAGAAACTCTCTTGCCACTATTTACTGTCAATATGAATTTCAAAAGAAAAATAAGAACAATATACTTATCGCATTAAAAATTTTCTTATCTTATTAGAGCTAAAATATAATCGCTATTAAAGGCTATAGTGCTCTTCTATAGGGCAATTTTTTAAATGGTGCATTTTCCTTATTCCAGGAAATGTTACAAAAATTTCAGAGCACACTGTAATAATCTGATTTGTGCAAAAGAGCTACGTCTCTCTAGACAATAGACAGATGCATAATAGTGTGTTGTTCTTGTTAGTTGCCCTTGAGTTGATTCCAACTCAGAGCAACCCCACGTGACAGAGTAGAACTGCCCCATTGGTCTTCCTAGGCTATAATCTTTATGGGAGCAGATCACCAGGTCTTTTCTCCAGCGGAGTGGCTAGTGGGTTCGAACCACCAACCTTTTGGTTGGCAGCTGAACACTTACCATTGCCTCACCGGAGTTCTTTGAATAAGAGTATGAACGATGAATATTATAAAGTTCATGTTCATTATGCACTTATTAACCCTGGACTAATTGGTTTGTGGTTATACGAAGCATGAGTAAATGCTATATCAGATGTATCAACTAATAATAACTGGTTTTTAAAATCACCTGCTGCAACACCTAGACATCAGAGGAATGTAAAGGCTAACATAAAGATCGCCCACATAATCAGCATTAAATGTGATTGCAAAATAAATATTTGACAGCTTATTCTATATTTCTGAGAATTTAAAATCTGCTTAAACACTTCTGTAATAAATACAATGAACAAATTTCAGTAGAAAGTTAAAATAATTTCCTGTAGACTAAAATAATTATTTTCTAAATATTCAGATTTTCTATCAATTTATTTTAACATTTGGCCTCTATTACGCTATCAATCAAGTGGATTTGGGTCAGAATTTAGCTACGACCTGTGTACCTACTATACGTCAGAGACAGTATTAGATTATTTAATTATCACAAGAACCCTGTAAGATAAATTTATTTGTATCTATGTCCAAGGAAATATATAGAGAATATACTTTAAGTAGCTTGAGAGGCTCACACTATGATATTGAAATCCATTTCTATGTGATGTCAGAATCAACACTTTGGTTGGGTTTCATCACTCTCTTTGGTTGGCTTTCCTTTCTCCCGGTGGAGGTGTGTATTTTTTCCCCACACTGCAGGCTTCCAGAAGACCCATGCTCTCTTCTCTACATACCAAAACTTCTTGGAGAAAAGAAACCTATCTACTTATTCAAGCGCAGATGTAGTTAAAAGACTAAGCTTTATGCATCCTTGCACACTGTTCCCCAGGGTATTTACCAGGAGAATCATAAGAAGAAAAGGAATCAGGTGCACGTTAACATCTTGAGCAAGTGTAGAAAATATGTGGTTATTAAATTCATTATTACTGTTATAAAATTATTAGCAGTGCACATCTCTAAAATTAAAAAAATAAATAATAAAAATAAAAAAAAACAGAGTTCCATACAGTCTGCCACATCTCAAACCTAGCAATTCAGCTGGTAGGCCTTGGTTTATTAACCTCACTTCTCAATTGTTTTTTCATCCCCCACAAAGTCGTTCTATTTAATTTTATTCACTTTATTTTTATGTCGCAGTGAGTGAAAACAATGTCTCTGTTGGTATGAATTACATTATGCCATACAGTGAAAGTTAACATTTTCCACATTCTGAACCAAGATTTAAAAAAAAGAAAATCACAAAACCAGGTCTGCCAGATAGGAAATTTATTTCTTGAATCAATAGCTTAGAACCCTGAACTTTCCAGATGGAATAAATTTTGATGAAGTGTCAGGGTTTACAGAGGGAGATCTAAGTCAATCTGAAAGAAAATCTTACAAAAACACAAGGCTGGGAAGCAAAGGAATAAAGAAGTTTCACTGCAAATAGCCAGACTGGAGATGAGTCATCAATTTACATCTCTAACCCTGACACCTTGCCTGTGGTTAAGACCCAAGTTTTTATGACAATTGGCTAGACTTGCTTACATATAAAAATTTTACTGAAATTTCAACTCATATAATTGAAACCTAAACTCAACACTTTCTTCCTACAACTGAGACACAAAATAACAAGCAAACAATAAATCCTGATCATGCTATTCCAGACAATATCATCATTTTCACAGGTTCTAGAAAACACTGACCTTGGTAGTCAACTAATACCAAATCTCGCTACATCTAATTCAAATAAACGCTTCAATCAGCCTCCTCCTCTCCACCCCTGTTAAAATCGCTCAGACCCTCATTACTTCTGGCTAATAATTGGTCTCTCTAACACAGGCCCTTTTTTCCTCCTAGGCTAACCAGAAATGCTGCAATGGCTTTCTTAAATGGTACCAAAAAGATATCATACTTCAAAAAAAAAAAAAAAAAAAAAAAAGCTTCCCTTTTTAGCAGATTCCGAATCAAATTAATAGCCTGACCAATAAGACTTCCATGATTTGAAAACAGTTTTCATAAAATATCTTCTCCTAGAATATTTCCAATTCTCTTCACAGCAGACACTTCAATACTTACTGTTCACTGACTCTTACCAGGATGTTCAAGAATTTATAGTTTTGTTCATGGCCTCTCTCTTCCCCTTATCTTTCATTTGAAGTTGTAAAATTCATGTACATAATTTAAGGCCAAGCTTATAGATGTCCCCCAAACAAAGCAACCCAGGACTCCACTCTTTTCCTCCTCGCCTCCTGCCGTAACACCGCAGTGTGTTTGTACCTCTGTTTTAAGCCTTAGCGTAATGCCACTTTTCTCACCAACTAAACCCTGGCAGGATTTGGTTTTTATGTGTCATTAGCAGAGATCTTATTTGGTTCTTAAATGTAGTTCACCTTATAAATCAGAAGTATCTGGAAATAGCTGGAGACTCCATAGGGCAAGGTCATTAAGAAATACTTCTGTGGGAGTTTAAGGAGATGTTTTGGGAAATTGCCTAAAAATGAAAAGAGACCATGTACTCAATTTTGTTTTAAATCTAATGGATCAGTTTACAAGAGGTGGAGTACATTATAATTTCACTAAGATTGTTTTTATATTCCAGTTCACTTGAAAGCGTATGCTTCTTAAGGTATTAAAAAAAAGCAAAGATACCTGTAACTCATTAACAAAAATTAAAATTCATAATCTATAAAGAGCACCCTAAAAAAATCAATAAAATATGAAAAACCTAATTAAAAATGGGCGAGAGGTATCAATAGTCAATTCACAGGGAAGAAATATTAAAGGTTAAAACTCATGTGAATCACAAATAATCAGAAAATGCAAATTAATACCATGAGAATATATAATTTTATACCCACTTAAACCCGATGCCATCGAATCGATTCCAAATCACAGATTGTCAAAATTTAAAAATTTGGCAATATCTACTATTGGCAAGGAAGTGCAAAATGGGCAATCCTTATACATAATTGGGAGTTTATAAACCAAAATTATAAAACGGTTCTGGAAAACTATTTGCATTACCTAGTAATGAAAAATATGAGTATATTCAGTGACCGGGCAATTCACTGTTGGGCACGTACCCTAGAAAATTTACTGTTTATGCTTTACTGGCTGTTCTGTCATTAAATCCCACCCTGCTCAGCTCTCCACCCATTCTTCCCATGCTCTGGCCTGGGGAGAATGGTCATTATGAATCACATCACTTTGGCTACTTGACCACTGGATTCCAGACAGGTTGCATGGAGGATGGGAGGAGACAGTGGTTATATTATCCTCTCCACTCTCCTCCCTCCATGATTTTCCAAGATTCTGGGTGTGGCTGTGTTCCTCTGTCATCACAACTCCTGTTGGGCAAGACAGACGCCTATGACCCCAAATCCTACCAGGCTCTGTTAACACTGGTCCCACATCTTGCTCTTTCTCTATCAACTGTGTTACGGATTTGTGATAGAATAGGATGTGTTCAGCTGTGAATATGACAGAACTATAGATACATATATCTAGATGGATATAATTAAAGAGGGAAAAGCAAGACACAGAATTGCTACATTTATTTAAATTTCACACACAAAAAAACCTAAACAACATATCTAGTTATAAATGTAAACATATGTGATTAAGGCAACTATAAAAATGTCAAGATGAAAATCATAAAATTCAGGGCAGGAAATATCTCTAAGGTGGTGGAGAACAGGATCAAGAAGGGTTAAACAAAGGAATTTAGAGGTCCTGGAATAATTTTTTTTTTTTTTTTGTAATTATCCAGTATTTCAAAGAGAAGAGCCAAAACCGAAATGTTGCTTCACTCTCTACAGGCATTGTAAAGAAAACGAGGCACAGAATCTACGCCAGTTGTTTTGGAGGAATTTGGAAGAAATGCTGGAGTCTGGAGGACTGGATTGCTCTGTGGAGAAACTCACCTTTACCACTGAGAACTCATCTACGTGTACGTATCAGTGAGAATCCATGGCAATGGATTTCTGACAGTCATTGTAAAATACATTCAGAATATACGTGCTTTATTCAAAGATTGATTTACACCAGAACTCAAGAAACTTTTTTGTGAAAAAGCCAGATAGTAAATATTTTAGGCTTTTCAGGTCATTCTAGTCTTTTCACAACTGCTCAGATCTGCCACTGTTCCTCAAAGGTTGCTACCTATAATACATGGATGAATGAGGGTGGCTGTGTTCCAAAGGGGAAAAAAAGATTATTTGCAAAAAGAGATGGTGGGTCATAATTGGCCCACTGTAATCTACCAACCCTCACTTTACACAATTAGTAGTGTAATAAAAAGTTCAATTAATTTTGTGGATTGACTTCCTACTTTTCTAAATAAGCAAGATGGGCAACGTCCACAACTATGTGGTATTCCCTTAGCAAGCCTACAAAACACACTTATGCTCAAGTACATACACTTAGATGGATCACTTGGAATGTCATAGACTCTTTTTCAACTGAAAGATATAATAGTTGAATTTGTAAGAAAAAAATAACTAGAAATGTATCTAGTCATTCCCAATATTGTCTTATACATTATCTTTTCGTTGTTGTTATTCTATTTCATGTTGGTTCTGATGGGGGGAATAAAGAAGGTCAAATCAGAAAAAGTTAAATGATGTGCCTATTAGATGCACAAAGAGAAAGCCACCACAGAAACTGTGGAAAGGTAGCATCTCTCAAACAACTTATCTAAGGGTTTGAGTATCTTAAAATTCGGTAGAAAAAAAAAATTGAAGCACACTGAAAGCAGCAGCTGTTCAATCTAGTCAATATTGAAGAGATAGTCAAGAAATATTTACCGCATACATGAACTGAGGGAGTTTGCAAGAGTCCGCAAGAGAAAGCCAGGCCAGCCCCAGACAAAATTTTGAAGCAGATCAATCTGTCTTTAAAAAATCTCCTATTTATGTCATTTCGTTCATTCATTTAAAATATATTTTCCTTCCTCCAAGAAAATAAATAGTTTTTATTTCCCTCTTCATTCCTCTTTTTATTAATACCTATTCTCGGTGAAGTTTTTAGTAAATTTTTATGATTTCTATACAGCTGAAGATGATATCCACCCACCAACTCTATCATTTTGCACAACTCCAGGGAATGTTATGAAATATAGCATATTATGTGATGCCTGTGGTGTTGTTCTTTATGATTACCCCTCTATTAGGATTACCAGATACACGCAGGATGCCCAGTTATATTCAAATTTCAAATAAACAATACATTTTTTAGTGTATTAAGTGTATCACAAATACTGCATGAGACAGACTTACATTCAATTTTTGTTGTGGTAGTTATCTCAAGTTCAAATTTAAGTAGAAGTCCAGCATTTTTATTTGCTTAATCTGCCAACTCTACCTTCTATCCATTCTTGGAATTTTTAAAACAATTTCTTTCTTAAGCAAAACTTCTTTCTGCTTTATATTCTAGTGGTTGACTCAAATTCTATAGCAAATAATTCAGATCCTATCATTTATTATAACAGACAGTGAGGATTTCAGGCAACTAATAAGATAAATTCCTTCCCCCTGAGCTTCCTTTTTGCGTGAGCTTTATCTGCTCTGCAAGGCAGAAAGCTTTTTGAAAGAAAATGTGTACATTGAATTCATCTTTGAATGGACTGCAGTGACAAACACCACACCTTTCACAATGGACATGTAGATAGATATAGCCTGAATGAATTCATTCAGTTTTTAACAACAAAAAAATACGTCTGCAAAATCAGATATAAAGGTTGGGAAACTTTCTCTGTTGCTTGTTAATGGGATCTTTGGCAAGACACGTACAGTATACTATAATATTTGCTTCCTGGGATTGTTGAGAGGAATAAACATGATAACTACCATGTTATCGTTGCTGTTATTAGGTGCCATCGAGTCAACTCTGATTCATAGCAACTCTATGTACAACAGAATGAAACACTGCCTGGTCCTTCATCATCCTCACTGTGGTTGCTGTGCTGGAATGCTTGAGCCCATTGTTGCCGCCTTTGTGTCCATCCATCTCGTTGAGGGTCTTCCTCTTTTTCAACGACCCTTTTGACCATTTGAATTTTTTACAAATATATGTTAACGTCTAAAGTGCTATGCTAGAACCTGAATGAAGTGAGACATGTAAAGACCAGTAAGTGGTTTCAGCCCTCAAAGTGGTTTACTATTACTATGGAACCTATGAGAGCCGGAATCAACAGGACTACCTTTTTTTTCCGGGTCTCACAAGTTTTCTGCCTTTGACAGGGTGCAGTCTTTTCTATCACTCCTTTCGTGGAAATAATTTGAGTTTTCCTTCTCTAACAAGTTTCCACCATACACAGTCTCTGGCCTTCGCAGGTTTTACTGTATAAAGTTATAAACAAATAATTACATGTTCCTGAACAAAATTTGACTGGAAGGACCAAAGGTGTTCTGAATATGGAAATAGCTAGGTTAAAGTTTCCAAACTGAGGAATCAGTGTTCTATTATAACATAAACCAAAACCAAACCCATTGCCATGGAGTCAATTCCCACTCATAGTGACACTATAGGACAGAGCAGAACTGCCCTATAGGGTTTCCAAACTGTAAATCTTTATGGAAGCAGACTGCCACAACTTTCTCCATGGAACAGCTGGTGGGTTTGAAATGTTGAACTTTTGGTAAGCAGCCAAGCTCTTAACCACTTTGCCACCAGGGCTCCTTTGTAGTACAGAATGGTATTGCACACCTTTGAAGTCAGCTGACTCTAGCTTCATATTCTAGAACCCTTAGTATCCTTTCTGATGGCTGTTATCTCCTAAATAAATACACTCAATAATGCCCACTTTGAGACTAGCTATTAGAATTTACTGAGATAACACACAGAAAAGACCTGACAAAAATAAGTGCTTGTTGTTGTTATTTGGTGTCCTTGAGCTGGTTCGGACTCACAGCTACTCTACGTACAACAGAACAAAATATTGCCTGGTCCTGTGCCATCCTCAGAATCATTGTTACGTTTGAGCCCATTGTTGCAGCCACTGTGTCAATCCATCTGGTTGAGTGTCTTCCTCTTCTTCACTGATCCTCTACTTTACCAAGCCTGATGGCCTTCTCCACAAACTGATCCCTCCTGATAGCATGTCCAAAGTACATAAGACTAAGTCTTGCCATCTTTGCTTCTAAGGAGCATTCTGGCTATACTTCTTCCAAGACAGATTTGCCCACTCTTCAATGGTGTATTCAATATTCTTTGCCAATACCATAATTCAAAGGTATCAATTTTTATTCAGTCTTCCTTATTTATTGTCCAGCTTTCACATGTGTATGAGGTGATTGAAAATATCATTGCTTGGCCAGGCACATCTTAGTCCTCAAAGTGATATCTCTGCTTTTTAACACTTTAGACAGGTCTTTTGCAGTAGATTTGCCCAGTGCAATACATTGTTTAATTTCTTGAATACTACTTCCATGGGTGTTGATTGTGGATCCAAGTAAAATGAAATCCTTGACAACTTCAATATTTTCTCTGTTTATCCTGATGTTGCTTATTGGTCCAGTTGTGAGGATTTTTGTTTTCTTTATATTGAGGTGTAATCCATACTGAAGTCAGTAGTCTGTGATCTTCATCAGTAGGTGCTTCAAGTCCTCTTCTCTTTCAGCAAGCAAGGTTGTGTCATCTGTATAACACAGGTTTTAGTGGGTCTTCCTCCAACCCTGATGCCTCAGTTTTCTTCATACAGTCTAGCTTCTCAGATTATTTGCTTAGCATACAGATTGAATAAATATGGTGAAAGGATACAACCTTGATGCAGACTAAACCACACAGTATCTCCTTGTTCCATTTGAACGACTGCCTCTTGATCTACGTACAGGCTTCTCATGAGCACACTTAAATGTTCTGGAATTCCCATTCTTCTCCATGTTATCTGTAATTTATGATTCACGCTGTCAAATGTCTTTGCATAGTCAATAAAACAGAGGTAAACATTTTTCTGGTATTCTCTGCTTTCAGCCAGGATCCATCTGACATCAGCGATGACATCCCTCATTCTGTATCCTCTTCTGAATCTGGCTTGAATTTCTGGTGGTTTCCTGTTGATGTACTGCTGCAACAGCTTTTGAATAATCTTTAGCAAAATTTTACTTGTGTGTCATATTAATGATACTGTTTAATAATTTCAGCATTCTGTTGCGTTACCTTTCTTTGGAATAGGCATAAATATGGATCTCTTCCAGTTGGTTGGCCAGGTAGCTGTCTTCCAAATTTCTTAGCATAGATGAGTGAGCCCTTCCAGTGCTGCATCCGTTTGTTGGAACATCTCTATTGTTATTCCATCAATTCCTGGAGCCTGTGTTTCACCAATATCTTCAGTGCACCTTGCATTTCTTCCTTCAGTACCATTGGTTCCTGATCATAAGCTGCCTCCTGAAATGGTTTAACATTGATCAATTCTTTTTGGTACAGTGACTCTCTGTATTCCTTCCATGTTCTTTTGATGCTTCCTGCATCATTCAATAATTTGCCCATAGAATCCTTCAATACTGCAACTTGAGGCTTGAATTTTTTCCTCAGTTCTTTCAGCTTAAGAAATGCTGAGTGTGTTCTTCCATTTTGATTTTCTGACTCCAAGTCTTTGCACATTTCATTACAATACTTTATTTTGTCTTCAAACTTGTACTTTAATAAAAATTGCTTAGTCCTTTAACTAAATAAAAAAAACCTGTTGCTGTCGAGTTGACTCCAAATCCTAGCAACCCTATAGGACGAAGTAGAACTGCACCATAGGGTTTCCAAAACTGCAATCTTTACAGAAGCCGACTGCCACATCTTTCTCCCATGCAGTGGCTGCTGTGTTCTAACTGCTGACCTTTTGGTTAGCATCCGAGCTCTTAACCATTGCACCACCAGGGTTCCTTCCTAACTAAATACTCCCATAATCATTTCTATTATTAAAAAAATAACCTCCAAAGGCTAAGTTCATATGATAGAAAATGACTAAACTATACATATAGCCTTTTCAATTAATTCCTGTTACTTGTATTCATTCATCTTTTTTCTTTCAAGACGGTATCATTCATGAAAAGATGGGACACAATTCTTCTTAATAATTGAATTCCTAGATAAGTAAAATAGAGAAACTCTAAAAGGATACTTCACCAACTACGCCACTAACAATGAGTTAGGATTGAATCAAGAAATTACAGATTTAACAATTCTGCATTACTTACCTGTGTATCACTTTAGTAGTTTATGACTTCGTGACTTCAAGTGTTTTAGACATTCCCTTTGAAAACATTTATGTAACCACGTTCCGTGTATCATTTTTGAAGGAATAAATTTCAGACATGAATAATTAGTCTTAATTTTGACAGTAAGGTCCCTGTTGTTGTTGTTACATGCCCTAGAGTCATTTCTGACTCACAGCGACCCTGTGTACAACTGAATGAAACACTGCCCGGTCCTGTACAATCTTCACAATCATTGTTATGTTTGAGTCCATTGTTGTAGCCACTGTGTCAATCCATCTCTTTGAGGGTCTTCCTCTTTTTCGCTGATCCTCTACTTTACCAAGCATGATGTCCTTCTCCAGGGACTAGTCCCTCTTGATAACATGTCCAAGGTATGTGAGACTAAGTCCTGCCATTCTTGCTTCCAAGAAGCGCTCTGGTTGTATTTCTTCCAAGATAGAATTGTTTGTTCTTCTCACAGTCCATGGTATATTCAATATTCTTTCCCAACACCATAATTCAAAGGCATCAATTCTTCTTCAATCATCTTTATACATTGTTCAGCTTTCACATCGATGTAAGGCATGCATAAAAGGTCCCTAGATGGCACAAATGGTTTGGGCTCAATTGCTAACCAAAAGGTTGGTGATTTGAGTCCACCTATTGACACCGTGGAAGAAAAGGCTTGGCAATCTGTTTCCATTAAGATTACATCCAGAAAACACTAAGGAGCAGTTCAACTCTGTAAGGATGGGGTTACCGTAGGTCACAATTGATTCGACAACAGCAATGTGATCTTGAGTAAACTGCTCAATTGCCTTGACTTTGGTTTCTTTTCTATAGAATCTGTGTATTAAAGTAAAATGGGCTGTTTCTCAATTGCTTTAGTGAATGATTTTAATATGATGTCTGTGCAACCTAAAGAACAGTGTGCCCTTTGATGGTGAATCTTCAGAACTGCAGCCACATTTCCCAAAGGGGTATTCCAAGCCCTAAGTAAGTTAGACTAGACAGATGATCATTAGCTGACATCACGGCTTTCACATTATGGACCTCGTATCTCTTCACAAATGGTTAATAAACCAACTCACAAATTTGCCTCCAGGGCATCTACTTTCATTTGAATTTAAGCACTACATTCATTTAGATGCAGGTCAGCTAAAAGATTCCAATTGTTTTATTTATTATTAATAGCTAGAGTCTCTAGCTGAGAATGTTTCTCTAGCCCAATTAAATTCTCTGGTTGAATTTTTATTTAGCTAAATTGATTCTCAAACTCTTACTCTTGTTCCTCTGGTGGGCACAAACACTCATGCATATACTTAAACACACGCACACACTCCTACACTCTCTTTAACTTTGATGAAATTAGATTGCATCATGTATTCTTTTTACTTGACTTCTTTAAAAAGGCACATATATACTTTTTTCCAATGCACAGTGTCTAGAACATAGTAATTTCTTGACAGATATTTGCTGAATGCAACAGAGTAAACTGGAGATTCCATATTTCTTATAATTAGGAAGTAACAGACTGAAGAAAAGATGGATTTAAATAAATAAGCGAGA
>NW_004443959.1:19781482-19790818 GCF_000243295.1 Trichechus manatus latirostris | reverse complement strand
AGAATGTCCACAACCACATGACTAGTAAGTGTGAGGGCAGAGATTTTAAGCTAAGCCTATCTGTGGTTGCTCCTGCCTAAGATGGGGTTCCTGGGCCTGTTTAGAAGCCTGGAACCTCAGAACAGGCTAGGTGAGCTCTGTCTTCCCAAATGTCATGACTTTTCTTCAGCCCACCACCTCTTGGTCTATGTTTCTTACCCAACAGGAAGGAATCAAAGATTCAGTGTCATAGAGAAGGAGAAAGGAGAAAAAAAAGAGAGAGAGAGTTCTACGAGTTCTCCAAATATTTAATCCCAACTTTCTTACTAATCAATCATGAGACTTTGGTCAAGTTATACAAATTCTCTACCAGTTAGTATCAGTTATCTATTGCTGCATAACAAGCCATTATAAAAGCATCTTAAAGCAACAAACAGTTATTTAGCTCTTGACTCTCTGTGTCAGCAATTTAAGCTGGGCATTCTGGCAGAAAACTGGAGGGACCTACATGAAACGTTCACGTCTAAACTTGGTGCAAACTTTTACGCGACTGCTGACTTTTGTTGTTAGTTGTCATAAAGTCGGTGCCAACTCATGGGAAGCTTACGCATAACGGAACGAAAGGCTACCCAGTCCTGTGCTATCTCCATGATCTTTGATATGTTTGAGCCCATTGTTGAGGCCATGTGTCAGTCCCTTTCATTGAAGGTTTGCTTTGTTTTCTTTGACCCTCTACCAAACATGCTATCTTTTTCTAACAATTTGTCTTCTCTGATGACATGTCCAAAGTAAGCAAGACAAAGTCTTGCCATCTTCCCGTCTAAGGAGCATTCTGGTTGCACTTCTTCTAAGACTGATTTGATCATTCTTCTGGCAGTCCATGGTACATTCAATATTCTTCACCAACACCACAATTCAAATGCATCAATTCTTCATCTGCCTTCTTTTTCCATTGTCCAGCTTTAAGCTACTCCACCAGTATTTCAAATGCCAGCAGGATCATCCTTGGTGTACAGGCAGCAGCAGAGCTTCCATAGCAAGACAAACTAGGAAGAAGGGCCTGCTGATCTAATTCTGAAAATTAGCCAATGAAAACATTATGGATCACAAGAGAACACTGTTTGAAAGCTGAATTGCTGACATGGGCCTACAATAATGCAGTACCCCCAAAGTTAAAATTAGTTGGCTTTTATTAAGCATCAGAATTAATAATCATGCGACTAACTGATCTCTTGTGGTTGAAGTGTGGACAAGGAGTAAGTAAAATACTCTTAAACCCAAACTCTGTTAGCAACTGCAAGGTTATTTGCAAATTGCAGCTGAGGCCTTTTGTGAAAAATAATAGAATTCTATGTTACATTTATTGAGTGTTTACCTTGTATCAGGCACTGTTCGAATCACATCATATTTTAGCCAATCCTCACAGGAGGTAGTTCTCACTATTACCTCATTTTATATATGAGAATATTGAGATTCCAAGCAAAGTAACCTGACATAGGCCCTACAACCAGTAAGTCAGATAACCCAGACCTGAAGGATCTTTTTGAGCTTCCAAGGTCCCTGGAAGTAACCACTCACCATACTGATGCATATCATTCTAATGAATGTGCATGTATTTTGGTAACAAAATAATTAGATAATAAATAAAAAGTAAGAATTTATTTCTCCTTGTTTTTTTCCAAACTGTCTGTTGCTCACAGTCTCCATTACATGTATTTACAAATACTTACGTGGTGGCATAGTGGTTAAGAGCTATGGCTGTTAACCAAAATAGGTCGGCAGTTCGAATCCAGCAGGTGCTCCTCGGAAACCGTACGGGGCAGTTCTGGTCTGTCCTGAAGGGTCACTCTGAGTCAGAATCGACTTGATGGCAACGGGTTTTTTTGGTTTTTATGTTACGTGAATTTTACCAGACTTTCTTAGCCTGCTGATGGAAAGGAGTTTTTATTTTATAATGATAAGGAATATTTTATGGGTTCTTCCTCCCATATTTTTACAGAGAATTCCAGTCCTTTGCAAAATGTCCAATTGTTTTTGTAAATTCTCAGGGGATATGTACTATACCTAAGCCTAACTCACTATTATTTGGAATATATCATTTTTCTCAATATCTCCTATGTAACATGTACCCTCTTCCCTGTCCAATGGTACCACTGTGTCTACTGGGTCCTGCTATCGCCCTGCAAGTATCAACCACCTCAGCCCAGCACTGCTATTGCCCAGGGCACATTTTCTGGTTTTGAACAGACTATCCAGCAAAGCAGAATCCTGCTAGATACTGCCACTGCATTATCCCTAAAACCCCAAAAAACCGAACCCATTGCCATGGAGTCGATTCCGACTCACAGTGACCCTATAGGACAAAATAGAACTGCCCCATAGAGTTTCCAAGAAGCAGCCGGTGGGTTCCAACTGCCAATCTTTTGGTTAGCAGCTGAGTTCTTAGCCACTGCACCACCAGGGCTCCGCATCATCCCTGTATGTCCCAAAATGTGGCAGTAGTCTGGCAAAATGGGGAAGAATCAATTTCTCTCTTTCCCTCCTTTATTCTTTCTCATCTCTATTACATTCTATTCAGAATGTAACAAAGCAATACTGTCTGCCCCAACAACTTACAAATGTTTGTTTTGTGGAACCAATGCCCCCTTTCTTTTTCTACTTACAGTCTCCTATCTCTTCCTCCTATGAGATTCAGATGAATTCCTGAGAAGTTAGAGAATCCTAGCAACAGACAATATGCAGTGTTTCTTCTTGGAATATTCTCCACTTTGTTCATTACCCAGATCTATCACCCATCATCTATCAGGTCCTAGTTTATGACTGTAGTCCTCCCGATGGCTTTCTCTAATTTCTAAATGAATTTAGGTTCCTCTGAGGGATGGTCTGGGAACATCTAGGTATGTCCTCCCAACAGGGCTCCGTACTTTCACTGTAACAACCATCATTTATTTCCCTGTATTCCCTTATTAAACGTGGCAATCGGAAATTTGGCAAATGCTCCAACTTACTCACCCAGTTGCCATGGTGTCTACTCCAACTCATGGCAACCCCATGTATTTCAGAGTAGAACTGTGCTCCATAGGGCTTTCAGTGGCTGATTTTTCAGAAGTAGATCACCAGGTTTTTCTTCTGAGGCACCTCTGGGTGGCCCTGAACCACCAACCTTTCAGTTAGCAGCTGAGCATGTTAAGCATTTTTACCACCTAGGGACTCCCACCTTACCCAGGGGTTCCCCATTAAAACACCGAGTGTTCCCAACCCTTTGTTTAGGGATGCTTACAGTTTCCCAGATGACAGAAGAGCAAATTCTTGACATGTGAAGAGTTGGGAGAGGAGCACATATTTGAAGACAGTTTATTGTCTTCTGAGATACAGGGTTCTGGCTTTCACCCCTCTAAAACCAAGCCCTCTCTTCCATTCACTTTTGGATGATGTTCAATCTCTCCCTACTCCTTTCCCCAGATCTGACTTGTCTAGTCTTCTCAAGTGGAAAATCAGTCCTGCAAGAAAGCCTTAGCGAAGAGACTTCCCTCATACTTACACAGATTTTTCTTGTATTCTTTCTCTTTGATACAGGATGCTTACTCACAAAGGCAGAGAGAATACATAACGTGAACATCAGAGCATTGAAGTCAGCTTTGATTAGGAAGAAGGCACGAGCAGGCCAAAGTGTCAGATCTTAGAGAAGGGGGAGTTCCAGAAAACCCCCACATAAAGTTGTATATGAAATCCTGGGTCTACTTCTGAGCTGTTTATGAATGAATCTCATCTCACATAACAAAGCAAGAGCTTTGATAATTGAACTATAATGAAGTCCACTGCCCAGGCCCCAGCCTGGCCACTGGATTGGTCACACATAGGAAGATATAAATAGCTTAAAAGACTTTGAAAATTGAACTGACACAGGACCCACAGCTCACAGAGGACGGGTAGGCACTTGTGGCTTGAGCTTATCTGAGTCAATTATCTGCTAAAAAAATACAGTACAAATGTAAAACAAAATCATTGTCTCTAAAATATTTAAACAAGACTAAGAGTCAAATAAAATTGTTACAATTTGCAACATAAAATCTAAACTTACTCAGCATACGGAAAACCAAAAAAAACTCAATATCTTGCCAAGGAAAAGAATCAACAGAGGCCAACCCTACTGACATGACACAGATGTTGGACTTATCAGGCAAAGCCTTTCAAGCAGCTACCATAACCATGCTCCAGGAAGGAAGGGCTATCACCTTCGTAACAAATAGAAAATTAGAACACCTCAGCAAAAACATTTAAAAAAAAATTGTTTTAAAAAGAGCCAAATGGAAATTTTAGAACTAAAAAACATATTAATCAAAATAAAAAAGCTCATTGGATGGGCTAAATAGATGAATGGAGATGAAAGAGTCAGTGAACTTGAAGACAGATCAACAGAAATTTATCCAATCTAAGCAACAGAGGGAGGGAAAAAATGGAAAAAAAATTAGCATGGCCTTAGAAACAGCTGAAGTTTCTGTCACTGGAGTCTCAGAACGAGAAGAAAAAGAGTGGAGCTGAAAAAAAATTGAATAAATAATGTCTGAAAACTTCCCAAATTAGACGAAAGACATAAATTTAAAGATTCGAAAAGCTCAGTAAACCTGGAATAGGATAAGCTGAAAAATATTTATGTCCAGATACATCATAATCACACCTTCAAGAACTAAAAAAAGACAAAAAAGTGCCTGGAAGAAGCAAAAAAAATTGATGCATTACATATATCAGGGAACAGCAATTCAGCTGACTGTAGATTTCTCATTAGAAACCAAGGAGACCAGAAGGAAGTTGCTCAACATTTTTAAAATTCTGAGGGAAAGCAGAACAAAACAAACAAAAAAAACCTTTCATATCAGAATTTTATATCCAGCAAAAATATCCTTCATGAATGAAGACAAAAGAAAGCCATTCTCAGTAAAGTTTCTTTTCTGGAAACCTGCTCAAAAAGAAATCTAATGGAATTTTTTTTTTCAGATGGAAAGAAATGATACCAGAAGAAAACATGAAAATTGAGGAATAAAAGAAGAAAAACAGAATTAATAAATATCAGTTAAATATAATAGACAATTTTCTATTCTTAATTACATTAATATGTAAGATATTGAAAGCAAAAATTATAAAAAGTCTGAAGGAGTCTGAAAATAAAAGCTGGTTCTTTGAAAGGACCAATAAAACTAATAAACCTCTAGCAACACTGGCAAAGGAGGGAAAAAGAAGAAGAAAAACACAAACTACCAATATCAGGAATGAAAGAGAAGTTATCACAACAGGTATTAAAAGACTAGCAAGGGAAATTTGAAGACCAGCGCTACTTGTATAACTTTGACAACTTAGATAAATTGTCTAAACCCTTTAAAGCCAGAATCTACCAAAACTCACCCAAAAAGACTTAGATAACATAGTTTATAACCTATAGATATTGAATTCATAGTTAAAACCCTTCTGAAATAGAAAATTCCAGGCTCAGATAAATTCAATGCTGAGTTCCATGAAACATATAAAAATAAATAACATCAATTCTACATAATCTCTTCCAGAAAATAGAAGACATGGCACAACATTCCAACTCATTTTATAAAGACAGCATTATTTTCATATGAAATCCAGTGCAAGAAAACAAAACTACAGAACACTTGTCACAAAAATCATTAAAAAAAAAAAAAAGAATTAGCAAATTGATCCGGCAAAATATAACAATACTAATACACCAAGACTGTGTGGAGTTTATCCAAAAAATATAAGGCTGCTTCAATATCTGAAAAACAACTAACATAATTCATGATATTGATAAACCATGGGTTAAAAACCTCGTGATCATATCAATTAATGAAGAGAAAGCATATGAAACAATTCAGTATACGAAAATGACTGAAACTCTCAGAAAACTAGAAATAGAAGGCAAGTTCCTTAATGTGATAAAGGACATTTTCAAACATCCCACAGTTAGCAGAATACCTAATGATGCTGATGTCTGAATACTATACAGGTATATCTGAAAGCACTGATGTCCACTCTTACCACTCCTATTTAACGTCGTTCTGGAAGTCTTAGCCAGTGAAATAGACAAGAAAAGGAAAAAGCAAATGGCATAAGGATCTGAAAAGGAGAAATAAAACTGTCCCTCTTTATCGACAACATGATAATCTACATAGAAAATTCCAAGGAATCTACAAAAAAGCTTCTGGAACTAATAAATGATGTTAGCAATATTACAGGATATAAGACCAAGATAAAAACTCAAATGTAGTTGTATATAATACTACAAAAGTAGCTGTATATGGCTGATGATATTCTGGCAAACTCTGTTTTATTGAAAGTACCATTTATAACAGATCAAAAAGAAGAAGAAGAAAACACACACATGCAGGATATGTATACTGAAAACTACAAAATGCTGAGAGGAAAAAAATACCTAAATAAATGAAGTAATATTACTTGTTCATGGACTGGAAGACCCAATATTATTAAAATGTCAGTTCATCCTAACTAGATATGTAGGTTCATCGTCATTCCAATCAAAATTCCAGCAAGATATTTTGTAAATATCAATAAACTGATTCTAAATCCCAAACGGAAAGGCAAAAGACCTAGAACAATTAGCTAAATATTGAAGAAAAATAAAGCTGGAAAACTCACATTACTTAATTTCAAGACTTATAATACAGCAACAGTAATCAAATAGAGTGTGTTATTGGTGAAGAGTACACAGAGATAGAAGAGAAAGTCCAGAAACAGACCACACAAAAATGGCAATTGATTTTTGACAAATGCAATTCAGTAGTGTAATGACAGCCTTTCAACATATTATGGTGGAACAACTGAAAATCTGTACACAAAAAATAAACTTCAACAAAATCCTCAGTCACATACAAAAGTTAACTCAAAATAGATCATAAATCTAAATGTAAAATGAAACAATATTAAACTTTTAGGAGGTAACAGAGGAGAAAATCTTCGTGATATTAGGTTAGGTAAGAAGTTCCTATAGTTCCTGGGTAGTGCAAACAGTTAGTGTATTTGGCTGCTAACTGAAAAGCTGGAAGTTTGAGTCCACCTAGGGGTATCTCGGAGCCCTGGTGGTATAGTGGTTAAGCCTTCAGCTGCTAACCAAAAGGTTGGCAGCTCGAATACCAGCCACTCCTTAGAAACCCTATGGGGAAGTTCTACCCTGTCTTATAGGGTTGCTCTGAGCAGGAATCGACTGGATAGGAATGGGTTTAGGGGTGCCTCAGAAGAAAGGCCGGGTGATCGCCTTCCAAAAAATTAGCCATTGAAAACCCCATGGAATATAGTTCTACTGTGACACACATGGGGTAGCCATGAGTCAAAATCAACTCTTTGGCAACTAGTTTTTTACTGGTTCAAAGAGTTCTTAGATACAGTAGCAAAAGCATGACTCATAAAAGAAAAAGAAAAATAAATTGAACTTCATCAAAATTTTACAAATTGCTTAGTGAAAGACACTGATAAGAAAATGAAAGACGTGCCACAGACTAGGAGAACATATTTACAAATGAAACATCTAACAAAGGACCAGAATAGACAAAGAAATCTAAAATCTCAATGGTAACAAAACAACAACCCAATTTATCAATGGTGAAAAGACTTGAATAAAAACTTCTCCAAAGATAATATGCGGATGTAAAATTACCACATGAAAATATGTTCAACTTCATCTGCCATTAGGAAATTGCAAATTGAAACCACAGTGGGAACTAATAAAACCAAACGCTGGTGGTGAAGACGTGAAGCAACTGGAACTCTTAAACATTCATGGTGATAACACAAAGCGGTACAGCAATTCTGGAAAACTGTGTGACAATTTTCATAAAGTTAAATATATATCTCTTATATGACAGAGTAATCCCATTCCTAGATAAGTGAGAGCTTATTTTCAAACAAAATCTTGTGCACTAGTATTTATAGTAGCTCTTTTCATAATTGTCAAAAACTCAGAGCATCCCAATGTCTTTCAGTGGGTGGATGGATAAACAAAGGTGGCACATCCATTTAATGGACTATCACTCAGCAAGGAAAAGGAATAACATATGGATAAAAGTAGTAATGTAGATGAATCTCAAAAGTATATTACTTATAGTTCAGTAATGTATTCACTTCTGAGGTTCATCCCTTCAGCCAAAGATTAGACAGGCCCGTAAAACAACAGGAGACTAAATGGGCACACCAGCCCAGGGGCAACGATGAGAAGGCAGGAGGAGAGAGGAAAGCTGGTAATGGGGAACCCAAGGTCAAGAACAGGAGAGTGTTGACATGTCGTGGGGTTGGCAAGCAATATCACAAAACAATATGTGTATTAATTGTTTAATGGGAAACTTGTTTGCTCTGTAAACCTTCACGTAAAACACAATAAAAAAATTAATTTAAAAAAAGTATATTACTAAGTGAAAGAAGTCAGTCTCTAAAGGATACATACTGCACGATTCCATTTACGGGAAATTCTGGAAAAGGCAAAACTGTAAGCATGAAGAACGCATTAGTAGCTGCCAGCAGGCAGGTAGGGTTAAGAGGAGGGCTTGACTACAAAGGGCTAACACAAGGGATGTTGTCAAGTGATGAAATTCTTCTCCATCCTGATGGTGGTTAGCTGTATGTATTTATACATGTGGTAAAACTCCTAGACTACACATCCCTTAAAAAGTTAAATTTAATGCATGTAAATAATACTAATAAAGTGCATAGGTTCTGAATTCATACAGGCTTCAATTTTAAATCTGGATCCAGCGTTAACCAGCTTAAGTCAACTCAGGAAAGTTTTACCTGCTCTAGGCCCCAGTTTTTGTTTTTGTTTTTGTTTTTAATCAGCACTATGAGAGTATAATGGCACTTACTTTATAGGTTTGCTGTGAGGATATAAGAGATAATGCCTGTAACATAGTAAGCATTCAGTAAGTGTTAATAAAATTTTCATACCTGGCACTTTACATGCATGTCCTTATTTAATCTTTGAGCCATATATTGATTTGTATTTTATGCAAGTTTTACTGCTAAGAAAAACATAGATTCATAAAACTGATGTAACTTCCCTATTTTCACACTGACAGTAAACATACACCCACAGCTTGAATCTATGTCTCTGATTCCATAGTTCTTGCTTTCTCAACTAGCCATGTGACTTATGCTGATTGGTATACTGCTAACATTTCAGACGGTTTGGTTAAGGCCTCGATTCAGGTGGTAATCATAGAAACTGGTAGAAAAAAAAAGTATGCAGCAAATTCTGAAGGAAAAACAAATAATATTTACTGTTTAAGAAGGCAGAAAGAGTTAAAAGGAACCAGTTTGGAATCTCGTTGGTTTGAAAACATGATGGTTCTA
>NW_004443959.1:19779425-19781154 GCF_000243295.1 Trichechus manatus latirostris | reverse complement strand
AATTTGGGAAATACAAAAATAATATTTTCCCTCAAGTAGAAGAAAGGATGACCTTTGTCTTTCAGTGGTAAGAGTTTGGGGTTAATTAAAATTAACATAGTGGCAGACACTCTTTCACTCTTTTAACTTTATGCTTTCTGAGAGAGAATCTAAGAAATATGTTGTACATGAATGAAACTCAAAAGAGGACAGTGCAACCAGGGGAAATATCAAAATTATACATATATAACATGGGAAATGACTAGTTACAACTGAAGAAAGTAAAAAGCTTCCAGAAAAAACCAAACCAAACCCTTTGCCGTTAAGTCGATTCCAACTCATAGCAATCCTAAAGGAGAGAGTAGAACAGCCCCATAGAGTTTCCAAGGAGCACCTGGTGGATTTGAAATGCTGACCTTTTGGTTAGCAGCCGTAGCTCTTAACCACTGTGCCACCAGGGTTCCCCCTGCCCCCAAAGCTTCCATAGCTTATGTGAATTATAATTTAAAACTAACGTGGTGTGTATATCTGTGTGTGTAAGCATGACAAATAAGAATTATAAAATATATAAACTCTTTTTTAATCTGTGAAACAAAAATGGTAAAGAAAATGTCTCGAGTTTTCCCTAATTTATAAAATTTTCCATTTACTTTTTTTATTTACTGTCTAATCTTCATTAAAATGACCTTCACAAAACTAATAAAATTATATGACTGAATGAGATGAAAAAATACCATTGCTCTTTTCATAATTTATTTTTCTTAGGTATAAAAATAAAAATAAGTTGAATGATTTGATAATAAACAACAAAATAGATGAAAATATTTTATTAACTCAATTACCATTCTACTAAGTTAATATATTAAGAATAAGATTAATGTCACTTTTATTTGGTGCTCTAATGCAAAATTTAAAAAAAAATACACAAAGGTATAGAAAATCTAACCACAATTAAGAATTTAAGGGTGCCTATATCTCAAGTACCCAACCAAAGGAAAATAATAACATGTAATCACATACAAAACATTCACTAAAAGTGACCAAGTTTATGCCACAAAGTAAACAACACTTAGCTATTAACTTTCTTTGGGATTGACTTAGTTAGATAAAACTTTTCATGCAAGGTCATATATCTTCTTCTTCCAGGACAGTCTTCATCCAGTGACCGACTGAATTATAAAAGCTTACCCTGATTCAGGACCCCTGCAGAGCTCCTTGATGAGTCAGCAAAGATCTCCTTTCTCTGCCCAATCCTACTTCCTTATCTCCATTCATTCCAAAGTATTGATCCCATGAGCACTTGCTCCCTAACAAATGTCCTACATTCTAATCTCCATCTCAGATTTGGCTTTCCTGAGGAATCTAAATCTACTTTTTTCTCACTGTAATGTAATAAAATTAGAAATTAGTAACAGTAGGAAGTATGTCTAAGCTCAAGGGGAACTTGGAAGGCAAAATACTAACTTTTTAGAAAAAAGTGACAATAAAAATACTGTTTGCTAAAATCTGGGGAACTGTTCTAAATCAACATTGAAAAAGAATGATACGTCTGTAAGCATTTTCATCAGATAATAAAAAATTGAAAATGAGTGAGATTAACATTCTCCTCCAGAATTTTGAGAGTACAGATCAAACCTAGCACTCTTCAAAAAAGCTAATTCTAGATAGAATGTAATAATGATGATATTTTTGGGAACCAATAAAACAGAGAAGAAATAAGCATGAAAGAAAATTAACCAAAGAAAACTAT
>NW_004443959.1:19775095-19777320 GCF_000243295.1 Trichechus manatus latirostris | reverse complement strand
AAGTAGCCAGCACCTAAGGGCCAGGATTCTGAGGGACGGGAAACAGTTTGGGAAGAGTCTGAGACCCTGTGCCGGCTTCCCACTTGAAGCATTTGTCAGTTTGTAAGTGGCTCAGAGCTGACAGGCTAAGAAACAGTAGAAAACAGAGGTTGAGAAGCTAGGAAGCAAGGTAGAGCTTTTGGGGCTGTCTCCCAGGGCTGCGGATATATAAATGCGAGGGCAGGCCCCACCAAGGCAGAGGTACCTGTATAAACGCTTCAGGCTTTCAGACAGAACCTCAGAATGACCCATTGTTGGAGTAAGGGTGAATCGGAAAATCACACAAAAACTGAAACCCAGCTTCAAACAAGCATAAATCTGATTAAATAAAAGGTGACCCACCTCTACTCTAACTGCATGGTGGAAATCAAAAATAAATCCTCCCCACAGGGAGTCAACTTCAGCCTCCAGACTGAAAGTCTCTCTTTGATTGTCACGCATAACATTCAGTGAAAAATTACCAAGCAAACCAGGAGAGAGGACCAAGTGAATTCAAAATGAAAAAAGAATTACAAAAAAACCCAACAAAATCAGATCCAAAGGCGTTCCAGATATTAGAATTGTTAAACGCAGATTTTAAAACGAAGGCAAATCAATATGTTAAAGAAAGTAGGTGATGAAGTGGAGAGTGCAATCAGAATTTGAACTTTTTTAATGAAACAAATGGAAATTCTATAACTGAAAAATAAAATAACTGAAAACAAGAACTCAATATAAGGGTTTAAGAAGAGATTAGATACAGCAAAAAATAGGATTAGTAAACTGGATTATAGGTGCAATGGAAAATATATATATTTAAGCACAGAGCAGGGGAGAGGGAAAGGATCAAAAACAAAAAAAAATTAAATAAAAATTCTAAAAAAGAGAGACAACAAGGATAGTAAGGTGATGATCCTGAAAAGACCCAGATACCTCGAAGTCATTCATCCCTGAAAAAAAAAAAGGTTGGAATTTTATTACCAAATGCTTTGTGATTTGACTTCTAGTAACTTGGGAAGAAAACGTAGAAACAGAGAGGAAATCTGATAGGCTGTCATGCTGTTAATCAAAGCTTCCTATTCAAGGATAAGGACCCAATCAGACCTGCTGGACAAATAGCCCTGCAGTAGAAACAACTCATTCTGGGAGTCAGGGGTCTGAGTCCCAGTCTTATTTTTGTGAAACAGATTTCTCAATTTTGCTGATTTGTAATTTCCTGGCCTATTAATTGAAGGGTTAGAAAATCTTCTAGCTCTTATACTCTTGGCTATTATAAAGTGTTGCAAATCTATTTACTATACAAGTTGTGTATTTACTTTTCTTCCTTTTTACCTGAAAGTACAAACTATTGCACTTATTTTGCATATTGCACGTGTTTAACATATTTTTGTTATATACTTTTTTCATAAATGAGTATTTTGTCACCTCAGTGATAGTCTTTTAACACCTGTAGCAAATTTCAAAATTAGAAATGTCTGTTAAATTGTATACAAGAGAAAATATGTTGGATAGTAAACGTGTGATCCATTAAAGTGCCAAATCTAAAAGTGGATAAGAGCATTTTCTTCAATTTGGTGTAATTATATAATTTGTTATTTTGTAGCAAAACAGTAAGCAGTTCAATTCCATATCTAGGCAAATTTCAATGATAAATATTCGCAGTAGACTGTATCTCCAAAGAAGTTCTATTTCTTTGACTCTTCTATTGTAAATACCTTTACAAATGTCACTTATGACATTTTAAGTAACACAAATTTATTTTTAAGAGAATCAACTGTCTTAATGACCTTCTTTCAAGATAGTCACTGATGGGTGGAAATACATCCCATCAGTCCTAAGACTGGTCAGGGCTTCCTTTATTACCTGATCCAGAGTAACATACCCAACTCTGATAGACAAGCACCCACTGCCCAAAGGGCTCAACTTAGTTATTTTTTATTTTAGATGAAGGTGTACAGAACTAGCTTCTTATTAAACAGTTAGTACACATATTGTTTCATGATATTGGTTAACAACCCCATCAACATGTTAACACTCTCCCATCTTGACCTTGGGTTCCCTGTTACCAGCTTTCCTGTTCTGTCCCCTCATGCCTTCTAGTCTTTGTCGCTGGGCTGTTGTGCCCCTTTAGTCTCGTTTTGTTTTACGGGCCCGTCTAATCTTTGGCTGAAGGGTGAACCTTAGGAGTGACTTCATTACTGAGCTAA
>NW_004443959.1:19738875-19773984 GCF_000243295.1 Trichechus manatus latirostris | reverse complement strand
AAAAACCCATCTGTTTCCAGAGCTCTGGCCTGACATTTTCTTTGCCTGGGACTCCCGTCAACTTCATACTCAACTTCAGTATTTCCCTGTGCTCTGGTCTCATCTGCTTCTACGACCAGGCTTTTTCTCTCCTCCAGTCACCCAGTCTTTCTGCAGCTATGTTTAAGGACCTCCTCTTGCCTGCATCCTTCATGGTTTTTCCCCTTTGGCATCTGGTTGGCCCATAAAGCCTTCAGCCTACTGGCCTGGAAATTACATTCTGATGGACATTTATTGTTAATTTTACCAAGGAATCACAGAAAGCTGAGTATGATGAAGCAACTGTGGGAAAATACTCATTTCATTTACTCATTCATTCATGCCATAAACTTTTGGAGGTAACTGGCATGGCCCAGCTGCTATAACAGGAGTTTCATGCTGCATTCAGTTCTGAATTTTACACAACTGCCATCATGGTACTCTGTCCCCCAGTGCACCTGCACAATCTGTGTTCTGCTTTTAGGAAAGAGGTGCCTAGAATAAGAAAAATAACAACTTGAAAAAGGAGAAGAAAGAAACCAAGCTACAGAAAGTCACCGAATCTTCTCAGGAAGAGTCCAATATTTCTGATCATCGCCAACACCGTAATTGTCTTTAAAAAAAAAAAAGTTGCTGTTAAGTCAATTCTGATTCATAGCGACCCTATAGGACAGAGTAGAATGGCCCCATAGGGTTTTCAAGGAGCGGCTGGTGGATTTGAACTGTCAACCTTTTGGTTAGCAGTCAAGCTTATAACCACTGCACCACCAGGGCTCCGTACACAATATAAAAACAAACCACTATGCCACCAGGGTTTCCATATGTTATATACTATATGCTATATATTATGTTACATAACACATTACTTTCTATAGCATGTACTGTATGCAAAATATTGTATATAATATTATTAATACAGTATTCTGTTTTTCTTTGGCTTCATTTCAATTCTTGCATAATTAGAAACCTACTAATAAGCAAGGTCCGAAAGAAATTTTTTTTTAATATATATCTTGAAAATATATATATATATATCTTGAAATATATCTTGAAAATCATTCCTTATTAGTACAGTGCTGCTGATTCTTTTTAAAGGCAATATTCTATTCCATTTTACAGATAAACACTATTTACACAATGTCCTATCATAGTATGTATGCGGTATTTACGTTCTTTTGCTCTTGTAATACATCAGTGTATATTCTTTCTTAACTTCAAGGAATTGAATGATCAGGTCAAAAGCGTATGAGCCTTTTAAACTTAGCATATAATTCTCAATTACCTTTCATAAACGCTAAGCCAATTTGCAGTTCCATCAAGGATGTATGAGAGAGTGCATACTTGCCCACATTCTAATTCATCCACTCTTTCCCACTCTAAAAGGCAAGAATCACAATTTATGATTTCAATACTTATTTTTCTTATTTTGTAGTGAAGTTAAGCATTCTTTAAGGCATCTGTATGTCTCATGAACCGATTCAGCATATTTTTTGTCCGTCTTTCAGCTGGATGATTGGGCGTTGTACTGCAGAATTGTAAAATATTTTCAAACATTAGGAAAATTTGTGCTTTTTTATATCAATATATTTCCTGGTTTGTCCATTTTTTTTTAATCTATGCAGCATGTAAAATATTAATCAGATCATTAATTTTTAATTTTTTCACTGTATTTTTAATCATGTTTATAAGCATTCCCCATTCTGATATTATAAAAAGTTTCTATGCTTTCTTCTCATGCTTTTATAATTTCATTTTTTACATTTAAATCTTTGATAAAAATAGAATTAATTATGGTATGAGTTGTAGGAAAATGATTAAATTTAGCTTTTTATTGAAAGTATAATCATTTGTTTGTGTCACTACAACAGAGAGTATTTTTATAATATTATGTTTGCCTTTAAAGTTAGAAATTCTAGTTCCTCTAAAGTATCTAGGACCATTGCTCATTTTCCTCTCCTCTTGTTGCTAACATGCCTGCTATTCAAATGCTCACAGCCACCTCTATCTACTTAGAAGCAAAGAAAAGCATGTTGAAATGCCTTATTTTGCTATTATTTACTAATTCTTATAAATGATTTAGTTGGATGCATTATTTATAAATTTTAGCCCGAAAAATAAAAATAAAAAGTTCTATGGTCTCTGAATATTATTTCCCACTGAAAAGATCACTGCTCCTTGGAGAAATGCCTGATTTTTCTGGGAAAAGAAATATACAAGATGAATTCAGAACATCTTGTTATAAAAAAAAAAAAAAAAGAAAGTTATCAATGAGTATTACTCTTGTTTCAAAAATATTGAGGTCACATACTAATATATTCTTAGTAGCGATATTGTTATTAAAAAAAACTACACAAATGCTAATTAAGAGCAAAATGTATTCAAGTTCTTTGCACATTATATTATTGGATTATTTGTCTTTTTGTTGTTAGATGTTGAAGTATTATATATATTTTAGTTAATAGATTCTTGTCAGATATATGGTTTCCGAAGATACTCTTCCAGTCAGTAGCTTGTCTTTTCATTTTTTTGATAAAGTCTTTTGATGAGCCAAAGTTTTTAATTTTTATGAGTTCCAATTTATTTATTTTGTCTTTTGCTGTTTGTGCTTTTGTTAAGCCTGACAGTGTTGCTTCTGCATTTTCTTCTAAGAATTCTATGGTTTTAGTTTGCACATTCAGGTCTTTAATACATTTTGATTTCTTTTTTTTTTTCTTGTGTGATGTGAGGCATGGACCCTGTTTCATTTTTCTGCATGTGAAAATCCAATTTTCCCAACACCATTTATTGAAGAGATTCTTCTTTCCCCATCTAATGCACTTAGCACAATTGTCAAAAATCCATTGACCATAGATGTGTGAGTTTATTTTTAGACTCTCAATTCTACTCCACTGGTCTACGTGTCTCCTGTTATATCAGTACTAGGCTGTTTTGATTACTGTAGCATAATAGTATATTTTAAAATCAGGAAGTGTGAGTTCTCCTACTTTGTTTTTCTCTTTCAACATTGCTTTAGTTATTCAGAGCCTCTTGCCATTCCCTGTAAAGTTGAGGATTGGTTTCTCTACTTCTATAAATAACGCTGTTGGAATTTTGATCAGGATTGCAGTGAATCTCTAGATCACTTTGGGTAGTATTGGCTTCTTAACAATATTAAGTCTTCCAATCCATGAACACAGAACATCTTTCTATTTATTTAAGTCTTGTTTAATCTCTCTCAGCAGTGTTTTATAGTTTTAATTGTATAAATCCTTCATGTCCCAGGTTAAATTTATTCCTAGGTATTTTATTCTCATAGATGCTATTGTAAATGGAATTGTTTCCCTAATTTCCTTTTCAGATTTCTCATTGCTGGTGTATGGAAACCCAATTGATTTTTGTTTATTTCTTGAATAGTCATCAAAGAGGACATTCAGATGGCCATCAGACATATGAAAAGATGCTCAGCATTATTAGCCATCAGAGAGATGAAAATCAAAACCACAGTGAGATACCATTTCACTCCCACTGGGATGGCTTAGATTAAAAAAAAACAACAACAGAAAATAACAAAGGTTAAAATGTTGGTGAGGATGTGGGGAAATTGAACTCTTACCCGTTGCTTACAGGAATGCAAAATGGTACAGCCGTTGTGGAGAAAAATGTGGCAGTTTCTCAAAAAACTAAAAATAGAACTACCATATGACCCAGCAATTCCACTCTTAGCTATGTACCTAAAAGACTTGAAAGCAGAGACTCAAAAAGAGACTTGTACAGCAATGTTCACTGCAGCACTATTCACAATAGCCAAACAGTGGAAACAACCTAAATGCCCATCAACAGATGAATGAATAAACAAAATATGGTAAATACATTCAATGTAATACTACTCAGCCAGTAGGAGAAATGAAGTCTTGATACATGCTACACTATGAATGAAGCTTAAAGACATTATGATGAGCGAAATAAGCCGATCACAGAAGGATTATATGACCTCACTTACATAAAAAGACAAGAAAAGGCAAATGTACAGAGACCAAAATTTATTAGTGGTTACCAGGGGTGGGAGGGAGGAGGAAAGGGGTGGTTAACAGTGATGGAAAAAACATATTGATTAAGGGTAGGCTTGCACAGACGATTATTGTAATTGCGGTCCATAAGTTGTACACCTGTAAAAAGTTGAACTGGCAACAAAAGAAAGGTTTCTGGGATGCTGTAATGTTCTGTTTGAGGATCTTGTTGCTGAACCAAGAGTGTCTTTAGGTTATAAAAATTCTGTGAGCTGTAAACTTATGTGCAACTTTCTTTACAATTTTATACTTATTTCTTTAAAAGTATTCAGAAAAAAACATAAATAGGTTTGTACTGGAAAAAAAAAAGGGATAATTTTAACATCAATAATGTTAATAATCTTAAGGTATTGAAAACATGTCTATTATGTAAAATTCCATGAATTATTAATGATTCTCAACAACACATAAAAGACATCAGTTTTCACTTGGAGATACCAAAGAAACACCTCAAAAAATTGAAAACTGTAAAGAAAGGGAAAGAATAAAGCACTTATTCAGCCTTTTATATAAAAACTGTACCTCAGGGTAAGCAAATAGTTGATAAGGGGAAAATTCTCTTTGCAGAAACATTTCAGCTAATAAATAAGAAAGAAGTGGTAATATAAAAATATCACAAATTTGCTACCATAATGAATTAGTGGATCTAGGTAATCATTAAGAGCCCTGGTGGTGCAGTGGTTAAGTGCTCAGCTGAGATTCAAGAGATTCAAACTCTCCCAGCTGCCCTGGGGGAGAGAGACGTGGCAGTTGGAAACTCTATAGGGCAGTTCTAGCCTGCCCTATAGGGTTGCTATGAGTTGAAAGTAACTCCATGGCAGAGGATTTTGGAGGTAGTGATTATCAATGCCAGCTAACACACACACACACACACACACACACACACACACAAAGACAGATAACTAATTACTATGTACCCCTTAATGATAGTACACAATTTCACTAATAAAATAGTCGTCAAAAACATCACACCTGAATTTGGTCAAACATTTTGATCTGATTACTAATTTCTGGGAAATATAGGGAACAGATTAAAATATTTTAAAATAAATCTCAGAAATGCAATTACCAAATCCAAACTGTCGAACTTCTAGTGAGCAAATAAACCAGTTTCTTCAACAAAAAATTAAAAGGGGAAAAATAAAGATGGAGCAGGAATATTTATATTAATAGAATCTTAAGAGATATATTAGCCAATAGTAATTCATGGAACTTGTTTGAATTCCAATTCAAGTACACACATTGTTAAAAAATATATTGTAAATATATTAGGACAATTATAGAAATGTGAAGACTGACTGGATATTTGACATTATTAAGAGATTATTGTTTATTGATTTTATGTTTGATTATGGATTATTGGTATGTTTAAAAATTGTTGCTTTGTCTTTTAGAAATACATGTGTAAATACTTAGAGATATGTGAAGAAATATACCCTAGAGAAACACTAGCACAAATGCTTAAGAAAACATATATAAGGATGCTCACTGGATCATTCTTTGACAGTTTGGTAAAAAATAAATATACAACAGTAAAAAATGACAAGTAAGTTATATGGTGATAGAAATAAGAGTAGCTCTTGGACATTTGATACAAAGGAACATGGTAGGTAAAATAATCAACTGTGAATGGACAGAGGACTAGAGGAAACAAGACAGGCCATGAGCTGATAAACGCTGAAGATGGATACTATGTAGACTGGAGTTCTCTATGCCATAATTAACTCTATGACTAAAATAAAACATTTCCAGATAGAAAGGAATATGAGCTTCAATTCTTCATAAGTCTTTGCAAAATCAAAACAATGCAAAAACCTTAAGGACTTTTTCAATCATAAAGGGAATTTGACCTAGAGGAAAAAAGAGTACCATCCCACAAACAATGGTGAGTACAGAAAGTGGTAACAAAATCAGATGTTGCTGAATTTAATTACATTTTTATTGAAAACTGGGATAGTTTTGTTTTAAAAGGGCAGAAAAAAACAATAATTATAGCTCACGCTTATATGTAAACATAGATAAAGTAAACTTTTTAAATAAAATATTGGTAAATCATACCTAGTTGTGTACGAAGAATTTTAAGTACTTCTTAAATAAGTAACATTTATCTCAGGAATACACAGAGTAGTCAAGAACTGAATAATCTTTCACTTAACTCATCACTTTAGCAAACTGAAAGGACCAAAAATAAAAAATACCCAAAGAGAAGCAAGAAAACCAGTTGATATAATTGAACCATCAATTACATTGAAAACTTTTACCAAATCAATAATTGAACAGAACTTCCCAAATTTGATTTTAAAAACTATCTACCCAAATCCCCTATTAACTCTTTATGAGTGGAAAATTACTGTATTTTCACTGATGTCAAGAATGACAATATAAGGATGCCTTATATGCTAACAAAATGAGGAAAAATAGTAAGTAGGGGAAAGGGAGAAAACATTCATTGTTTGTGAACAGTATGGTTATCTAAATAGAAACTACAAATTTTATTATAAAATACACCATAAAGAAATTCTAACTTGATTTTAGTTTGAAAAGATGTTTGCAACGTGTAACAGACAGCACAAAAAGATCACCTCTTAACAGCAAAATATAAATAAATAAATAAAGAGACCTAAAAGAAAAAATAGGGGCAGATTAAGAAGACACAATTTAGATATGAGAAGAAATCAAATAGTTAATGAATTTGTGAAAAAATCAGCTTCACTATTAATTAGGAAAATAGGCATCAAACATAACTTCACAGCCATTTGTTCGGCAAAAGTTAACAAGTCTGATCATATAAGAGTTGGCAAGAATATGGGGAAAAAAGACTAATAGAATGTTGGAGTATAAATTTATAAACCATTCTGAAGAGCCATTTTACAATGTCTGTTTAAAACTGTAATGTGCAGACCCTATAACAGGAATTCCAGCACCCTTTAGAGAAACACTAGCACAATTGCGTAAGGAAATACACACAGAACATTCACTTCGGTATTATTTGCTAGAGTAAAAAACTGGAAAATATTCAAATAGTGAGAAATGAGCAAATCAATTGGCATCGTGATATAACCAAGATTAGATGTTCCAGCAGGGGATTTGACTATAAAAGAGAGTGATAGAACTCTCCCCGCGACTTTCTCTATCTCAATTGCAGTGTTTACGAGGTTGTATGCGTTTGCCTGGAGCTCTGGTGGCGCAGTGGTTAACATCTACGGCTGGTTACCAAAAGGCTAGCAGTTGGAATCCACCAGCCACTCCTTGGAAACTCTATGGGGCAGTTGTACTCCATCCTGTAGGGTCACTATGAGTCAGAATCCACTCAATGGCAAGAGGGGAGGGGTTTTTTTTGGATATACGTTTGTCAAAACTCATCAAATGCACACTTAAAACCTCCACATTTCACTGTAAGTAAATTATGTGTACGTAGGCAAATTATAAGTAGACCGTCAACAGTCTTAAACTGTATTCAGTATTCATAACCTTGGTAGTAGTATTGGTGTTATTTGTTAATTAGACACAGTTGTGTGTTACTGCGGGATAATTCAAATGAGTAATTACGCTGGTTTCATTTAGAACTGGGATTTTTCGTATGGGAGCAAGGACATACTGATGTAACTGGTGAGATTATAGATTTTCTCTTAGAACTCATGATGGATTTTCTCATTCGCTTTTTACAGGAGGTAGGACCCAGCTGCAGCCTTAGCTTCAAGTTTCCTTTTGTTTGTTCTCTGCAACTGGGGCATTTTTAGTTTCCAGCATCCCCAGGTGTAGAACTCCAACAGTCTCTGTCTATTTCAAGACCTCAAGGTCAGCAGGCCATGTTTTCACCCACACTTACTTACTACGGTGAGTTTCTGTTTTGTTTCTGACCTCCTCAGAGACATTCTTTGTTCTTATT
Source organism: Trichechus manatus latirostris (assembly GCF_000243295.1). Lineage (NCBI taxonomy): Eukaryota > Metazoa > Chordata > Mammalia > Sirenia > Trichechidae > Trichechus > Trichechus manatus. The sequence goes on along the minus strand of NW_004443959.1, from coordinate 19,766,031 downwards.
ATGTGGGAAGGAATGGGTGTTTTAGAGAAGAGCCAACAGTACTACTTGAATGGAAATTCTTTTCTCTCTTATTTCTAAGAAAAATAGTTTTAGAAAAAATATTCTTTTTTGCAAATTATAGAAAAGCAATAAATACATTTCTCTGCCTTAGTGATTGAGAAATATCATCTTTTAAGGTCAATGTTATTAATAAATTCCATCTTTTATAATTCCACTCACTTAAAAAGTGAAAAAATAAATCATGGCGAGTTTAAGAGATGTGATGACGAGTACGCACCTGGCTGGTGGTCAAAGCTCCCCATTGAATCCAAGTCTCCCAAGCTTCAGGTCATTGCTCTTTCCAATTCCACATGTTTTCGCCTAAGTTATCTCATTATATTTTTAGAAGAGAATGATTCATTGAACGCCTATTATATACTAAGTAATGTAGTCTCTGATTTTAAGTTTATAGCTTTTCCTAAGGAAAGCAAATGATAAAATTTAAATGAGTAGAATAAAGAATGAGTGTCAAGAGGAGTTTACAGGAGGGAGGAGCATCGGAGGAATGAGGCAAGCAAGTCTTCATCTGAACATGAGCAGTAAGGAACACTTGTGAAAGACAGCATTTTATGGGAGAGAAGGGGCCCGGATATATAGTTATAATAAGTATAAGAATTATGTTTTTGCTCCACTCAATGCCACTGCAAATTTTTTAATGACGCTCTGGAATAAGAAAATTGCATACTGGGGTATTTCTGCTTGGAACCGTATTACTGAGAAAAAAGCTTTAAAAATCCTCAAACTTTTTATTTGAAGGAGCAAGACTGTCACCATGTGAAATGATCTCAATCTACGCCCATTCTCATAAGGACTCTGCTGGGGCCATGGCCAATAACACTGGAAAAACGAGTAGGTGCCATTGTGGAGGCTCCAAATTCAAAGCATGAATTTTAACCACAAGACTTAAAATAGACCAAGGGAGCAGGAGCTGGTCTACTTTGACTGAAATACAAGCTTCGGTAGGTACTGATCCCTGAACACTTAGTCAGTTTGTCAGATTCACAAAGAAGCCAAGGCTCATTCCACAGCTGGCAACTGCCTAAATAAAACCAGCCCAAATGTGCTTTTCCACAGTCCCTGCAGGAATAGTCTTAAAGTCAGCAACAAAGAACAAACTCGTTAATATTCTGGGTAGTTTTATCTTTATAGGTTGATTTTCTGTAGAAGAGTCTATTTTATTATTATTATTTTTTTAATGCAGATTCCGTTTACTTTTTTTCATAGAGATCAGTAGGTTCTTTCTTTACCCCAGCATCTGGTTAATTTCACATCTGAAAGATCCTCTGTAACTACAGGTGCGGTCTTCTTTTCTGAGCAAGCAGCAATTACCCTTGAAGAACTCAGAGAAAGAAGAAATGGAATAGTAATGCTTTCATATTCAGGGCTTATCTACAATTTCCAATGCAGTCAGTTCTGGGGCTACAGCAGTGAATAAAATAAACAAAAATGATTGACCTCATGAGGCTTATAGTCAAGAGGAAAATATAGACGAAAATAAGATAATTAAGTGAAATACATTAACTGGTTTATGGTAATAAATGCTACAGGAAAAAAAAAACATACAAAGAAGAGAAAAGGCAGAAAGTGAAAGGAGGGAGTTTGCAATTTTCAATAGGGTATCTTCTTCGAATTAACTTTTGAGTAAAGATATGAAGCTGAGGGCTTGAACCTAGCAGCTATGTGGAGAAAAATCACTCCAGATTAACAGATGAACCAGTAGAGAGTCCCTGGCTAATGGATAACAAGGCGGCCAGTATGACTGGGGCAGAGAAGTCAGTTATGAAAGGCCCCGTGGGACATTTTAAGAACGTTGGCTTTATTCAGAAGGAGATGGAAGATATATATGAGTTTTCAGCAGATGAGTCACGTGATCTGACTTCTATTTAACAAGATCACTCAGGCTATAATGTCAAGTATAAATTTTAGGGAAGTAAGGTGGTAGCAGGGAAAAAAGTTACAAGACTGTTACACTAACCAAGTCAAGCAATGCTGATAGCTTGTATAAGGTGAGTAGCAGAAGAGGCAGCAGTAGCCAGATTCTGGTTATACAGTGGATAGAACCAATAGCATTTTCAGACAGATTTGAGAAAAAGTGTGAAAGAGAAAAGTCAAACTTTTGTGTGAGTATTTTGGCCTGAAAAGTCAGAAGGATGGTGTTGCCACTAACTGAGATGAGAAGGTTTTGGGATTAGAGACGGAAGTGAGATTTAAAGAAGTTAATTTTAAACTGACTATGAAACATCAAGGTGGCTATGTTAGGAAAGCAGATGAATGTGAAAATCTGGAAAAGGGGGGAGAATACTGCTCTGGAGATAAAAATGTAGGTGTCATAACCGTATGTCTTAGTAGTCATGGTTTTTACAGCCATTAGACTTGATGAGATCACTGAAGATGCAGAAAAAAAGTGATGAAATAAAAGAACTGAGTACTGATTACTCCAAAGTTTAGAGATCAGGATGATACAGGTGACCCCACAAAGCTTGCTAAGAAGAAGCTGGTAGGCAGATAGAACTAAGACCAGGAGAGTGTGGTGCCCTTGAAGTATGATGAACTCTGTTAAACGCTGATTGCAAGATAAGAAAGACAAAGATTGAAAATTCACCATTAAAAAAGAGTGGCAGATTAAAAAAAAAGAAGAAACTAATAAGAAGGGCAATAAATAAAAAAAGTTACAATTAGTGATATTAATTCAACTATGTTAATAGTCACTTTAAATGTAAATGGTCTAAATATATCAATTAAAAGGCATAGACTATCAGCATAACTAAAAAAGTAAGTCAACTATATGATGTACACACACACAAAAAGCATTCAATATAATGGCACAGCTAGATTAAAAGTAAAGGGGTAGAGAAAGATATACCATTATAACATTAATCAAAAGAAATCTGGAGTAGCTATATTAATTTCAGATGAATCAGATTTCAGAGCTAAAAGAAAAAAAACAAAAAAAGATCAGGGATAAAGAAGGGCATTAAATGATGATAAAGAGGTCAGTTTTCCAAGAAGACATAACAATCCTGAAAGTTGAAAGTGAATGTGCCTATCAATAGTGCAAGAAAATGCATAAAGCAAAAATTGATAGAACTGCAAGGACAAATAGACAAATTCACTGTTATGGTTGAAAACTTCAAAACCTCTCTGTCGGTAATCAACAGATACTCCTAGCAAAAGACTAGCAAGGATATAGTTCAACTTAACTGCACTGTCAACCAAGTGGATATAACTGACATTTGTAGAATATTTTATCCAACAACAGCAGAACACACCTACTTCTCAAGCTCACCTAGAACACCCTGGGCCATAAAACATACCCTTACGAACTTAAAAGGATAGAAATCATACAAAGTATGCTCTTATACCAAAATGAAATTAAACTAGAAATCAGTAACAGAAAGAGCACTAGAAAATCCAAGAATATTTGGAGATTAAACAATACACTTCTATATAATACATGAGTCAAAAAAGAAGTACCACAAGAAATTAAAAAATAGTTTGAACTAAATAAAAATCAATATGCAACATATCAAATTTGTAATTTGTGAAATGCAGCCAAAGTAGTGCTTAGAGGGAAACTTACAGCATTGAATGCATGTATTAGAAAAGACAAAAAATCTAAAATCAATAATTTAAGCTTCCATTTTAGGTAATTTGAAAAAGAAGAGAAAATCAAATCTAAAGAAGCAGAAGAAGAGAAATAATAAATATTAGAGAAATAGTCAATGAAATTGAAAACAGGATATTAATGTAGAAGAGGGAAATTAAAAACAGGTTATTTGGAAAGATCAATAAAACCAATGAAGCTCTACACAGGCGAGAAGAGAGAAGACACGTTGATTAACAATAGAGATGAAAGAGAAGCCATTACAACTGATTGAATTGACATTAAAATGATAATAAAGGAATTCAACTCTAGGCCCACAAATCTGATATAATGGATAAAATGGACTAATTCCCTGAAAGACACAGCTTACCAAAACTCACACAAAACTAATTTGAAAAGGTGTGTATGTTTTAAACAGACTGAATCAACAATTAATAACCTTCAAAAACAGAGAGCAACCAGCACAGGTGGATTTACTGATGAATTTGACTAAACATTTAAGGAACTCATATCAATCCTTCTTAAACTCTTTCAAAAAAAATATAGAAAAGAAGAGAATACCTTCCAATTCATTCTATGAGGTCAGCATTACCGTAATTCTAAAACCAAACAAAGACATTACTAAGAATACAAATTACAGAACAATATTTCTCATAAACACAGGTAAAAAACCCTCAACAAAATATTAGCAAATAGAACATGTATAAAAATAATTATACAGGACACCATGATCAAGTGGGATTTATCCTAAGTATGAAAGGCTGGTTCAACGTTTGCAAATCAATTAACACAATTTATTATATCAACAAGGTGAAGAAGAAAAATCATACAATCATATCAATAAATGCAGAAAAGTATTTTACAAAATCTAACAGCGATTCATGATAAAAACTTTTAGCAAACTAGGAAAAAAGAGGAAATTCTTAAACTTGATAAAGAACATCAACCAAAAAACCTATAGCTAACAATATACCTAACAGGGAGAAATGAGTCATTTTCCCCCTAACATCAAAAACGAGACAAGGATTTTTGTTTTTAGCAGTCATTACTCAACATTATACTATAAGTCCTAACTAATGCAACTAGACAAGAAAAATGAAATTAAAGGTATACATACTGAGAAGGAAGAAAGAAAACTGTCTTTATTTGCAGATGATCTGATTGCATATGTAGAAAATTACAAAGAATCAACAAAAGCACTTCTGGAACTAATAAGCAACTGTAGCAAAGTTGCAGGATATGAGGTTAACATAAAACATTACTACAATAGACTTGCTCATAGTATTCCTTTATTATTCTTTTAATGTCCACAGGATCAGTTGTGATGGCCCCTCTTTCGTTTCTATTATTAACGTATACAAGTTGATTACTTTTCTACATATAGCAATGAACAATTGAAATTTGAAATTAAAACTACATCATTTACATAAGCACCAAAAAAAAAAAAAATGACTCAGGTATAAATCTAACAAAATATGTGAAAGATGTACATTTGAAAAATGATGAAAGAAATCAAAGATGAAAATAAGTGAAAATATGTTCCATACTCATGAATAGGAACCCTTAACATTGCTAAGATTTCGATTCTTCCCTACTTGCTGCAGATTCAAGGCAATCCTAATAAATATTCCAGCAAGTTATTTTTGGATATTGACAAACAGATTCCAAAGTTTATGTGGAAAGGCAAAAAGTTCAGAATAGCCACACAATACTGAAGAAGAATAGAGTTGGAGGATTGACACCACCCAATTTCAAGATTTACTACAAAGCTACAGTGATCAAGACAGTGGGGTACTGGCAGAAGAGTAGACAGAAACAGAATATAGAGCCCAGAAATTGAGCCACACAAATACAGTCCACTGATCTTTGACAAAGCAACAACAGCAATTCAACGGAGAAAGGATAATCTTTTCAACAAATAGTACTGGAACAACTAGACATCTATATTAAAAAAAAAAAAATCTAAATGCAGAGCTTACATCTGTCACAAAAATTAACTCAAAATGGATCAAACACCTTAATCTAAGACATGAAAGCTATACAACTTCTAGAAGATAGCATAGGAGAAAATCTAAGTGACCTTGCATTTGGCAATAACTTTTTAGATACAACACTAAAAGCATGATCCATAACAGAAAACAAAAGATAAGTTGGATTTCATTAAAATAACTTCTTCTCTGTAAATGACACTGTTAGGAGAATGAAAAGACCAACCACAGGCTGCAAGAAAATATTTGCAAAATACACATGTGATAAAGAACTTGTATCAAAGATATACAAAGAACTATCTAAATCAACAATAAGAAAATGAACAACCAATTAGAAAATGGGCAAAAGACTGAGACCAGAAGAACTAGATGGTGCCCAGCTACCACCAATGAACGTGCTGACAGGGAACACAACAGAAGGTCCCTGAGCAGCAGTAGAATGATGGGATGCAGAAGTCAAATTCTAGTAAGAAGACCAGACTTAATGGTCTGACTGAGACTGGAGGCACCCTGGGAAGCATGGCCCCTGGACTCTCTATCACCCCAGAACTAAAACAATTTCTGAGGACAACTCTTCAGACGAGGATTGGACTGGACTGTGGGACATAAAGTGATACTCGTGAAGAATGTCTCATAGTCAAGTAGATACAAGAGACCAAAGGGACAGCTTCTGTCCAGAGGTGAGATGGGAAGGCAGAGAGAGTTAGGAGCTGGTTGAATATTCATGGGGAATCAGGGGCAGAGGGGAGGAGTGTGCTGTTGCAGAATGGGGTGAGCGGTTGGGGTCTCATAACAATGTATGTAAAAAAAAATTTTGTATGGGAGACGAACTTGAAATGTAAACTTCATTTAATTACAACAATTAAAAAAAAAAAAGAAAATGGGCAAAAGATCTGAACAGACGCCTCACCAAATAAGATATACAGATGGCAAATAAGCATATGAAAAGGTGCTCAACATCATATGCCATTAGGAAAATGCAAATTAAAATAACAATGAGGTGCCATTACATATCTATTAGAATGGCTAAACCCAAAACATTGACAACACCAAATGCCAGCGAGGATATGGAGCAACAGGAATTCTCCTCCATTGCTGTGGGAATGCAAAATGGTACAGCCACTTCAGAAGACAGTCTAGCAGATTCTTGCACAGCTAAACACAGGCCTACCATACGATTCAGCTACCATGCCTCTATGTATTTACTCAAATGAGTTGAAAATGTATATCCACATAAAAATCTGCACATGGATGTTTGTAGCAGCTTTACTGATAATTGCTCAAAACTGGAAGTAACCAAGATTTCCTTCAATGGGTAAATGAATAAATAAACAGTGGTACATCCACTCAATGGAATATTATTGAGCTATAAAAATAAATGAGCTATCAAGCTATGAACAGACATAGAGGTACCTTAAATGCGCATTGTTAAGTGAAAGAAGATAGCCTAAAAATCTACATACTGTATGATTCCAACTATATGAAATTCTGGAACGGGCAAAACTATAGAGATGGTGAACACAGTGGTTTCCAGGGGCTGAAAGCGGGGGTGGGGAGGAGGGAGGACTAGGTGGAGATTAAGGCATTCTTAGGGAAGCAGAACTATCCTGGATGAAATCATAACAGTGGACACATGACGTTATGCATTTGTCAAAACCCACAGGCCAGCACAACACAAAGAATGAATCCTAATGTAAACTATGCACTTTAGTTAGTGACAATGCTTCAATATTACTTCATAAGTTGTAACAAATGTATCACAGGAATGCAAGTTGTTAATAATAGGAGAAAGTGTGTAGAGGAGAGAGGGAGTTTATGAGAACTCTCTGTACTTTGAGCACAATTTTTCTGTAAACCTAGTACTGTTCTAAAAACAAAGTCTGTTGAAAATTTGCCACTCAAATGTTGTCTTACATATATGTTTACAACAATAAAAACAATTTTGCCATTGAGTTGAGGCTCTTGGAGCTCATCAGTGGCATTCAGAAAATCAGTTGTAGTTGACCACTTGACTATCTGATTGGAGAGGAATATAAGAAAAAAATGGGAATGTGTAAATCGGAGACAGTATACTCAGCTACTTGAAGAATGTTCAGTGTAAAAGAAAAGAGAGCAATTGGGGCTGTAGCTAGATGAGGTATTGTTTTTTGTTTGTTTATTTGATTTTTTAAGATGAGAGAAACAACAGCATTTTTGCATGTAAATGGAAGAGATAAAGTAAAAGGGAAAGGGATGATGCAGGATCAACAGATAAGAGTAAGTGGGAGAAGAGGCGATCTAGTGAACCAGGAGAGTTGCTGGTCTTATATAGAGCCAAAATATTTACTCATATTTACAATAGAGAAGGCAGAGCGTATGGGCACAGTTACATATATATGGCAAGCTGCACTGTAAGGAGTTTGTGTATTTCTATTTTAATTACACCAATTTTCTCAGTGAAATAGGAAGGAAAATCATCATCTAAAACTGAACAAGTAGGAGAAGGTATGGAGATTTGAAATATTTACATAGAAGGGTGTAAAAGAATTAGGAAAATATTGTGCAATTCTGGGCAGTATGAGGGCCCATTTGATGTTAAACCAAAAAACCCAAACCCGTTGCCTTAAAGGCTGTTCGGACTCATAGCGACCCTACAGATCAGGGTAAAACTAGCCTATAGGGTTTCCAAGGAGCCCTGGTGACATAGTGGTGAAGCTCTTGGCTGCTAACCAAAAGGTCGGCAGTTCACATGTATCAGCTGCACCTTGGAAACCCTATGGGGCAGTTCTACTCTGTCCTATAGGATCCCTATGAGTCTAAACTGATTCCACCACACTGAACAATAACAACAACAATCTTTATGGAAGCCGACTGCCACATCTTTCCCCCAGAGCCCCTGGTGGGTTGGAACAAACTGATCTTTCAGTTAGAAGCTGAGTGCTTAACCACTGTGCCACCAGGGCTCCTTCATTTGACATTACTGGTCATAAATTTGATGCAAAACCATTCAGTATGTTTTTTCAATTCTCTTCACAGCTTCATGGATGAAAGCATGGAGTAAGTTCAAACTGGGATTGGATCAGTGTTTTAGTAAGACAAATTTCTAAAACATGGCCACAAGATTCTTTGAAATGTAGAGGTGGAATCTATGTCCCCTCCCCTTGAATCTGGACTAATCTTCTTAACTTGATTTAACCGGTGTAATAGAGTGTCACTGTGTGATTTCTTAGGCTGAGTCACAAAAGACAATGCAACTTTGCCTGGTTCACAAAAAGACACGCACTTAGAATGTCAAATCTCCATGAGAAATTCTAATATTAGGCTAGCATGCTGTGAGTAAGCCAAGCCACAAAGAGAGGCAACATGTAGGTGCTTCTCAAGTCCCCCTAGACCAGGCGTCATACATGTTTAAGTGAACGAGTTTTCAAATGGTTCCAACCTTCTGCTGTCTATTCTTCCTTGCTAAGACTCCAGACATTATGTAGTAGAGATATCATTCCCACTGTTGTTCAAATTTCTGATTTATAGAATCTATGAGCATAAATAAATGGTTGATTTAAACCTCTAAGTTTTAGGATACTCTGTTATGCAGCAATATTAAGAGGTTACTCCTTGAGGAAGAGTTGTTTAAAGAAGTGGTATTTAACATGAACCCTTCAGGTAAAAGGAGGTAGCCAAGTGAAGGGACACATGTATGGGGGAAACAGCCTTGTTTTGGAGAGGGGAAGAGCATGGTTGTTTCAGGAACTGAGCTAAGACTGCTTTGCCTACAGCATAGTGAGCAAGAGGGAGAAGATACAAACTGATTGGAGTTGGTCAATAACCAAACAATGTAATACCACATAGACCAGTGTAAAACATTGAATTTATTCCAAGTAAATGGGAAACCATAAAAAATCATGTTGGGAGGGAGGGATGGAGATTTGCTGAATGATATAAAATACTTGTAAGTAACAAGAAATTTAATTTTCCTGACATATGGAAATGAATTAAAAGGGAGAAAAGCAAATGCAGCAAGTGTAGAACGACCATTTAGGGGCTACCACAAGAATGCAGGTGGCCAGACTAGGACAAAACCAGCAGAGCTGGAAATAATAATCTGTTGGTAGAATGAACTGAAATTGTTAATGGATTGGAATTTGGAATTGGAAGAAAAGAAAAAAACAGAAATTACTTCTAGTATTTTTGTGCTTAAGCAACTCGGTTTTAAAATGAGGTTATTTATTATTTTCTATTTTTCCCTCTATTATCTTGCTATATATATAAGTATATAAACAAATCCATTGCTGTTGAGTTGATTCTGACTCATAGCAACCCTGTAGGACAGAGCAGAACTGCTCCATTTTCCAAGGAGCGGCTGATGGATCTGAACTGCTGGCCTTTTGGTTAATAGCCAAGCTCTTAACCACAATGCCACCAGGGCTCCATCTTGTTATATACATTATATATATTATTTTACTATTCATTTATATACTTGCTTTACATATAGTATTTCTAGCATAGTACAATGCCGCAATCTTAGAACAGTCTAATTCTACTTAATCCTTTCTATTTTCTGACCAAAATATTCTCTTTAGTACTTCTTGTAATGTTAAGTCAGCTGATATGGAACTTTTAAGAATGTTTGCCTGAAAGGGTCTTCATTTTGCCTTTATTTTTGAAGGATATTTTTTTCTCAGTAAAGAATTCTAGGTAGGCAGTGATTTTATTTCAGCACCTTGAAGATGTTTTTCTATTTTCTTTTGGCATCCGTTAAGTAGTTCGTCTTTAGTCATATTGTGGCTCCTTTGATGTTAATGTGTCATTTTTCTCTGACTATTTTTACTGTTTTTTGTTGTCTTTGACTACAATGTGCCTAAGTGTGGTGTTTATTATGTTTAGACTCTTTGCTGTTTACTGAGCTTCCTGAATCTGTGGCTTGATTTTCTTTTAATCAGTTTTAAAAAGTTATCAATCATTATGCTTTCAAACATTGCCTCTCCAACTTCCCTTATTTCCTTCTCTTCTAAGATCCTAATTGCATATAATAGACATTTTATTGTGCCTGCTATACCTCTTATACTGCTTTTTTTTTTTTTTTTTTTTTTGAGCCTTTGTTCTTTAGCTTGGATAGTTTCTAAGACATAACTTCAAGCTCACTAATTCTCTTTAACTCTCTCCCATCTGCTGTTAGATCTACTGAGTTCTTAATTACAGTTGTTTCATCAATTCTAGAATTTTTATTTGATTTTTTTGTATGGACTCCAGTTTATGGTAAAATTATCCATCTTGTTGTATAATAGGTGACTACATGGATAATTACATAGATAAAGAGAGAGAGACATAATAGTCATTTAAATGAACAGATGATAACTCCAATATCTGGGCCAGATATTCCATCTAGAGTGTAAGAGTATCACTTTAATTCTATCAGAAACTGGATTATCTTAAGACCAAACCAAAAAACCCATTGCCGTCAAGTCGATTCTGACTCATAGTGACCCTATAGGACAGAGTAGAACCACCCCATGGGGTTGCCAAGGAATGGCTGGTGAATTCGAACTGCCAACCTTTTGGGTTTGCAGCCATAGCTCTTAACACTGTACCACCAGGGCTCCGTCACAAGGCCAGCATGTAATATTTATGAAATTCTGTGGAATCGATTCAAAGGCAATGGATTTTGGTTTTGGTCTAAATCTAGTTCCCCTTCACTCTTAGAGTACAGACTTTCAATGTCCCAGTTGAAATCCTGAGATGACTACCAGGCCCTCTTAGTCTTGACCAGTCCTCAACTCCTATGTTTGTTATCTTCTCATCCCTGCCAGGAAGCCATGTTGATTTATAGCAGTTTTCTGTTTGACTTCTTCTTATTTCACAGAGCTTACAAAATTTGAAAATGTCTCAACTGAAAAAATACTGAATGTAATCCTCACTTCTCTGAGCCTTGTTCATCTTAAGATCTTGAATGGTAATGCCTACTTAACTTGGCAGCTTTCCTATGGTTACAAATGATTTTTGTTTTCTATTTTAGCCAATTTTTCTAGTTGTCTTAGCAAAGTATTGTTCTTCCTCAGGATATTCCACCATAACTGAAAGCAGAAGTTTCTAGATTTACATATTGAGAAGTGGAAGACATGGACAAAGGAAAACTCCAGCAGAGTTTGTAGGAGGTGATTCTGACGGCAGAAGAGGATCTTACAAAGTAAATGAAGAAAAACCGATAGTGGAATAGCAGGAAACTAGGAAGGCTGGTATCCCAAAAGTGCAGAGAGCAAGAGTTTTTAAAAGTAAGGAATGGTCATTTACATTAAATATTTAAACATCAAGTTTAAACATCAAAAGAAGAAGAAGAGTTGCTTGTACCCTTAGACCTGAGGCTTATTCTACCTCTAATGTTCTCATCTGTCTGGTCCATTTTAAAATCCCGTAGCAATACTGGAAGAGGGAGCTATTTCCCCATCAGAATCGAGACAAAGGTCTAGAACAGAGAGTATTATTTCCTACTCCTGAGGAATCACTGTGAACAACTGAATGGATATAGCCAAGTGGGTTAGTAATTTTTCACATAATCTTTTGGGGCATTATATAATACTCCCCTGAACTGTTGCCACGTAGATGTATCTTCCCTACTCCTATTTCTATGACAGAGAAGGGCAAATTCCTGGCGGCTTCTTTACTTCAGTGTTTTGTGTACTGAATTAGAGAATACTATGAAGGAAGGTTTACCATTTTCAAATGTGTGACGATAGTTCTCAAATTCTGCCATCTGAATGCCAAAGAGAGATCTTGGGCCTTGTTTCTGGTAATTGTACCTTGTTTGTTATCTGACGAGATAATTCACTGTGGTCATTCATTAACGTGCCCCTAAAATAGCTCTGTAAGTCATTTTTATAATATGTATTATCAAATCGTTGGATTTTTTTCTCTTTTTAATTATTAAAAAAGAAATAGTATTCAACAGCTAAAAGCCATGGACGTTGCCCTCCAATTAGGAAGGAAGTATTCAATGGCCCCACAAACACTTGAGTAGTCATAACAAAAAAAATTTCTTTAGTCATTCATCATGAATAGCAATTACAAATTGAATGCTGTGATGTGGAAAGTTGAACACATTTTTAATACTGTGTTGTTGAAAGCATTCTTTATCAGGAAATAAAAAATCCTTTGGGGTCTGTGTATAAAGCACAGTCGGGCAGTCTCTGATAGGGTGTAAAGACATAGTTTAGTTATTTCATTACTAGAACACTATCTTAAAGCTTTCCCCACCCCTGTTCCCTTTTGGATTGAACCTTTTCTTCTCTTTTATGTAAAACTATCTCTAGGCTTTCATTCAAATTATGTGACCATTTTATAGGATCCCATAAAATACAGGGTTGCTATGAGTTGGAATTGACACCATGGCAATGGGTTTTATAAACATTTCTTATGTTTCAAAAATATTTTAATCAATTAACTGCACTATATCGACAAGTAAATTTTCAAATACCAAATGGAATAAGATCAAATATTCATAAGTCATGCATATATGCTTTCTTGAAGTAAATAATGGGAATATTTGGCTGTATGTGTTTAAATATTACTCATACCTAATTGTTTTCTAAGTTTTTGTTTATCACATATTATTGAAATTAAATAACTACAACAAAATACAATCCAATTTTAATTGTCCAGAGTCAGTAATTTCAGGCTTCGTTTCACCTTGCCTGTCTTTGAAGCATTTCACCACTTGGTCGTACCTGTCAAAGGGTTGTTTTGGTGGAGGGAAGTACCTCCAATCTTCTATCCAATTATTACTTGGAAGGTTGACTCACTCTAACTTGATTCATTGTGGCAATGTTTCTACTTACACAGATTAAAAGGGATTCTTTATATCCAAAGTGGGGATTGTCTTTAGTTAATCCTTTTTAATTTCTTCAGGGCTAGGTGGTCCAAAGTTTGGATTCCAAACTGTAATGTATATGTTAATTTGCTCATTTAAATTAGCATATAGCTTTAATGGTATGAACCAAGGTCTCATTTTTGTCTATTGTTTTAATTATTTGATTGAAGTTAATTTTGAGGATCCATTCTTGAAATAGTAGGGGGTCATAGATTGTAAGGACAAAAATGTGATCAGCATACAGACACTGTTCAGTAACATAACTGATAGAGTTAACTCCTCTGTCTACCTACCAGTTCACCTGAGAAGGACTGAATACTCCAAAAGGGAAGGAAACAAATTCCTAAGGGAAAAAAAAAGCAACACTGCCATTGTTTGGACATACAAGCTTCAGGGCTGTCCAAGAGGCAGCTGCTTATAGGGTATGGATGGGGACTGATATCTGGCCGTGGATGTCTGCACACATGCACACAAGGTTCCCTGTAAATGTCAGGAGGGCGGGGAGCAAGGAAGGGAAAGGATGAGGGCCACAAATCAGGAGTCAGATCTCCCCTGCTACCACGTTCAGGGACAGAAGTTTAAGAAGTAAGGGAATTGCAGATTAACTTCTGACTTTCCAAGTCATAATGAAGAAATATTTATCAAGCCAGGAGTCTAGAGCATGCTTTATTTAAAAGATTATTACTGGGATTTATTACTTTTACATATGTAAACATATGTGACCCTGTATTTATCCTCTTAATTACCCCCGGCACCAACCCATCCAAACCTCCTCCCCAAAGACCTTTCGAAAGATGGAACTAGTTAACAATATGTTGCTTCATTCTTAATTATTGTGACTTAAATGTAGCTTTTCTCACTATAATATTATCAAAAGGATGAAGCCCTAAAATGGAAGCAACTTTACTAAGTATGATGTCTTTCTCTAACAACTGGTACTTCCTGATGACATGTCCAAAGTAAGCGAGATAAAGTCTTGCCATTCTGGCTTCTAAGGAGTTCTGGCTGTACTGCCTCCAGAACAGATTTGTTTGTTCTTCTGGCAGTCCATGGTAGATTAAATATTCTTTCCAAAATCACAATTCGAATGCATGAATTCTTTGATCTTCCTTTTTCACGGTCCAACCTTCGCATGAAAAGATCATGGCTTGGGTCAGGTGCACCTTAGTCATCGAGGTGACATGCTTGCTTTTTTGCACTTTAAAGGGGGCTGCTGTAGCAGATTTTGCCCAATGCAATATGTCATTTAATTTCTTGACAGCTACTTCCATGAGCATTGACTGTTGATCCAAGAAGAAAGAAGTCCTTGACAACTTTAATTTCTTTGACATTCATCTTGATGTTGTTTATTGCTCTAGCTGTAAAAATTTTCATTTTCTTTATACTCAGGTATAATCCACACTGAAAGCTGTGTAGTCTTTTACCTTCATCAGTAGCTGCTTCAAGTCATCTTCGCTTCTGGCAGGCAAGGTTGTGCCATCTGCATATCTCAGGTTGTTAATGAATCTTCCTCCGATGCCACATTCTTCTCCATATACTCCAGTTTCCCAGATTATTTGTTCACCATATAGACTGAATAAGTAAGTGAAAGAATACAAAGAATAGATGACATAATAGTGTCTAAAGAATGCTTCCTCCCTCGTAACTACTTAAGATAGGTCTTGAAGCTTAGTAGCTAGGATTCTTTGACTAAGCCACACTCTACCTTTCATAATAAATGGCATACAATTTCCATCAGTTCCCAACCATTGAAAAAAAATACCATAGTATTTTAACTGATTTAGAATCCATTCATGATAGAAATAATATCCACAGAAGACCTCAAACCTTCTCAGTCTATACAGATTATTTATAGAGTGCTTCCCTTCCTACCTTTCACCACCCTGAGATCCCAGAGGATGAATGAGACCACAGAGAAGGTATCCTCCAGAAAAGAGTTGCTAAAACTAAGTAATTTCTCTCCGTCTCCACTTCTAACCTCCAAGTCCAGGACACTATCAGCCTTCTAAACTTGTTTCCTCGCTTCCATTTTTGCCAGCTTATATCCTTTCTCCAAAAAGCATCCAGATCTTTTTAAAAAATGTAACTGAGAATTTTTTTAAGTAAGTTAGTGTTTAAATGTCTTCCTTGTTCACTGATTAATGTGCTCAAATAAATGTTGTTGTTGTTAGTTGCCATCAAGTCAATTCCAACTGATGATGACCTCATGTGTACAAAGTAGAACTGCTCCATAGGGTTTGCAAGGCTGTGACCTTTCGGAAGCAGATCATCAGGCCTGCTTTCCGAGGTGCCTCTGAGTGGGTTTGAACTGCCAAGCTTTCGGTTAATTGTCTAGTGCTTAACCATTTGTGCTACTCAGGGCCTCCTTTGTTTTTTTGTTTTTGGTTGTTTGTTTTTTTAATTTAAACTGATAATTGTCTCCCATTGGACTTAGAATATGATTTAGGAGATAATATTGGCGCCATTATTCCCTGCCCTAGAATGTGACCCAGCTGGAGCTGGACTCAGGAAGACCTACAAGGACTCACAAGGACACATCAATTGGGCCCTGAGGTGTAAAGACAATAGTGAGGACAAGTTCAGAAAACTTCTTCTAGAGAACATTCCACTAAAGCAAATCATAAACAGAGCACAAAGGACCCATATACTTTCCACTCTTATCTTTTTCTATTAGCATTTAGTGAATAGCAAGATTTGTTGGACCTATGAAGAGCCTCCTGACTGTCATTACAGAAATCTGTACCAATGATTGTTAAGAAAGACAATTCAAAATGTAGAATCATGGTGATTTGGCAGTTTTTAGCCAATCTGTGAAAAGGTGAAGCTTATCAATGGTTTTACCCATTTGTAATGTTAATATATACTGATGATTGTGTAACTTGACTCAGACAGTCATGGCTCTGGCAGCATGCTTGTCTGTTTTCCCACTTTTGTTTCTTTGAACATATGCCAAATAAAACATTTCTTTTTGTTTTATAATAACTTTGTGGTGATTTTACCCTAGAACAAATAATATCCAACTTCTTTACCCCAACTGACAAAGTGCTCCTTGATCTGGCCTAGTCTTCCTTCCCAGTCTCTTGCTCAACTTTCCCTGTTTCATGTTATGCTCCAGTTCTAATTGCCTTTTTCTTCAGATCCTAAAATAAGAACACCGAGTTTGTTTCTATGTTGTTGTTGTCAGTTGTCATCAAGTAGGCTCTGACTCATGGTGACCTTATGTGTAACAGAACGAAATGATGCCAGCTCTTGTACCATCTTCATGATCTTTATGTTTGTGTCCATTGTTGCAGCTATTGTGCCAATCCATCTCACTGAAGGTTTCTCTCATTTTCATCGGCCCTCTACTTGAGCGGAGCCATGGTGGTGCAGTGGTTACAATCTCAGGCTGCTAAACAAAAGGTTTGAATCCGCCAGCTGCTCCTTGGAAATCCTGTGGGGCAGTTCTATGCTGTCCTATAGGGTCGATATGAGTTGGAATCGACTCGAAGGCAACGGGTTCTCTGCTTAGAAGACATGTCCTTTTCTAGCGATTGGTCTTTCCTGAGGATGTGTCCAAAGTAAGTGAGTCAATGTGTTTCTCCATCCTCTCTTCTAAGGAGCATTCTGCAACATCACAGTTAGAACTCATCAACTTTTCTTATGTCTTCCTTTTTTTTTTCCCCGTCTTAGTTTTGTGAATTAACGTTTCTGTCTGTTCAGAATGTACTTCTCACTAATTGTCAGAAGCCACATCCTTGTCACTGAGCTCTCAGCTTAAATAGTAATCATAGGTTTCAAAGGAAATCCCCAGTTCCCAGGCACTCGTCTAAAGTAGCCACCAAACACCTTCTTTTTTTTTTTTTCGTATTTTAACTTTCTGCATAATATTTAGCATTATCTGATTTTATTATTTTTTTTTAAATTGCTTTTGTTTCTATATCTGCTTATTTGCTTTTATTTTGCATCTCCCTCATCTAGACTTAATCGCCATGAGGGCAGGGACCCTGTCAGTGTTTTTACTGTTGTATCTCCAGAACTTAACTGAGAAAAAGTTTTAATTCCCCTGGAATCCAGATTTCTGCAGTCCATAGAGTTGGAGTGACCCACCCAGGCCATCTCCCTGAGGTGATCTTTTGAACCGTAAGCCTTGAGAAAACTGGTTTCTAAAAGTCATCTTTGAGTCAAACAATGGTCTAGGTAAACTAGTAAAAATCATTTTGCCTTAGGCATTGTCCTCTTTTGAAGAATTATCTATATGCAGTCACTTCCGAGAAACAGAGACTCCAAAGGTCAGACCAGAGCTATGTTTTAGGCTAAATTAGTCATTGTTTTAATTGTTCTTCAAGACAATGCTGTATGAAATTCTTCCTGGCCGCAAACTGTATCAATTTTGTTCCAGCCCTTTTCCAAGGTAATGTCCATGAGATGGAGTATAAGAGTCTTTGGAGGTTTACTCGTCTTCGAAACATTTTTGACTCCCCAGTAGAAATGTTACCCCGATTTGCAAATCATATATTAAATAAACTCCAGTCAATTTCTATTATTGGCTTAATATTATTTTTGTTTTAACATAGCATAGAACTTGGCATATAGTAGATGTTCAATAAATGTTAATTGAATGAATGGTAAATGGCACACAGCCCTCAAATATAGGAAGAATAGAGAAAGCCCACCGATCCTCATTTCAGTCTGTGATATCTGTATATTGCTTATGGTCTAGGAAATTATTTTTATCTTGAGAGTGACTAAGAACCTGTCTGAACTAAGTATTAATATTCCTATTCTATAACTGAGGAAATGGAGTCTCAGACTCTGGCTAGTAATTGCCACAATTGAGGCTTGCTTCCTGCTCTGCTGATGTCAAAGATCCTGTTCCTTCCTCTATACCACAACTGTTTCCTTTGCTGAAATTCTCATTAAGTTTAAACTCTTTGAAAAACTACTGCTTCAAGGTATCTCACTTTTTAACATTGAATTTATCCTTTGAATAAGAGTATCATTACAGAAAAACAAAACTCTGGTGACTTTCTATCCTTGTAATGAAGGAACTAGAGACTGTGTAGCTTCAGTTTGACCCTTGGGTTGGGGCTTTACATTTGTTAAGGGAATTCAGTCCTTGCTCTGTGATTCTAGGCTATTATAGAGAACATATAAGTAGGTAAGTAAAAAGTTTCCTCAATGTTCAGCTCCCAAAACCCAAACCCACTGCTGCTGAGTCGAGTCTGACTCATAGCAACCCTACAGACAGAACAGAACTGCCCCGTAGAGTTTCCAAGGCTTTAATCTTTACAGAAGCAGGTTGCTACATCGTTCTCCCACAGAGCAGCTGGTGGGTCCGAACACTGACCTTCTGGTTAGCAACCAAGCGCTTTAGCCACTGTGCCACCAGGGCCCCTGTAGTGTCCAGCTAGACAGGTGAAAAAGATTGTGCTAATTTGTTGAGATCCTGGATAGGTGCATCTCAAAAAGTTTCAACAGCCCACTCTGGCCTATATCTCAGAAAATCAATCTTATTTCCCCCCTAAATTCTAAACCAGAATGATAACTGCAGATGCTTTTCAAAACATGTCTGTTTTTTCCCACGTTTCTGCACTTAGTCTTAAATGTCATGTTTAATACTCTAAGTGAAGTACTCAAGGCATTTTGTTTCAAATAAAAATACATAAATTTCAAACAGAATATGTTAGTTATAAAGTGTAAGTGATAGACAAATGTTGGCTCATTGAGTCCCTAATACACCTTCTGTCCATTAATTAGCTCTTCTTCATGAAGTCACCCCGAAATTCAGTAAAAGGCTTAAAGCAAGTCAGAGAATTCTTCCTTCTCTCCTGAAGAAAAAAGGGAAAGGCAGTGAACCCACATCAAACATGGAAGTGAAAGGAGAGAGCTTTGCAGAATGTCTTGAGCATTATTACAGCGTTAGACAACGGGAAATCAGAATTCTTTCCCCGAGACAAATTAATTTGACATAATTGGATGCTAATGTATGACAACCCAAAAGCAGGTATTATAAGCCCATCAATGAAAGATAACTAATATTTAAAGTGTCTTCCATGTGCCAGCTTCTGTACTAAGCATCTCAGATATGATATTTTATGTAATCTTCTCAACTACTCTTCGTGTAAAGTGTTATTCTCACTATACAACGCGGCATATTGAGGCTCAGAGAGGTCAGTGTTTCATTGCTGTTGTTTTAAGTGAGTAAACCATGAAGTCTGCACTCGAACCCAGGTTTCTCTGAATCTAGGACTTACATTCTTTTTTACGATTTTAGGCTGTAATCTACTGGGCAGAAAAAGAAAACCTTCTGTATATTGCCCTTTAAAGTATTCATTGCTATACATATTATTTAGAAACTTCAACCCACCCCCTAATAACAAAGTAAATATTAAAAGATGTGTTTGTTTCAAAAATCATGTCAATTTGAGTATCCAGCTAACAATTGTTCCCAGCTAATAAATCCCCTACAATTTTTCTTTAGTTGTAGAAAAGAAAAGGTTCGACTTCAGTTCCTTTTCAACTCACAGAATTCTGACAAAATTTCACAGATGATGGAGGCTTCCTCCAGCCACCACATCAAGACCAAGTTAAGTCCACAGGAGTGTCCGATCCCTCAGGGGGTCTGTGCAGGCCAGCAAAGGAGCAGCTTCCTAGAGTGCTGGTCTCCTGGAGGAGATGCTAAACAGGATTCATGGAGGGAACTACAGGTATGCTTTGCTTAATAGCCTTTCGGGGCAACGTCTAACGCATGTACTATAGGTTGGTGGGCAGGGGCACCCATGTGTCTGAGTGCCAGGATGCAAGACCCTCTAATGTCGGAGCACTACTTCTGCCTGGCTCTGCAATGGAGGTCCAGACGCAAACTCCCAACTCCGGTCCCCTTGGCTCCAGCGACTCTGTGGGTCTAGTCCCTGTGTTTTGCTGGTGTGGGAAGGGCGCTCGTGGGAAGGTATGCACTCAGAAGCCACAGCCCTTGGTCCGGTGCCCTCCGGCCCCTTTGGACAGCACAGTCCCCTTCCTGGCTAGGTTCTCACGGTGAACTGGTCGTCTCTGCAGCTAACTTAGCAGAGAAGGCGGCGACAGCCAGGTAGACCCAGCCTAATGCTCACCTGAGGCTTCGGCAGCAGTAGCTGCCCCAGCTGTGCACTGCACAGCAGCCACCAGGCCAGTGCACCGGGATCCCTGCACCCTGAACATAGGTGTTTGTACAACGTCCAAATCACATAATGTCCTAATTCACAGAACATACCTCAGATGTTAAGCGACGCATACCTGTAAGTGAGTCAGAAATCATGGATGCCAATCTTTTTTGGGCTAGTACTGGGTGGCTCTGATTACTTGGGCTTGTAGCTTTTGATTGTCAGTCCTTCATGAAAAATGTGCATACATCACCAGGTCATAGCATTTATGTAATCATTGTAGAATACTTCCTTGGTATGAAAAGGTCATCGAAAGACAAGTTGACGTGGCCAGGAGGGCTGAGAACAAATCCATACTGTATTGTTTCCAAAGTGCTTCCTGTGAATGTGCTCAAATTTCAGGCTTTCATCCTGTGTACCCAAGAAAGTCTTCTCACTCTATTTTGAGGCTTCTCTAGATATCGATTAGATCAGAAGGAAGCACTTTACCCAGAGTGATAGATACCTTCTCCTGACGCACGTCTTCTAATGCATGGATGCTGGAAATTTCTTTCTAAGTAAATAGGAATTTAAAACATTGCATTATTTTGTTCCTTATTTAAGAGTTCCATTTAAAGTCTTTTTGTGAATTTTGTAATACATCACTTTCTTGGGCCTTTCCTGGCCATCCAAACACTCTGCATATAATCCTGTATCATTTTCAACATAGCACTTATTATTATTTGAAATTATAGTATGTATTTGTTTACTTGATCATTGTTGTCTTTCTCCACCATAAAATAAAAGCTCTAGACCATCAGGGCTCTTTGCTGTCTTGTTCATCTATCTCCAGAACCTGGTATAACATCAGGCAGATAGAAGGTCCTCAATAGATCTTTGTTGAATTAATTAATTGATTAAGTTAATTAATTAGCTGTTGTGTGGAAGTCAGAACATAATTTCCAAGTTAATCAGTGTTATAATTTTATCCACACAAGTTTACAAGAGATTATTTCATTCATAATATACCAAACCCCAAACCAAACCCATTACTGTCGAGTCAATTCTGACTCATAGCTACCCGATAGGACAGAGTAGAACTGCTCCACAGGGTTTCCAAGGGGCAGTGGGTGGATTTGAACTGCTGATCTTTTGGTTAGCAGCTGAGCTCTTAAACACTGTGCCACCAGGGCTCCAGTTCATAACACAACTAACACAAAATTATGATTAATATGATTTTGAATGACTTGTTTCGTTTAATCAGACTGAAAACCTAAATAAGCTTTCATGGGACAGCACATCCCACTGTGTGTCAAGAATTACACTTCTTAATTTATAAAACACTTCTTTTCTAGGACTTCTGTGATGATCCCCACTACCTCTAGCACAGGATCCGTGAATAGGTGTTCATAACTGGGGGATCTTTCTATTAAAAATGTTGGGAAAATCCTAATTTCTCCTAGTTCTTTCTCCTGGGATGTATTTCCTGGAGTTCTACACTAGTTTTGGCCTTTGTTAAGTTAAATATGAAAGCTAGAGTGCCAAACTGTAGCAATAGAAATGATATCTACTAACAAAAAGTAAAGTTATTTAATAAATCAAAGTTTAGATATAATCCAACTATTTCTATATATTTAAAAAACATTAATTTTCATAAAATAAAACGATTATATTGACTACAATGTTGATGAAGAAAATTATTTGAATTTTTAATATAATAACGAATCAATATTTATAGTCTCTACATTCAGCTACCATGTTCAATAGTTAAATGGCATTTCAGTATAGTCTTGTTAGAACAAAATAAGCAGATATAGGATACTATTTCATGCTATTGTTTTTTTCTCCTCCATAGCAATCACTTTTATCAACCCTAAATACTGAATTCCTTCTGTGTCAATGCCAGTATTTTCATATGAAGAAAATGTTTTTTATTGTTTAGGAATGTTCTATCTTTTAAAGATCTGTAGAGTCTATCATATTGTGTGTTAATATCTTCAATTATATTTTAATCAATTTATGTATTCGATTATTTGAATCAAAATAATTTTCCATGCTCTCTTTGGAGATAGGGATCATTCTGAATTCACACAGATGTCCATATGTGGTTTATGGTTTCAGAACACTCAACAATAGTTTCCTCAGGCTAATACCAGGGGCTTCTAATGCACAATTGATCTCTAAAATGCTATCAAGTGTCTTTAAAAATAGAGTCTGGAAGATTTGGCTTTCTTATTTCTCTTTTTTGCAAGAAAGTTGTCAGAATACTCATATTTTAGAAATACATGTAAGTTCAAGGACGTAGAGTGTGTCTTAGTTTTCTAGAGCTGTTGTAACAAAATACCACAAAGTGGACGGTGTTAAAGAACAGAAATTCATTATCTCACAGTTCTGGAGGCTAGATGTACAAAAAAAGGTGTCAGCCATGTTAATTTCTTCTGAGGGTTCTGAGAAAGAACGTGTTCCTGTCTCTCTCCTAGACTCTGGTGGCTCCCAGTAGCCCTTGGTGCTTCTCGGCTTGCAGCTGTGTCTACATCCGTCACCATAGGGCCCTCCTTCCTGTCTTTCTGTGTGTGTCTGCTCTTCTCTTTTATAAGATACCACCCCAATGGAATTAGGATCCACCTTTCTTCAGTATGTCCACTTGTTAACTAATAATATCTTCAAAGATCCTATTCCCAAACAAGGTCGTATTCATAGGTACCTGAATTTAGGACTTCAACATGTCCTTTTGGGAGGACAAACTCAATTCATAACAGAGTAGATTTCAAACAGACCACCTGGATTGAGGAAGTAGCATTAATTAGGAATGTTTTAAGCTGCAAGTTACAGACAACTTAATAGAAAGTGGCTTTTACAAATAAATAAGAAGTTATTTATCTCCCAGAACAAGATTTCTTAGGCCTCTGTTGGCTTTCATCCAGCAGCTCAGCAGTGTCAGGGCATACATCTCGGCAAAATTCCTATTATTTCCCTGTTGGTTGTCTGCCACAGCTTTAGACTTTCAGAATTCAAAGCAGAAGAAAAGGGGAAAATGAGAAGTATCTTTTATCAGAAAGGCAAAGGATTTCTCTGAAGTCCATTCCCCAGCAGATTTTCCCATATCTCAATTTATCAGAATACAACCACCCCAGAAAAAATGGAAGACAGAGAAACAGGGAACAGGATGATCCCCATAGGCTGAGAACAATCACAAAGTCATTACCTGGAACAGAGCATGTTAGAGTAGAACTGCACTCCGTGGTGTTTTCAAGGCTGTGACCTTTCCAAAGCAGATCGCCAGGGCTTTCTTATGAGGTGCCTCTGGGTGGGTTCAAACTGCTAAGCTTTCAGTTAGTAGTCAAGCACTTAACTGTCTGCACCACCCAGAGACTCCTTGTGTTTATATACTTGGAGCCCTGGTGGCTCAGTAGTTAAGAGCTTGGCTGTTAATGAAAAGATCGAATCCACCAGCCACTTCTTGGAAACCCTATGGGGCAGTTCTACTCTGTCATATAGGGTCACTATGAGTCGGAATCAACTCAATAGCAATGGGTTTGGTCTTATATATACATACACACACACATACACATATACACACATATATTTAGTATATATACGTCAGCTATGCATCTAAGGTCTTTCGTATCTCCATCAATACATAAATAGAATCCATGTAAAACTTCAAAGCTAGTGTCACAGATTGAAGGATTACAGGGTTACAGAACATTCCCAGTCCAGGCAGAGAGTATTGCCAGAATCCTGAGTGAAGAAATGCCCAGTCCAGGAGCTTGGAGTGGCATGTTTCTTAGATTCAGGGGAGAATCTCCACTTACCAAGTTAGAATGTTACTGTGAATCATATCAGGAGTTTCTGAAAATATGTGTCAGGCATTAGGTAGGACAGCCAGACTCTACCGGAGCTGGCAGGGATTCAGATCTCAGCTATAGCTCCCTGGGAAAAGGAAAACAGCTGTTAGGAGACCAGGGACTGGGCATCCAGGTCCAAGAAACTACTAGACAGATGCTTCTGGTGACAGCATTTGGTATGGGAACCCCGTTCACCTCCAACAACTCAGATACAGAGCAGAAATGGGATATTTCCAGACCCATTTTCCTAAAGGAGATCAAGAGGGCCATTCTTCAGTCCTATCACCATCACCTCCTTCTCCTTCCTCTTCTCTTTATCTCTTACTTACCTGTATCCCCTGACTCTTTCCTGTTACGTGGGTAGATGGCCAAGCCCTCTCAATCACACACCACCAAAAAAAAAAATCCTTCTTTCCCACATCCTCTTCTAGTTACAAATCTGTTTCTCTTCTTTCACTGCAGTTAAGCCTTATGAAAGTAATTTTTACATGTGTTGTATCCATATTTGGGTCTCCCATTAATTTTCGGCTGACTGTACTCCATTAATTCTTCCACTTCAACGCCTGTATCTCTCTGAAAATGTTCTACCAAAAATAGTTAATAACCTCCTAATTGTCTAAAATAACTGACACTTTCTGGTATTTAGTGTATTGGATGTCCTTGCAGTATTTTATGTACAACCCATCACTCCCTACTTCTGGGAACTTTTCTTTCTTGAGTTCTGTAATACCAAAATCCCTTGGTCTTTCTCTCACCTCCTGTCCATACCTTTACAGTTTCCTACATAGGGTCTTCTATCTATTCCTTAACTCTTGGTGCTCCTTAAAGTCCCACTAAGAGGCAACTGACCTTCTCTCCCTACACTTTTCCAAATCATCGTGTTCTCGCTATTAGACTTCACCTCCTAACTGTCTGCTAACCAAATCAATATCCCCAGCCTAGATATCTTTCAAGAGAAAATATGCAAGGTTGCTAGAAAGTAGGACCTTGGACTTGGATAAATATGGACTCAAATCTTATAACCAACGGTTACAGAAACCTTGAGCAAGTTTCTTAAAACATTTTGAGCTTCAGCTTTTCATCTGTAAAATGGGAGTAATCATAACACTTATACCACAAAGTTGTAGTAGTTAAATGAGATAATGTATGAAAAGTGCATCAGTAGTATTAGTTGTGGTTATTATTAGGAATCATGCTATAAATTCCGATATCCAACTGCCCACTAGACAGCTCTACCTGGATATCATACAGGTCATTCTAGCTCATCATTCCCTTTTCCTATTCTGCACTCCCACCCCTGACATGGCTGTCTTCCCTATTTAGTTTTTCTATGAAATATACCATAAGCAGGTCAGTAAAAAAGAGAAAGATCTTCAACAAGATGGACTGACACAGTGGCTGCAACAATGGGCTCAAGCATAACAGCGGTTGTGAGGATGGCGCAAGCCCGGACAGTGTTTCGTTCTGTTGTACATAGGGTTGCTATAACTCAGAACTGACTCGATGGCACCCAACAAGAACAACAACATGCCAACAATTATCTGGTTATCTAAGCCAAGTTGCCAAGTCGTCCCTTCTTTTATTCTGCAGTTCTAGTCAATATTCAATGCATCCCAAGGAGTTTTTAAAATTATCTTCCCTCCTCACTCATTGTCAACTAAAATGAGACCCTAATCAGTTTTCACAGAGATGACTGAACAAGATAGAACTGTCTCGCTGTCTTCAGTCTGGCCCCCATGAAATCATTGTTCACACTGTCTGTGGGGTGGTCTTTCAAAAATGTCAATCTACTCATTTGACGATGGATCTAACAACTCTCTAGAATGAAATAAAATACTTTACAAAGCCAGTCTCTACCTACTGGTTAAGAATCGTCTCTCATCATTTCCCATTAAAAGTTAGCTTTCCAATCATATGGAGAAACTTGAAGTCTCCACTGTTCTGTTTCATAGTTCTCTCTTCCCCTTGTGTTTGCACATAATCCTCACCATCTGGAACATTCAATCTTCCAATTTTCCATTTGGCTAACTTTTCCTCATCCTTTATGCCTTGGCTTAACCTCCTTGAGGAAAACTTCCATGCACCCTCATCCTCCATCCAAATAAGAAATCTCTCTTCCACGCTGCCATGGAACCTGCTGCTTCCCTCTGTTACATCACTTTAATGCTGTATTTTTCTTGACTTGACTGACTCCCTAACTGAACGTAAGCTTCCTGAAGGCAAGGCTTGTGTCTTATTGATAATCATTTCCCTGGTGCCTAATAGGGATCCAGGCACATACAAAGTGCTCAGCAATATTTGTTTTAATAAATTGATGAAACAAAAAAACTACTGCTGTCAAGTTGATTCTGACTCATAATGACCCTGTAGAACAGAGTGGAACTGCCCCATAGGGTTTCCAAGGAGCGCCTGGTGGATTCAAACTGCTGACCTTTTGGTTAGCAGGCAAGCTCTTAACCACTGCAAAAATCTTAGCTATCTGGTTCCTCATGTTTTCAGGAATGTGGCTGAGACTGCTCATTTCTGTGGGCACTGGAACCAGGCTGAGACAGGCATAGACAGATATTGTTACTTCTGACATTAGTCAAGTTATATCTTGTATGGGCTTCATTTTCCTCAGGTGTAAACTAGGAATAATAACATCTAGTTCAAAGCTTGTAATAGCATTAAATAAGATGATTATTTTGGGGTCCTCTATAAAAAACACCAGCAAGATTACATATATATATATATATATATA
>NW_004443959.1:19731523-19738696 GCF_000243295.1 Trichechus manatus latirostris | reverse complement strand
TCTGGAGGCAGAATACAGCCTAGGGAAACTCCCTTTTTGCTCTTAAAGCTTTCAACTCATTGGTTGAGGCCCACTCACGTTACAGAAGGTAATCTTCACTTAAAACCAACTGATTTAATTACGTGCACCTACTTCATAACAGCAACTAGAGTTTTACAAACAATTGGGCACCGTAGCCTAGACAAGATGACAGATAAAATTAACCATCACAATGATATTGAAGATGATGATATTATTTTAAAGCAGCATCTATGAATATTTATCATATGTCTGGTATTTCTTTAGGTGCTTTATAGGCATTATCTTATTGAAGTATCAAAGCATGCGCAAGAGTTAGTTCATTTTGTTATTGTTCCCAATTTATAGAGAGAGCACCTAAAACACAGTGAAGTCAAGATACTTTCAGTAAGTTATAGAGTCAGACCTTGCTAGCAGTCTTCCTCTAGGTCAGCAGCTATAACAACTAAAGAAACTACCAGATAATTAGTGAATACTCCATAATTGTTAGTTTTTCTTGCTTTACCTTTTTTTTTTTTTTTTGGTCAGAGAAGTGCTCTGAGAACATGCTAATACTTATTAGGAAAGTGTTACATTGCCGTAAGTTTTCGAGTGCCTAGTATTTCTCAGGCAATGTAGAAAGAGCTTTCCCAACATTGTCCTATTTGTCCCTGAAAACAACCCTGTGCTGAGCATGGGTTTTGTCATTATCAGTTTACACAAGGAGACCGAGGCGTAAAGGTGTTAAATAACTCAGTCAAGGTCACTTGCTAATAATGGGCAGAGCTGGGATTTCAGCCCCGGTCTGTTGGACCCTAAAGCCAATATCCTCCTTTCCCAAGGCACATTATCACCTTGTTTGACAATGTAACAATCTTTTAGATTATAAAAATTGTTTCAAAAATTTAAAAATAGGTTAAAAACATACATTTATTGGAACTTCTTAGGTAGAAATATGCAGGGAACAGAGGACAACATAAAATCCACCCCAATTAGAAAAAAAAAAAAAGGCCAACAAAAACCTACTGTAGTCGATGCTGTTGGTAGCCAAGTAAATAGATTTAGATGGCCAATGCACCCATTCCCCAGCTGCTGTGAATACCAGCTTCCGAAAGCTCACAGCAGCACCTTCTGGGGAGAAAATCCCTTGACAGATGGATGCATTTCACCTAGAAAAGCCTGAGAGGATAAACCCACCACAATCCATGCTGCCCCAATGGCCACCCACAGCCAATGCCTAACTGCTGGGAGGTTTCAAAGCCCAGCCGTCTTGCTCAATGGGAGGCAACTCTATGATACCCTTTATGCCCCAGTCTTCCTGCAGGATCAGGCTGAAGTCAGACTTTAGTTTAATACCACATCTTTGCTTAGCATTTTTCCCTGCCCTAAACTTCTCCATCCTTTACAGGTTTTACCTGAGACCCCTCCCTTCATAAATCGTTTGATCTAAACTCCTGTCTCAGGCTCTGCTGCTAGGGATCCTCGTCTCAGCCAACTATTTAGAGTATCCTTTAATTGAACTGTGTTGGTTTAAATTGATTACAGATATTCATAATTTCTTCCTCAGTTTTCAGAATCACTTAATTCAACATGACACTTCTTCACTTTGTTCTTTACAGAGAACAGAGGAATAAATTCAAGTCTCAGAGTGTAAGTGGTCAGTTAGAAAGTTGATAAAATCTCAGAAAGAAATCTCTCTCAACACAAGCAAAGTTACTACTGTTCAACATTGTGAATTAGATATATTTATCTTCAGTTTACTTAGCATCCCCATTTACACTATTTTCCCGTCAATTCTTTGTGTCTCTGATTTATTCCTTAAGCAATCAGTGTCTTCAAGTTTGTTCCTCTCCCTCTTCATAAGTTTATATGATGTGTTTGTATATGTGTGTGTATCATGTATATGACTGTGTGTGTCTCATATATCTATATGAAACCTTTATTTTCATTGGCTATACATCTAAGAAGGCGCCCTGGTAGCACAGTGGTGAAGCTCTTGGCAGCTAACCTAAAGGTCGGTGGTTCAAACCCACCAGTTGCTCTGCAGGAGAAAGATGTGGCAATCTGCTTCCGTAAAGATTTACAGCCTTGGAAACTTTCTGAGGCAGTTCTGCCCTGTCCTATAGGGTAGCTAAGAGTCAGAATCGACTATATGGCAAAGGGTTTTTGTTTTTTATACATTTAATGGTAGTTTTTTTAATAGAGCTTAAAATGGCCTTACCATATAGCCAATCCTGTGATTTATTAATTGATGAAGAAAGGAAGGAATAAGGTTAGGTAATGTGCAGTTCATTATTAGCTAACTGGGACTAGAACTTAAGTCTTCTGAAACCAAATCTAATGCATTCTTCACTAAATCTTGTAGTTCATGATATATATATATATATATATACACACACAGACATAATTTTCCCCATTCTCAGAATGCCTGCAACAAGTCACTTGTCTGAAACTAAACAGAAGCATGACACTCTACGTGGTGAAATTTGGTGATGCTCAATGAGTGATGGGAGTTATCCTCTCTATCAGGACCCACAAATCTGGCCCACTACCTGCTTTTATAAATAAAGTTTTATTGGAATGAAGTCACACTCATGAGTGTATGTATTGCTCATGTCTGCTTTTGTGCTGCCACAGCAGTATGAAGTAGTTGCAACAGAGACTACATGGCTCACAAAACTTAAAATATTTACTCTCTGGCCCTTTACCAAAAAAGTTTGCCAAACTTTGTTCTAGACAATAAAACTTCTTCGCTAAAACAGCGTCATATATTTCTTCACCTGCTTATAAGGCTGGCTTTATAGGAAGGTTATGACTGAAGACAAAAAGATGTAGGTCTTTGGAAAAGATGTGTCCTGGACAAAATTGTGAAATAGATCCCTGTTCTTTTCTATGCTGTTTTCTTTTTTAGTGTAATTCTCCAAATTTGAAAGAATCAAACTTAAGATACACCAATTCTTCCTTTTATGGGTTGAACGGTGCCTCTCCCAAATATGCATTGGATCCTAACCTTTCAAACTGTGCGTGCAAAATCCTATTTTGGAAATAGGGTTTTCTTTGTTATGTTAAGGAGGCCATATCAGTAAGTTATAAAAGAGCAGATTAGATACAGAGGAGAAGTCTCTGGGTGGGGCTAACAGTTAACATGCTTGGCTGCCGGCTTAACAGGTGCAGGTTTGAGTCCACCCAGAGACACATCGGAAGAAAGGCCTGTGGCTTAACCTTTTGTGTTACCCAGAGATTCTTTATTCTCTAGACCAAAGTTTAATTTAAAAACTCAGTTTCACCTAACCGAACACCCACACACACTCATACAGACACACGCGCGCACTCATACACACCCACACACACTCACTCATACACACACACACCGGCACACTCATATTTTTTAAGATATGATTAACAATGGCATTAACAAAAACAACAAAACCCCTAAGAAAAATATCTAAATGATTCATGCAAAACCACTGTGTACAAAACTATGAAACATGTTCGATAGAAATTAAAGCAAACTTAAAGATATAAACCATATTTGCATACTAGAAAATACAATATTGTAAAAATATCAGTTTGAGTCAAAATAAACTCTAGAATCAATGTAAAACCCAACTGAAATTGCACAGACTTTTTGTGTGTGTGTGTGTGTGAAAGTTGAGAAACTAAATCTAAAATATATGTGGGAAGGTAGACAGCTAAAAATAACCAAGACAATTCTAAAACACAAAAGTGTGGGAGGACTGTTTATACCAGATATCAAGACCTTTAATGACACATTTTATCTATTCTTACGTAAGTATGATGTGACATTGGTGCAAGGACAAACACACCAATAAAATACAATAGAGGGCTGAGAAACAGACCCACATTTATATGGACATTTGATTTATGACTAAGTTTGCCCTAGAGAACTGTTGTGGTTTGTTTTGTTTTGCTTTGCTTCCCTTCAATAAATAGTATTGGGTCAACTAGATAGCAACATAAAAAAATAAATGAAACTTGACTTCTGTTTTACACCATACACAAAAAGAAACTTAAATTTTAGGTGAAATTTAAATCTAAAAATGAAAGGCATAATAAAAAGTCTAAAAGATAGCATAAGAGAATATCTACATGTTTTTGGTAGGGAAATTTTCTTAAAAGAGACACAAGAATAGTTAATATATTTCTTAAAAGAGACAAAAGAATCGATTAATAAATTGGACTATGTTAATATTAAGAATATCTGTTCTTGACGAGACACCCGTAAAAGAATGAAAAGGCAAGTCACAGAGAGCAAGAACATTTTTGCAACACTTAACTGACATCAAGCGTGCAGCCAGCATACAAAAATAACTCCTATAAAACAGTATGGAAAGCACAAATCAGCTAGTAAAATAAACTGGTGAGAGACTTCAATAGGTACTTTAGCTAAGAAGATAGCCAATTGGCTAACATATAAAATGTGTTCAACCTCATTTGTAATCAATTTCCTTGTAGTTAGGAAAATGTAAATTAAAACCAGAATGAGATGCCACTACACAGCCACCAGGGTGGCAAAACAAAACAAAATAATACTGGCATTATCTAGCAAAGTGAAAAATACTGATGCATGACCTAGCAATTCTACTCCTAGCAATATATATAATAGGACTTTGTGCACAGGTACACCAAGAGATATATGGAGGAATATAGCAACTAAAAATCAGGAAAAACAACAATAACGTATGTCCTTCAATGGTATCATGGATTAATATGTCTGGACGTATTCATTCAGTGCAATAGTTAATGGCAGGAGTCTGTAAACTTCTTCAGCAAAAAGTAAGATGATAAATATTTTAGGCTTTGAAGTCACACAGTTTCTGTTATAATTAATCACCTGTACTGGTCACTGTATGAGTCTGAATCGACTGAAAAGCAATGGGTTTGTTTTTTTGTTTTTGCTATAGTAGCATGAAAGCAGCCATAAACAATAAATAAATGATGTGAGTAGGTGTGTTCTAATAAAACTTTATTTACAAAAAAAGGCAATGGTAGCTCAATTAGACCCTCAGGCTGTAGTTTGCTGACCCCTGGACTACCGCAATGAGAATTAATGGACTTCAGCTACATGCAGTAATATGGATAAATACCATAAATAAATTGTTGAGTGAAAACAGGGAGATACAAAAGAATGCCTATAATATGATACCATTTATATGAAGTTCCTACAGGGAAAAGCTATAGTAGCTAAGGGCAGCATAAGTTTACGTGTTAAAAGAATAAAGAACATACAAAAATCAGTTGGGTTCCTATACACCAACAAAGAGAACTTCGAAAAGGAAATCAGGAAAATAATAAACCATTTATAATAGTCCCTAAAAAGATTTTTAAAAACTTAGGAATAAATCTAACCAGGGATATAAAAGACCTATACAAAGAAAACTACAAAACACTTTTGCAAGAAACCAAAAGAAGCCTGCATAAATGGAAAAACACACCACACTCATTGATAGGAAGACTCAACATTGTGAAAATGTCAATTCCCCCCAAAGTGATCTACTGATATAATGCAATCCTTATCCAAATCCCAACAGCATTCTCTAACGAGATGGAAAAACTGATCACCAACTATATATGGAAAGGAAAGAGGCCCTGGATAAGCAAAGGGTTTACTGAAGAAAAAGGACAAAGTAGGAAGTGTCACACTACTAGATCTCAGAACCTACTATACAGCCACGGTAGGCAAAACAGCCTAGCACTGGTACAAGGACAGACACACAGACCAATGGAACAGAATCAAGAAAGCAGAATTAAATCCATCACCTATGGTCAGATGATCTTTGACAAAGGACCAAAGTCCATTAAATGGGAAAAAGAAAAAGAAGTCTTTTTAACAAATGGTGCTGGCAAAACTGATGAGCATCTATCAAAAAACATGAAATATGACCCATACCTCACACCATGCACAAAACTAACTCAGAAATGAATCAAAGACCTAAATACAGAACCAAAAACTATAAAGATCATGGAAGAAAAAATAGGGACAACTGTAGGGGCCCTAATATATATAATAAATAAATACAAACCATAACTAATATTGCACAAATAACAGAAGATAAACTAGTTAACTGGGAGATCTGAAAAGTTAAACACTTATACTCATCAAAAGACTTCAACAAAAGAGCCAAAAATTTTGGCTATGGCATATCTGACAGGGTCTAATCTCTAAAATCTATAGGATACTTCAACACCTCAACAACACAAAGATAAATAACCCAATTAAAACATGGGCAAAGGATTTGAACAGACACTTCACCAAAGAAGACATTCAGGCGGCTGACAGGCTGACAGACACATGAGGAAATGCTCGCAATCATTAGCCATTAAAGAAATGCAAATCAAAAATACAATGAGATACAATCACACGGCGACATTACTGGAACTAATCAAAAAAATAGAAAATAACAAATATTGGAGAGGTTGCAGGGAGATTGGAACTCTTATGCATTGCTGGTGGGAATGTAAAATGGTACAACCACTGTGGAAAATGATATGGCGCCTCCTTAGAAAGCTAGAAATAGAAATACCATACGATCCAGCAATTCCGCTCCTAGGAATCTATCCTAGAGAAATAAGAGCCATGGCACGAATAGACATATGCATGTTCACTGCAGCATTATTCACAATAGCAAACGATGGAAACAACCTAAATGCCCAACAACAGATGAATGGATAAACAAATTGTGGTACACACACACAACGAAATACTATGTAAGGGTAAAGAACAATGATGAATCTGAAAAACATCTGACAACACAGATGAATCTGAAGGGCGTTGTACTGAGTGAAATAAGTCAATCACATAAGAACAAATATTGTATCAGACCACTATTATAAAAACACAAGGAAAAGTTTACACACAGAAAGAAAAAATCTTTGATGGTTATGAGGGAAGGGAAATCACTAACTAGATAGTAGACAAGTGTTAACTTTGATGAAGGGAAAGACAACACACAATATAGGGAAGGTCAGCACAACCTGACCAAGGCAAAGTCATAGAAGGTTCCCAGACAATCCAAACACCTTGAGGTACCTAGTTCCTGGGACTGAGGGCTGGGGACCATGGTCTTGCGGGCTATCTAGGTCAACTGGCATAACATAGGTCATAAAGAAAATGTTCTACATCATACTTTGGTAAGTAGCATCTGGGTCTTAAAA
>NW_004443959.1:19729271-19730397 GCF_000243295.1 Trichechus manatus latirostris | reverse complement strand
TGCTAAGGGAAGGTAAGAACAGTAGAATAAACCTAATTAGAAACACTAGTTATAGGGCTTGTTACGCTTGATAGAAGTCAAAGCATCTTCAAGCAGCTTGAGAGAGTGAATTGAATCAAAGGGGGATAAGATTTAACTGTCCCTGCAACATGGGATCCCGTTTCCTTCAGAAGCTCTCACCTTATCTCCTATCTGTGTTTTTCCTTACCTCTCCTCTCAGATCTGCTGTTTCCTTTCAACAAGTACATTTAATCAACTGTCACTACTCATATCAATACATAGATTTTTTTTTTCTTTTTGGCAACAGAATTGATTTTTTTTTTTCATGGAAGGTGTCTAAGGTCTAGTATTTACTGGGATTCATTTATTTATTTTTTTAAATAAATGTATTTAATCAATTCATTTAAAATATTATGGTATGAATGAATAATTACTGAACGATTCATGTAATGTATAATTATTGCATGAATTATTTATTAATTAATGGTGATATAGGAAAAACAGGATACTGAAAATTTCTCCCTTTAGGGAGTAAACATGGAGATCAGACAGACTATAAAGAGCAAAAAACTAAATAATTTTTTTACAGAATGGGAAAAGTGCTAGAAAATAGATTAAGGAGATGAAGTGAATGGAAATCATGCTGAGGTGTTCTGTAGGCAGAGTGGTCAAAGTCGGGAAGCATACAGGCAGACACCTGAGCGTTGATACTATGCTGCCATAACAAGAGCGGAGAGGAATGCACTCTAAGCAGAAGGAAAAGGAAACCAAAGTTCCTAAGACAAGGAAGAAGTCCCTTTGTCCCAGGAAATAACCAAATGCTTAACATAAGATGATGTCAGAGGAATAGATATGCAGCAGATCATGCATATTCTTACAAGACATAATTAAAAAAAAAAAAAGGATTTTGTTTTCAATGAAAAGGAAATCCACTAAAAATTTTTTTTAAATTGTGGAGTGACATGAAATGAGAAAATTTATTTTTCTATTTAAAAAAAAAAAATTTTTTTATTGTACTTCAGGTGAAGGCTTACAGAACAAACAGTTTCTCATGAAACAGTAGTACACATATTGTTTATGACATTGGTTAACAACCCTAAAACATGTCAACCCTCTAATTTCTCAA
>NW_004443959.1:19679155-19715015 GCF_000243295.1 Trichechus manatus latirostris | reverse complement strand
ATCAAGCAACATCATAAATACCACACACAAGTAAAATATTGCTGAAGATCATTCAAAAATGGTTGCAGCAATACACTGACAGGTAACTGCCAGAAATTCAGAAGAGGACGTGGAACAAGGGTTATCATTGCTGATGTCAGATGGATCTTGGCTGAAAGCAGAGACTACCAGAAAGATCTTTACCTGTGTTTTATTGACTATACAATGGCATTCAACTGTGTGGATCATAACAAAGTATAGATACTGTTGCAAAGAACGAGAATTCCAGAACACTTAATTGTGCTCAGGAGGAATATGTACATAGATCAAGAGGCAGTCATTTCAACAGAACAAGGGGATACTGCATGGTTTAAAATCAGGAAAGGTGTGCATCAGGGTTGTGTCATTTCACCATACTTATTACATCTGTATGTGGAGCAAATAATCCAGGAAGTTGGACTATATGAAGAAGAATGCAGCATCCGGATTGGAGGAAAACTCATCAACTACCTGCATTATGCAGATGACACAACCTTGCTTGCTGCAAGTGAAGAGGAATTAATGCATTCACTGATGAAAATCAAAGACCACAGCCTTCAGTATGGATTACACCTCAACCTGAAGAAAACAAAATCCTCACAGCGGAACCAATAAGCTACATCATGATAAACAAAGAAAGGTTGAAGTTGTCAAGGATTTCATTGTACTTGGATCCACAATCAATGCCTTTGGAAACAGCAGTCATGAAATAAAATGATGTACTGCACTGGTCAAATCAGCTGCAAAAAACCTCTTTAAAGTGTTAAAAAGCAAAGATGTCACCTTAAGGACTAAGGTGTGCCTGACCCAAGCCATGGTATTTTCAATTGCCTCATGTGCATGCAAAACCTGGATGATGAATAAGGAAGACTGAAGAAGAATTGATGCCTTTGAGTTATGATATTATGATATTGGTGAAGAATACTGAATATACCATGGGCTGCCAGAAGAACTAACAAATCTGTCTTGGAAGAAATACAGCCAGAAAGCTTAGAAGTGAGGATGGTGAAATTTTACCTCACATAGTCTGGACATGTTATCAGGAGGGACCAGTCCCTGGAAAAGGACATCATCCTTGGTAAAGTAGAGGGTCAGTAAAAAAGAGGAAGATGCTCAACGAGATGGACTGACACAGTGGCTGCACCAGTGGGCCAAACATAGCAACAGTCACGAGGATGGTGCAGGTCCAGGCAGTGTTTGGTTCTATTGTACATGGGGTCACTATTAGTCAGAACCAACTCGACGGTACCTAACGATAACAACATATATATTTATATATATACCTGTTTCATTTTTTGATAGGTTATATTGGGCAGTAAAACAAAATCAAAGTGAAGCCAGGAAGATCAATACTATACTAAATAAAATGGCTGTTCTGTCATGACGAGTCATCTGCAGCTTCATGGAAAGAGAACCAACTTGGCTTCAGACAAATGGAGGATCAAATTCTATTTCCAACACATAACCTCTGGCAATTTCATGAGCCTGTTTAAACTTTATTGTCATTCCCTATGAAATGAGATGATTTCATCTGCTTTGCAGAATCATTGTGGAAATAACACACAATCACCTATTTGTGGGGCCTGCCCTGGTGGCACAGTGGTTAAGAACTACGGCTGCTAACCGAAAGGTCAGCAGTTTAAATTCACCACCTGCTGCTTGGAAACCCTATGGGGTGGTTCTACTCTGTCCTGTAGGGCCCCCATAAGTCGGCATTCACTTGACAGCAAGGGTTTTTTTTTTTTCAGCCCCACATTCTTAATAAACCTTGTTTATTCTCCCTCCTCGCTTAAATATATCCTATATTTGTAAATTCTTTTACACAAGTTCTTCTTAATGAAACAAAATCATTTTTACTTAACACTCTTCTCCTAAAAACTATGTGTTAAACTTTGGTAATAGTAGTCCCATGTCAAATCATTTAACATTTAATTTCCCCAAATTGATATAACACCATAATAACATATTATTAGAAGGCACTTAGAATTCTTCATCATTGTTCCTCATTATTTCTATAACATGCATCGTGTTAACATCTTTCTAGGATATTCTCCCCTTAACCCACTTTGTCTGGTTAATCCCCACTCTTCCTGCCATCTTCAACCTAAATCAGGTAGACATCCTGGCCCCTCTACTGAGTCAGACCTCCTGAGGCATATGCTGTCCAAATAGCTTGAATTAACCTATTGTAACACTCCAAAAAAAAAAAAAAAACAAAACAAAACCCCATTGCCATTGAATCAATTCCGACTCATAGGGACCCTATACGACAGAGTAGAACTGCCCCATAGGGTCTCCAAGGAACAGCTGGTGGATTTGAACTGCCGACCTTTTGGTTAGCAGCCTGAGCTCTTAACCTCTGTGCCACTAGGGACCCATTATAACACTGGCCTATGTTTATTGCCGTTACATATTTGTTTGCCTTACCACTAGATTATAAGCTCAGTGAATGCAGGGACCATGCTGAACCGATTTCACTGCATTCCAAGCCCCTAATACAATGGCTGTATATAATATACAAGTCAAAACTTGTTCAGTGCGTAACAGGAAGAAGGAAGGAATGGAAAGAAGGAAGGAGAGAGTTATTTGCTAGTGGAGAAAACAATGGTTCAATTGTGCCTACTCACTGGATTTAGAATACTGCTGCCACATTCTTGCTTACCGCGTTCTTCGAACCCTGTACAACATCTGCACAACTCTACACAGCAATGTCCTTGTCCTAGCAAGTCACTTGCTGGTGCAAAAAAAATGATTTTTTCCTTTATTTCTTCCTGCTCTATATTGTTAAATTAAAACATCAATCTCTGAAATTTGAGGCTTAAGAAATAATTCATTAATAAGAATTCATTTTGATCTACTTTTGTTTTCTCATTGTAATCTTAGTGTAGGAGGTAATCCAAAATTCTGTATGTTCAGGGCCAGGAAAACCTCTTGGCTAGATTTAGTCTTTCTTGCCCTATTTAGGCTCTTTATAGTGTTGATTGGGGCCCTGGTGGTGCAGTGGTTAAGAGCTCAGGCTGCTAACACAAAGGTCGGCGGTTCAAATCCA
The DNA here is from genome assembly GCF_000243295.1 of Trichechus manatus latirostris. Lineage (NCBI taxonomy): Eukaryota > Metazoa > Chordata > Mammalia > Sirenia > Trichechidae > Trichechus > Trichechus manatus. Next base: position 19,711,948 of record NW_004443959.1, on the reverse strand, counting down.
CCAGGAATTCCTTGAAAACTCTATGGGGCAGCTGTACTCTGTCCTATAGGGTCGCAATGAGTCGGAATCGACTCGACGGCAATATATTTGGTTTTTGTGTGTTTGTGTGTGTATGTGTGTGTGTGTGTGTGTCAACGAGTGGAGTTTCACCTTGCATTAGAGTTGTAGCCCAAAGTGAGAAAGATAATCAAATGAATTAAAAGATGAGTATGTTTATTTTCCTTCCATCTAGGAAAAAGCAAAATACATTTTTCTACCAAAAAAAAAAAAAAACTCTTTTCTGTATTTGATTGTATTACCTAAAATTTGTAAGCTGTGGTTACTTCCTACGAGGTCTCATTGACCTGTGAAATGCCTCGAACACCAGAACCGCTTCAAGCCTGGCTTCTGCAGATAATTTGTTTTAAAAAAGGGCCAAGCATCCTTTATAAATCAAGATTTTATAAGAAGTTGTTTTCTAAAAAGAGCCTATATGGTTCAGATAAAAAAATTTTAAAAAAGTAAAGCATCACTTAGGGAAAAAACAGACATTTTGAATAGAGTTCAAGTGATTTTATCACAAGGAAAATGATCAGGGATAAAAACCCGTTGATATGATTTTGACAAATCTCCCTAGGTTTTCAAAATATCCCCACCTCTCTCCTTACCCAATGTCAGTTGGGCACCATGTGCTCTTGAATCTATCTGTCTGAATGAATCTCCATAACCTGTCCTTGTTTTGTTTGTTGCTGCTGCTGCTGCTGTTTTTAATTACCTTTTTATAATCCCCAACACTCCTGCCTTATTTAAAGCCCTCTTCGTCTTTGACAGGTCTAATACAACAGCTTCCTGTATGGTTTTCCTCATTCAGTCTTCCCTGCTTTAGACCTCCTTCCACATCGTGGTCATGCAGACCTTCTGAAGGTGAATGTAGTTATTTCAGTTCATTGCTTAGTATATGTGACAGGTCCCTATTGTCTGTGTGGTGGAATTTGATGTCCTTAGTATAAAAGTATAGCATACAAGTCTACTTTTGCTACCTCATTTTCTGCTTACTGCCCAGAAATTGTGAACCACACTACCCTCTGTCATGCTAACGCGTGCCACGAAACACTGATCCCATGCCTTACAGTTTCTTCTTCCCTATGGCACTCTTATTATTCAAATGACATTCTTTTATCCCTTCCATCTACACAACTCAACCAAGACCTCCTCCACAAAGTTTTAGCAGACTTTTCCATTCATCAGTTAGTTTCTTCCTTATGTGAGAAAAAATTTCCATAATTTTTCATAACTCCCATTGCATTGAATTATTAATACGCTTGTGTATTTCTCACCGCTCACCTGCAGGATACTGTAAGGGCTCAGAAGACCTACAGTGACTTATTTATCTGTCACCAGAAGCAAGTACACTGCTTGGCACATGGAGATGCTTTACACACATGTGCCAAATGTCTGAATTAATTCTAATTTTGAACCTTTCTTATACATAGCTGTATCATATCTGAGTCCTATTAGAATTCTTTCATTTGACTTTACGTAAATTGATGGATATATTCCTAAAATTAAAAAAAAAAACAAATCAGTTGCGGTCAAGTCAATTCTGACTCATAGCTACCCTATAGGACAGAGTAGAACCGCCCCATATGGTTTCCAAGGAACAGCTGGTGGATTTGAACTGTTGACCTTTTTGTTAGCATCTGAGCTCTTAACCACTGCACCACCAAGGCTCCATGTTCCTAAAAAGGGAGTAAAAATCAAATCAGAATATAACATAAAAGGATTTTATGTTATTTTAGTGGAATTTTTGTAAAATCCTTTTGTAGAATAATTTCCCCATTCACACATAATTTTTTTAAAACTAATAGCCAGTGGTTTTAGAGTCACTAAGAACTGCTGTCTAACTCACATTCTGTAATCGAACTCTGTCCCTTTTTTTGACACCTACCAAGTGGTGAAATTCTTGTGACCCATATCACTGGAATTTCTCTGACCCCGTTAACATGTCAAGTCATTAAAAAAATTTTTTTAATATCTGAAAAATTCCATTTTAACAATAAAAACTTTATTGGATACTGTGTTTAATAAATATTTTTTCAGTTAGTATAACATAGAAAGTTTACTACTCTGTTTTTAAATTATTCTTAGAGTGATTTTTTGGATTAAAGTCTCACTGAAATGTATTTGAAATAGATACCAAATATTATCTTACCAAACATTGCTTAAATGTTTTATTATACACATTTTTTTCTTCCTTTTTTATTTAAATTTCACCTACTTGAGGGAGACAGTACTTACGGATTCATTTTTAAAAGGTTGTTTCCTTTTCTATACACACCTTAGAACATCAGTGGAACTCCTTCAAGTCTACCAAAGGCAACACTCACATGGCTCACCAATCTTTAAGCACAGAATCCTTGTGAGGGTTAATGTTATGTGTCAAGTTGGCTAGGCTATGATACTCAGTGGTTTGGCAGACACTATGTAATCATCTTCCATTTTGTGATCTGACGTGAGCATCCGGTCAGTTGGAAAGGGAGTTTCCATGGGGGTGTGGCCTGCCTCCAGTATATAAATGGATGTTCTGGAAACGCTTGCTCTCTCTGGGTCCTGCAATCTTCTCATCACCCGAACTTTGGTTCTGGGGATGTAAGCCAGCAGAGGCCACTGACCTGTCGAAAGACCTGCAGATTTTGGGTTCATCAGCCCCTGCAACCACGTGAACCAGCACAGGTATTCAGCCTGTCGTCTGACCCACTGATTTGGGACTTGCCAGCCCCCATAAATGTATGAACCATTTCCTTGAAGTCTATTTTTCTCAATACATATTTACACACGCTTCACTGGTTTTGCTTCCCTTGAGAACCCAGACTAAGACAATGATCTCGACAATGCTCCTGGTTAAACCAGTAACTGCAAAGTTAGTGTGTGGAAAGAAGCCCCATGGTTTAATGAGGAGAGAGTTCTGGGTCCTAGGAAATAGAACCAGGAAGGAGGTGCTAGAGGAGGATGAGGGTAAGTCATTTCCACCATTTCACTTTGATATTTAGCATCTAGGATCAGCATCTCTGAGCTGTTTTTAATTTCTCAGATTCTTCTTCCAGTTTAGAACCCAGAGTTTTTGTAAAACTTCCAGATACCTTTAACTCTCTCAAATGTCTCATTGTTCCCTTATCTCACTTAGTAAATTGAAAGGTACTTTGCTGCAGAGATTTTCGTCTTCTCATTAGCATACAGTATGGTACATTACAAGTGCCTTAGATGTGAAAGATGCTAATAATATTTCTTGACTGTTTTACTATATGAAAGGATATGTGTTCAGTTAAATGGAGAAAGTGATTTCACTACTATAATATACCCCTGGGTGGGAGCGGAAGATCCTAAAAGAAAATTTTAAAAACATAGTCATGAGTTTTAACGTGGAAAAGCCTCTATAGCTACAATTAAACTACCACCACTCTATATCAAAGCAGCATAATATTTGCCTATTATCCAGTGTTTTGCTTTGTTTCATTTTTTTAATCTTTAGATACAAGGCAGCCTACATACAGGGGAAAAAAAAAAAACAACACAGAGGCAAAAAGTTAAAATACCATGCCCCCATATGCCTTCCTGCATTCTGATCATAAATGTTTCTGCTTTTTCTGACCTTAGTTTGAGGAGCTGATCAAGACTAGGCTCCCTCTTTTGCTCAGTTTCCTAAATTCTATACGCTTAGCTTATTCTGACCCATAAACCAGTGTACTTCTATTTCTGGTCCCTGTTTTCAGATTTGGCCCCTCTCCCAGTGAAAGTAGCTAAGCCTAGCAAAGGTGATTATTTGGCAACTGACTCTCAAGTTTTGTACCTTTGTTTATCTTCTTTCTTAAGAACTTTTAATAGAAACTATATTTAAAAGGCAAAAATTAAGTTACTTTATGGAGAAGTACTTGAAAACCAAGAGGCAGTTGTTCAAACAGAGTAAGGGATCCTATATGGTTTAAAATCAAGAAAAGTATGTGTCAGGGTTGAATCCTTTCACCCTAGTTATTCAATATGTATGCTGAGCAAATAATCCGAGAAGCTGGACTATATGAAAAAGAATGGGGCATCAGGATTGGAGGAAGACTCATTAACAACCTGAGATATGCAGATGACACTACCTTGCTTGCTGAAAGTGAAGCGGACTTGAAGCACTTACTGATGAAGATCAAAGACTACAGGCTTCAGGATGGATTACACCCTAACATAAAACAAAACTCCTCACAACTGGATCAATAAGCAACATCATGATAAACGGAGAAAAGACTGAAGTTGTCCAGGATTTCATTTTACTTAGATCCATAATCAACACCTATGGGAGCAGCAGTCAAGAAATCAAGGATGTATTACATTGGGCAAATCAGCTGCAAAAGATTTAAAGCATTAAAAAGCAAAGATGCCACTTTGAGGACTAAGGTGCACCTGATCCAAGCCATGGTATTTTCAATCACCTCATATGTATGTGAAAGCTGGGCAATAAATAAGGAAGACAGAAGAATTGATGCATTTGAATTGTGTTGGCAAAAAATACTGACTATACCAGAGACTGCCAGAAGAATGAACAAAACTGTCTTGGAGGAAGTACAGCCAGAATATTCCTTAGAAGCGAGGATGGTGAGACTTCGTCTCATGTACTTTGGACATGTTATCAGGAGGGACTAGACCCTGGAGAAGGACATCATGCTTGGTAAAGCAGAGGATCAGCAAAAGAGAGGACGACCCTCAGTGAGATGGACTGACCCAGTGGCTGCAACAACAGGCTCAAACATAGCAACAATTGTGAGGACGGCGCAGGACCGAGCAGTGTTTTGTTCTGTTGTCCACTCGGTCGCTATGAGTTGGAACTGTCTTGACAGCACCTAACAACAACAACACTTCTAATTTTAACACCAAAAACTTTGTGTCTTGTTAAAAAAAAATGCAGAAAAATATAGAACAGGTGGGGAAACTTTGAACCGTATGTGATGTCTTCTTTACTCTCTAAAAACTACATCTAGTAATGTCAGTTATTAAACCTAAACATAACCCATTCCTGGAAACAATTCAAAGAAAACCAACCTTTATAGAACTACAGATAAAATTTGCTGTAGTCTTTCAAAAAAGGCTTTGATTCACATTTGTTCTTAAGAAATCTGAAAGTTTCCATGCGCTGAGGGCAGGATTAATAAATATTTTTAAGATAACAAGGTAAAATGGATTGGTACTTCTAATTCATAATCAGAACTTACTGTGTTCCATCTAATGTAAATCTGTTTTTTTCTTATTCATTCATTAATCATTATTGGGGGGCAGTTGTGGAGATGTGGATAGATCCTCAGCAGCAGATGTTTCCTTGCCTCTTTTCCTCAAAACTGCTCATTGCAAGTCCCCTTAAGCTCTCCAGTAGTTTATGGCTACTGTTTCCTTTTCTAATTTCTGCTTTTATCTCTGACCCCATGGAGGCTTTAGGACTGCAAAAGAACTCCTTAGGAATTACGGGGGTGGGTCTTAGAAGTCAAGGAATTAAGTAAACTCTTTCTTCATTACTTAGAATCCCCAGTATTATTTCTTATTCTGGTCTCTTTCTCCATTCCAGAATGAAGACAATCGTCTGACCCACCTTAGAGAAATCCACAAACTTATGCCCCGAAGCATTAGCCTAAGAAGACATAGCCAACTGTTTTGTTTGGGAGCAAACTAAATTATTCAGGCATTCAGTTTTTCAAAAAGGAAGTGTACAGCTCCATTGTATTAAAAATCAACACTTTCAAATCTATGAATAGTGAAATATTTTTGTTTATCTATGAAATGTGATTTTCAAACCAAGTTCTTTTCATTGATATGAAGTCATTATACTGTTATGGGGAAACATCCATTCAGAAGGGAGAGAATCTTGCTGTAGTGGAATGAATAATATCGTCCCAAAATTTATGCCCACCCAGAGCCTCACAATGTGACCTTATTTAGAATCTGGGTCTCGGCAAATGTTATTAGTGAAGATGAAGTCATACTGGACTAAAGTGAGCCCTGAATTCAATGACTGGTGTCTTTACGAGAGAAAAGAGAGATTCACACAGAGAGACACAGACACATGCAGAAGGGCTTGGCCACACGATGACGGAGGTAGCTGATGGAGTGAGGCAGTTACAAGTCAAGGAATGCGAAGGATTGCCAGGAACCACCGAAAGCTAGAAGAGGCAAGGAAGGATTCATCCCTAGAGCTTTCAGAGAGAATGTGGTCCTGACAAAGCCTTGATTTCAGACTTCTAACCTCCGTATCTTTGAGAAAATAAATTTCTGTTAGTTTAAACCACTCAGTTTGTGGTAATCTGTTACAGAAGCCCAAAGACACTACAACACCTGCTTAGACACAAGTCTTCCCAACTTGGATTTGGGAAGAGGGAGGAAGGCAAATTTAGAAACGAAATTTGGGATATACTTAGTTCCAATAATTTAATCTTTGTTATTGCTTTTTAGGAAATGAAATGTTAATTGCCACACATGCATATGAATAACTAAGGGACTGGGACTGGATGGGAAGTGACATAAGGCTGAATTTCAATCACTTTAGTTCTTAGGAAAAAAAAAAAAGAAAACTTCCAGAAAAAAAAATCTATTATTTAGTGAAGAATAAGTGTTGTTTAGGTCACATCAGTAATAAAGCAATGCCCTGGGACTTTATTGAACATTTCCAGTCAGTTTTATCTTCACTCAGAAAACTGCATTACAAAATCCACTGAAGTGTCTGTAAGATTTCTAATGTCCTATAAAACCTATCATCCAGAAAGCCTAGCCGTTTCTTCCCAAAGACCAACTATATGATCTAACTCTGTGTGTGTGTGGGGGGGGGGGCAGTTGGGAGGAGAGAGAAGGATAAAAATCTTCTAATTGTTTCAACAGTGAAAAATAATCACGGATCTGTGACATGAGACAAGTGACTCCTACCCAGATTGCTTGGGTTCCTCCAGAGTGTTATCTGGCCACAAATTCAGCTTTTGCTACTTGACAGAAGAAGGAAGACACTCATTTTGTGTGAGGTCAGTACTGCAGAGGCTATTTTTTATAATTATGAATAAGATAGAATGAACATTACATATGTATATGTATGCATAGGTATTATAGACTGGACCTGCTACTCCAGTCTGTCAGCTACATAATAAAATCATGCACAGAATATATACAGAAACAGGTATTTTTAAATAAATGGATGAAGTGGAAAAGAACAATATGTTTAAAATCATTTTGATATTTTTATTTATGACTGTTGCAGATACTTTTTTGTTCTCATTGAAATGTTATCAATAAAACTTATACTTTTACTGAGAGAAAGGTGAGTGAATATAATGCATTACTTTGATAGATATTGGTTAAAAATTTGTGATAGCATAGAGTAAGTCACAGTAAATTATATGTTTAGTTTCTTTTTCTGATATTGGTTTTATTGACAGTCATAGCTAAAATGAAATTTAAAATTATGGTATGAAAATTATGTAAGACCACATGGAAGATAAATATGATGTACATCCTAAGCCATGTAATAATTATTTAATCTCATTTCTCGATTATTCTAAAGTATTTTTTTAAATTAGTGAGTAAATTTCCATAGTTCCTAATATCAATCAATTTCTGTGCAAATAAACTTGATTTTTTAAAAATTTCAGTAAGTTAATTCAAAATCCATTGAACAACTTTACTTGAAAGATTTTAAATGGGTGAGAGGATTTTGTTTCCAAGATTCAAAGGTGCAAATATGAAAGGCTTATTGATGACATAAATTGTTTTAGCAATAAAGTTAAAGGAACACTTGCAAATATCCATTTTCAAAAAGCTCTCTCCAAAGCCTGAACTTCTTTCAAAGACCATTCATTCTCTCCCTCATTATTAAAATGTCACTTTTATCCTGATGAGGCAGATTGTTTATTCATTTAAAACATTTGCTAGCAGCATGTTCTTTTGTTAAAAACAACAAAGAAATGTCTTAGTCATCTTTAGGTTTAATAAGTTAATTACTTTGCCATGAGATAACCAATGAACCACTGTGAGGGACAAAATATTTTCATGATAAGCTCCATAATATTATAAAGTATTATAAGGATGCTATTATATTTCAGGGAGCCCTGGTGGCACAGTGATTAAGAGCTACAGCTGCTAACCAAAAGGTCAGCAGTTCCAATCCACCAGGCGCTCCTTGGAAACCCAACGAGGGTTTGCTATCCTGTCCTATAGGGTCGCTATGAGTTGGAATCCACTCAATGGCAATGTTTTTTTTTTTTTTTTTATCCTAGAGGTATTTTTATAAATATAAAATTTATCACTTCCCAAATGTTGTCATCTTCCATAATATTTTTGCCTAGTTCTGATTTCAATTTTTGTTTACTGCGATAGATTGCCCATGAAAGGTGCAGTATTCAAATTCATAAGTGATTGTCAAAACAATTATTTTCATCAATGATCATTCTTACACAGTTTTCCCATAATGCATCATTTTATTAAAGTCATTTATTATTGAGAATATATTTTCCCAGGTACTTATTTGCTTCAATAATTCAATAAAAAAAAAGTTTATAAATTTGTACATCAAATGTAAATGAAACTTAATTTATTTCTTTTTTAATAAGTTGAAATAAATATAAGTGGAAGACACAGGACCTTACTCTACCATCCCAATAGATCATCTGGCATACCACCTGGGGTATGAGCACCCAAATGTGAAGATCATGACATTATTATTCACTTACCCATCCCTTCAGATCTAGTAACATCTGTTTACATGTTTCCTAAGTCTCTTCTTTCTTCACTGCTTTACCCCCCAAAATTGTCAAAAAGTGACTTAGACATCCCAGGTCAGTGTAGAGTCTCTAGTAGATAGAGTAGGAACTCAACAGGAAGCTGTCCTCCCATTTTAGCACTGACTTCAATTGTACCATTGGGAGGGCAGCTAACAACAAGCAATTGTACAAACCCGTATTTATCTTTACCATTGGGAACAGGAAGAACAAGAATGAGATGAGAACAGATAAAAGATGAGAGAGAACACGGCAAGTCACAGCTCCAAAAATCACAAGAGTTTCAAAGTGAAGATGGTAACGTTGAGTGAGATTACAGACGGTCAAACACATGTTTAAATATGTAAAGTAGGATGTCAATACATCCACTGTTACCCACTCTATTTATCCAATGAATCACTGACTCTGTTGGTATAAAATCAACTGATGATTTAATAATTTTAATCATCACTTTAATGAATAGAAAATATGCAACAAGATTATGGATGCCACTCTGATTGTTAAAAATAATGTTTTAAATATCTGCTGAAACAACATCAAAAAGAAATAAAAGTCTAATTCAAAATGAAACATTTTAAAGTATGTTTCACAGTCAGGAGTAATTTTGCCAATATCATATGGTAAGTTTTTCTATTCTAAATCAACGATGTGTCTGTCATTGTGAAAATCTACCTTTTATCAACATCCCTAACTATCTTGCTAGTAAGACAATTTCAAAAAGTACACTAATAATATGGGAATTTTCATGTAATTTTAATGCTTGTGAAACTATTAACTTTATATTAAGAATCGTTTTAAAACTAATTTGCAAGACACTTAGTATATATGTACTATGCAACAACATAACATTCATAGAAAGGAAAGAGATTTAAAGTAATATTTTTCAATGCCGTAAACCTTAAAATTAAATGCAAAATAACTTTATTACACTACATATCAATAGGTTTCATTTTGAAGTATTTAACATGCTAGCCACACTCAGTGTAACAGTAGCAACTTCATGAGCTCTAAATATAAAAAGGAAGAATAACATTTATATCTACTACACTTGAATTAGTTCTTGATAACTAAAATATCTTTAATTTGGCTATGTTCCTACTAAGTTGCTTGGATCTGATAGTTTTAATTCTACCAAAAAAAAAATTAAGTCAATGAATGCTATAGTTTTAATTTTATACAAATATTTTAAGGCTGAAATAAAATTGTAAGTTGAAATAAAAATATTTATCTTTGTTATTGATTTATAAAAATATTTTTTGGCCATTTACTAACTGTAACTTTTTATTTTCAATTATTCAATAAACCTGAATGTCCATAATAAAGTGATTTTGTATGGGAAATAATCCTGTTAGACAACATTTGCTTCCGTTATATTGTTTAATATACTTTCGAGGTAGCATTTAACACGTTCTGATACACAGGTGGGAAGGTAAAATTTAGATCTTTTGCTCATGTTAGGGAGGCTTTCTCTTTGAAAAATTACTAAATCTGCTTCACAATCCGTAGTATTGCTTAGTGCTCTGTGTCACACAGGACCTCTGAGAATCAGTGCTGATGTAGAGATAGAGCAAAGGCCACTCGATGCAAAGAAACAGCATGAACTTTAGAACCAGAGAAACCTGACCCAGTATCCTGACATTCTCACTTAACTGCTGAGTTCACTTGAGCGGGTCATTTAATCTTTGTTACCACTGTTCATTTGTGAAATAGAAATGATAATGCCTATGACATGGTATTATTCTTCTGGTAAAATAAAAAAAGAAGGAAAGAAAATTGAAGAGCCCAGCATCCACACTATGGCAAAAATAGAAAGGAAGAGAGAGAAGCAATTAAAGAAAGAAAAGGAGAGAAGAATCGAGAATGAAGAAAAGATGGGGCCTTACAATGTAAGTCTTATGAGACAAAAGAAGAAAGTGGAACCAGTTGAAGAAATAGAAAAGTGTTTTCCAGAGACAAGAATAGTCAGGTCATAAAAGAGAAACGAGAGATCTTAATAAAAGAACATAGTTAACATGTCAAAAAAACGGGCACAGTACTTGAGAAATAACAGATTATATTTGTTAAATAAATTAATGGCTTAAAGAAAGCATTTTTGCTATAGAAAATATCCAGGAGGAGAAATGATGTGAATGTGGGAGAAATGAGGAAATGATGGCCACAAATATCGAGCACTTTCAATAGTTCTGGCAGTGAACTTAACAGTGTGGTAGCTTCAGGAATCAAAAACATCTCGAGACTAAAGGACATGTGCCTGCTGCATTCTGCTCAGAGAGTTCAGTGGAGAAGGTAGGGTGGAGTCAAGGTCACCAGGAGACTGCTGTGTTTGGTACGGAAGGGAGAAATGTTATATTGTGCAGGAGAAAAGAGAGCCTTTTGAAGAGACAGATATTTTTCAGCTGATAGGATAGCAGGTGAGAGAATTTATAATTGGTGGAAACGTAGGTGTTAGCTGCGTTCTGAGAGTACGAGGGATTAGTAACTGTGTTTTCCCCTCTCATCATTTGGCAAAGACTTCTGAGTTAAAATGATAAATACAGGATGATGTCTAGGTTTTTGGCATTCACTACCGGAGTTCCTGTGTGGTGCAAACTGTTAACACCCTTGGCTGTTAACCTAAAGATTGGAGGTTCAAGTCCACCGAGAGGAACCTTGAAAGAAAGGGCTGGTGATCTACATCCAAAAATTCAGCCACTGAAAACCCTATGGAGCACAGTTCTACTCTGACGCACATGGGGTCACTATGAGTCAGAATCAAGTTGATAGCAACTGGTTCTTTTGTTCTTACTGGATAGATGGTGATGTTATTTACACTTGAATCACTATTATTAGGTTAACTTCAGACTGGGTACTGGGTATTCGAGTTAGAGTTAGACATTTCATTCCTACAACTTCTTCTGGTCCATCTTACTCTTCTATCTAATAATTGTCTGGGTCAGTGTTTTATTGCTTTTGGAATCCAAGTTACTCATCGACACTATTAATGCACTGGGAGCTTCTCCATTCACTCTCTACCAATCAGCAGCAAGTTAATACTTTTTTTTCTAAACATTTGCTTAACCTTAGATCTTCGACAGGGATAAGAAAAACTAGACAGAGTACATAGTTAAGGGTCCTAAGTGCTAGTGTCCATAGATTATTTGCTATAAAAACTTCCTAAAATGACATGTTTTTAGACAAACCGTCTAAGTGGAAAAAACTGAGATTTTTTAATAGAAAAAAGAAATCCAATTTGAATCATCCTTATTGAATTTAGTGCATATCTCATTCTTTAATTATACCTTAAAAAAATTAACATTGATTTAAAATTGTGTTTTTTTGCTTGTGATTATGTTGAAATAGTGCTCTTTTGTTATAAATTTAGTATTATATCGCACATCGTCATCTGTTATTTAAAAAGTACTCAATTTTTTTCACTAAATGAACTTTAGATATATAAGATATATGATTGCTTAAAGGAATAAATTGTTTGAGTTAAGAATTAGACCCCACCCCAGGCCGAAAGTCTAGTTTTCCTGAAGTGTTGAAAACTTCCGTACAATGCAAATTGGCAGATTTCTACTGTGCTTTCCTCTTGCATCAGCAACATTTACATTTGTCCCTGACAGTATTAAGCGAATGCACTAAATCGTGATGAACCAACAATTCAGTAACAGTGTGCCATTGCTTATATTTTATCCAAGTGCAAATTTCCATGAAAAATAAAAATTCGTGTCTCCTTCTGTGAGTTTTCCAAAAATATATATTGAATTGCTTTTTGGCTCAAACTATTCATGAGAGAATAAAAATAAATGAAATAGTTGTTATTTAATAAGTTTATACTACGTTTCCTGGGAAGCTTGGTGGTACAGTGGTTAAGAGCTCGGCTGCTACCAAAAGGTCGGCAGTTGGAATCCACCAGCTGCTCCTTGGAAACCCTGTGGGGCAGCTCTACTCTGTTCTATAGGGTCACTGTGAGTTAGAATTAACTCGCCAGCAATGATTTGTACTAGGTTTTCCACACTACATTAAACATTCTACATGGATGATTGCATTTAATCTTAGGTTAACATTCTGAGGTAGGCCCCTTCCGCACAGATTAGGCAATCAAGGTGGTAACAGTTTACCCTAAATCCACATCTTGCAATGGAGATTTAATCAACGTCAGCGTGATTTCAGAGCTGGCTTTCTCAACCATTGCACTATACTGACTGTCAACCATCAACCTGTCCAAATGACTTTAGAACTTATCATGTGACTTCGGTCTACACGTCACAGAAACACAAGCTATAGAATATTTCTTAGGGCTCACTCCATGAGTCTGAAGTGGACAGTTCTCCCTGAGCAGAATAAGTTTTTTAGTACAGAATAAGCATCTAAAGGCTGTGCAAAGTGAAACTGTCAATGGGATGAGATTGCTTCTTCAGAAAATAAATGTCTTTTGGGTTAGATGGGGTCCCCAGAACAGAGAGCCCTGATGGCATAGTGGTTAAGAGCTATGGCTGCTAAGCAAAAGGTTGGCAGTTTGAATCCACCAGCTGCTCCTTGGAAACCCTATGGGACAGTTCTAGTCTGTCCTATAGGTATGCTAAGAGTTGGAATCAACTCTTCAGCAATGGGTTTGAGATTCCCCAGAAAGAGCCAGGTAATTTTCTGATTTTATCTGACACAGTATACCACCAGATAGGATGTTCTTATGTACAGATAGGCTAGACCTGTGAATGCAGAGTACAGTACAAACAAGATGCATGAAGTATTTAGTATTTTTTGTGTAGTGGTTGAAGCACTCAGCTGCCAACCAAAAGGTTCACAGTTTGAACGCACCAGCCGCTCCATGGAGAAAGGTGTGGCAGTCTACTTCCGTAACGACTGCAGCCTTGGAAACCGTATGGGGCAGTTCTACTCTGTCCTACGGGGTCACTGAGTGGGACTCAACTCCATGGCAATGGGTTTGGTTATTTGGTTTTTTAGGGAAAAATAAGCTATGCCCCTGAGGAACTCACCATCCAGAGCTGTGATTCACAATAACAAAAAGGGTGAGGCTTGTATGATTAGGGAAAAGGGTTAGTCAGTGTCAAAATTCTCTGGTAGTACAGAAAACTCATTGTCGTTGAGTCAATTCCAACTCATAGCGACCCTACAGGACAGAGTAGAGCTGCAACAGAGGGTTTCCAAGGCTGCAGTCTTTAAGGAAGGAGATCACCACATCTTTCTCTCGCAGAGTAGCTGGTGGGTTCAAACTACGGCACTTTTGGTTAGCAGAGGAGTGCTTAAACCACTGTGCCACAAGTACAGATAGCTCCATTAAACTGTCTGCCTGTGGGAACTACGTATACTTTAAAAGGGTAAAAGTACTGTAGCTTCATGGGTTTAAAATATTTCAAAACATTGCTCTAAATGGTGACTAAATTACTCCTTGCCCATTTTGTTAATTTAGCTCAACTATAAGAATGTACAATGTGGAGTGGAAGCACAGGTAAGGGAGGGATTGGAACACAGCTACAACCGTGGTTTTATCTGAAGGAATGCAGCAGAAACACAAAGATTCTTCTTACAAAGGAACTAACATTAATTATTACTATTATTTTAATAAAGCAAAAAGAATGGTTTTATTCAGCATATGTTCAAAGATGCAAAAGTGGGAAACAGACAAGCGTGCTGCCATAGCCACGTCTGCCCGAGTCCAAAGAATACTACAGAATACGCAAGAGTGGGAAAACGGATGCGAGCTGCTAGAGCCATGTGTGCCCGAGTCCGAGGAAACGCTACAGAATCATCAGTGTATATTAACATTATAAATGGGCAAAACCATTGAAAGCTTCACCTTTTCACAGATTGGCTAGAAACTGCTAAATCTTTGTAATTATACATTTTGAATTGCCTTTCTTAACAATCATTGGTACAGGTTTCAGTAACGACAGTCAGGAAGGTACTCACTGGTCCAACAAATCTTACTATTCACTAAATGCTAATAAAAAGGTAAGAGTGGAAGGTATGTGGGTCTTTTGTGCTGTGTTTTAAAAGAAACTAACATTTCTTCACAGCCTACACTTTGTGAGGCAAATATATGTTGAGCACAGTATTTTATTTAACTCTCAGGTACAGGTACGTTAGCTTTGTTTTATTGATAAGAAAACCAAGCCAGAGAGAGCTTTACTTATTTATCCAAATATTTGTAACTGCTGGAGCAAGAATTTGAACATAAAATTTTCAAGGCATTTTGAAGTTCTCAGTAACCCTAGGATATATATACCCACAAAGGCATCTTACCCATGTAACAGAAGAGAGTAAGTGATGAAGTTTCACAAGTCATGCAGAGAGCTTAGAGAGAGGAAGAACCTAGTTCAGTATTCTCTCAGTGCTCACCTCTTGGCAATGTCATCCTTTCTCCCTCCTGTCCTCAGTCTGCACGACGTTTAAATTAGTATATGGATTCCTTCCTTTGTCCACCTTTTCCTTCCCATCTATGAATTATTGAGTTATCTTGGACTCTGAGCATCTCTCATCTGAACTAATACCATGGGTTTCTAGCCAGTCTTCCAGCTTCTAATCTCTGCTTGTCCAAACTTCTATACAAACTGCTGCCAGGTGGATCGCCTCAAATACAACATGTGTTAACCATACTTTAAGGCTTAAAAGTCTCCCAAAGTTTCTCACAGCCTACAAAAGGCTTTTCCCCAAGGATATACCATTGAACATTGACTGTGGATTGTTAATAAGCTTTACACACACACACACAGACACACAGACACACAGACAGACACACAGACACACACACACACAGACACACACACAGACACACAGACACACACACAGACACACAGACACACACAAACAGCAAATACGTTCAGGAGACTCTTGTTTAAAACAAGATTAAGACTTGTTTGTTTGCTTGTTAAAACTCTAGGATCATGTACATTCTTTTGGAAGCTAATATACACAATGAATCTCTGAAAGAGAATTATAGAATGGCGTCTTTCCAGAATTATCTGATAACAGAACCATTATCTTATGGAAAAGGAACACCACTCAGAAATGCTTAAATGTTGGTTTACAAGAAAAAGTTAAAAGTAAGTCTACCTTCTTTTTCTCCGTAGTTTTACTCACTTATAGTCTTAAATTCTGGTATTCACTTCCTGGGCCTCACCTGTTTTTCAGTCATCTCAATCTCTTCCCTATCTCTTTACATATTATGCAATTTCCAATTCTAATATTTTATCCAAGATGCTTCTTAAGCCAGGAATGTCTTTTTCTACATGTAATACCATTCTTTTCCTTCAGGAGTGAATTTGAAATATTGACACTTCCAAGTAGATTCCCCAGAATTAAATAGAATCTCTATCTTATACTTGAAATCTGCCTGGTATTTACATACGAGTATCTCCCCACTAAATCATGATTCTCAGTAAACATTCCTTGGGTGCAATGAGTAAGAGCTACTGAAGGCATTTAATGGTACATGAAGGATTCTACTTAATACAAGCGCATTTTCCTGAGCCCAGCACATGGGGCCACATTTGGAAGATGGGATTCTTGGAAGTACCTGGATATGGAAAGAGCAAGAAATCTGGCATCAGAAAAGGCAAATCCAAGGTGTCCAGAAATGGGTCTAGAAATAAAAGATAGTCTGAAAGATCAGGCACTTAAGAGGAAAGAGGAGGAAACAAGCAGCAAAAAGAAACTATTGGACAGCTTTCTACACTTGTCTTAACTCTGAACAGAGCTGAGTATCCCCACACTCCCATTTATTGGATGCTGGCCATGCAATCCCCAGTAGGCAACTTCAATTAAAATCCAGAGACGATGTAGCCACCATTGTTGCCGAAGTGATGCCCATACCTTCTTTATCCCACTGCTGGGTCTCTGCTTCAGGCCTCCATCATTGTCATTTACAACATAACTTTTTTTTTAAAAAAATCATACTTCATATGCTTCACTTTACATTTTAATTTGAATTAGTCATTGTGATTTGAGAGGACATTCGCATTCATACATTAGTTATTTTCCGTGATTTACATCTGTTTATACGTAATCCTCAGCATGCTGAGAGTCTAAAGTCTAAGAAAACATTTGCTACTCTTCCTAACTCCCAATAAACTGACTTTTTAAACATCTAAGACCAAAAAGGAAACTGTTTCATATTTTTCATTATTAAAGTAATATATATATGTAGGTAGATGTATTTATCTGAATATATATAAGAGATTATGAAATTTAAAATGAAAAAAAAATCCATTAATTCAATATTCGCATTGGGTATCATAATGAAAGTAGATTAATTTAAATCTCAAACATAGGAATATACACAAAGCCTTTCTTGTGGTACATTTTGCAAAAAAAAAAAAGAAAATCCATGGGTCTGAAAATCAAGAGACTTAGGGTTCGGGGTTCATTCTTTTACAGATCAGCTTTTACCTTAGAAAAGTAGTTAACTCTTCTTGGCCTCATTTCTCTCATGTATAAAATAATGGGGATAAAGGATGTGAAATATAAAAATTCCTTCCAACTCTAAAATTCTACCATTATGAAGTTTTATAAGGATCCTTCCAAATTCCCAAGCTAGGAGTTTAGGTTCTAGAACTTTCTGTTGTGTGGCCTTGAACAAATCACTTAACTTCCCTGTGTCTCAAGTTCCTCATCTCTAAAATGAGAATAATTTATTTTATAGAGTTGCTTCATTAATTAAATAATATAGGTCAAGTGCTTAGAATAGTATTCAACATATAGAATACATCTAACAAGTATTACCTATTATTGTTAGATACAGAGCTGAAGCCTACAAGGACATACAATTTAGCAAAAAGTTTGAACAGAGTTTCATATTTTATTGAAATGGTTGTTAATTCTCTTTATTTATTAAGGCTTTGCCTCCAAACTGACAAAGAAAATTGAGCATTTAATGTCAATAAACTAAGCATTGGGTTTTCCTCCAATACAAAAATGATCAGCTAGGCTTAGCTGTTTAAAATATATGTATGTTAAGCTTCTTAGGAAGAATAACTACATCTGAACACACTCCTTTGGTTTATTCTTATTTGGAAAAAAAGAAATAAAGTAATATAATGAAATTTGTTTATATCCTTATAAGCTTGTGTCAACACTTCAGCTTTCAAAAAAAGTAAAATGATTTTTTTTTCTTTTTTACTTAATTGATCTCACTCACCTTTGCGCTATTCCTCTCTCACTGGTTATTTGCTGATCACGATCTCAGCATTCAATCAAAGTGCAGTCAACGTGCTTCTCCAGCATATGATGAAGTAAAATAAATATTGGGAAAACAGCTGGCCAAATGGTGAGTTCATGAAATTAGCACTCTCTGAAACTGACTAACATGAGTGATGTTAAAACTGAAGTGAAAATATGTGTTTACCTTTAATAAAGAAACTCTGATAGCAGAAAAAATACATTTCCCTGCTTTTACATCCAGGAGGAGCCTTGGTGGCACAGTGGTTGAGCACTCGGCTGCTAACCAAAAGGTCAGAGGTTCAAAACCACCAGCTGCTCCACAGGTGAAAGATGTGGCAATCTGCTTCAGTAAAGATTTGCAGCCTTGGAAACCCTATGGGGCAGTTTTACTCTGTCCTATAGGGTCACTACGGAGCCCTGGTGGTGCAGTGGTTAAGAGCTCAGCTGCTAACTAAAAGGTTGATAGTTCAAATCCACCAGCCGCTCCCTGGAAACCCTATGGGGCAGTTTTACTCTGTCCTATAGGGTCACTATGGAGCCCTGGTGGCGCAGTGGTTAAGAGCTCAGCTGCTAACTAAAAGGTTGATAGTTCAAATCCACCAGCCGCTCCCTGGAAACCTTATGGGGCAGTTCTACTCTGTCCTATAGGGTTGCTATGAGTCAGAATCGACTCCCAGGCAATGAGTTTCTATATCTAGGAGTCATCAATTTAAAAAATAAAACAGTAATTACCACAGAACTGAATTTTGATGCAGTGAAATTAACGGTTGTATCTGTAGCATACTGTGTTCTCTGGATACAACTGTAGAAGCCCCAACTCAATGAAATAATTATCTCTGAGTGTCTATTCAGTACTTCCCTTGTTCCAGGGTAGTCAAACAAATATGAAGGCACCATGGATCTAAATACACACAATATATACACATAAATATATATACACGCATCAATAGGTATTTATGTTTATTTAAAAAACAAAAAATCCTGAAACCAGTTGCCATCGAGTCAATTCCGACTCATAGTGACCCTACAGGACAGCGTAGAACTGCCCTATAGGGTTTCCAAGGAGCACTGGTGGATTCAAACTGCCGACCTTTTGGTTAGCAGCCGAGCTCTTGACCCCTGTACCACCAGGGCTCCTATATGTTTATATACATATATAAATATACATGTGCATGTATATTTTATACATCTCTCTCTATATATATATAAAAGCATGATGCAGTTGGAAATAATAAATGCTTTCTTCCATATTGTCCTCTTTTCCTTGTACTTTCCAACTAGCCCTTTTTATCAACTCCCGTTGTTATTAGTTGCTGTCAAGTCAGCTCCAATTCATGGCAACCTTCTCTGTACAACAGAAAGAAACACTGTCAGGCCCTGTGTCATCTTCAAGATTGCTGGTATCCTGGAGCGTGTGGTCGTGGCCACTGTGCATTTTGAGTACCTTCCAACCTAGGGAGATCATCTTCCAGCACTATATTGGATAATATTCTGTTGTGATTCATAGGGTTTTCATGGACTAATTTTTGGATGTCGATCACCAGGCCTTTCTTCCTAGTCTGTCTTAGTCTGGAAGCTCTGCTGAAACCTATCTACCATGGGTGATCCTGCTGCTATCTGAAGTATTAATGGCATAGCTTCCAGTAAACGAAAACCATCACAGTATGACAAGCGGTGGTACTGCCTCCTAGGTATTTTTAAATGTCCAGTTATCCCCCATCTTAAACGAACACCACTTTCCTTCCTTTCCTGTTTCATTCTAGCCATCATTTATTCCTTATACTCTGCCCAGTTGGCTTCTGGAAAGATCTGTCTACACTCTGTCAGAACTTCCTCCCTCTCTTCAGAGTCCTACAGAGGAGCTTCCACACACATTACTTCTCAAAAAATGTTCCTCCTCAGGTTTCCAGTGACCTCCGGGAGGCCAAACCATGGGCCATTCAATCATCATCGCCTCTGTCCAACACCTTTGTCCAATATTCATTACCTATTCTTTTTTTTTTTTCAAAAAGCCCTGGTGGAGCAGTGGTTAAAGTGCATGGCTGCTAATCAGAAGGTCAGAGGTTCAAACCCACCAGCCGTTTGGCAGGAGAAAGCTGTGGCAGTCAGCTTCTGTAAAGATTTACAGCCTTGGAAACCCTATAAGGCACTTCTACCACATCCTATAGGGTCACTACAAGTTGGAATTCGACTTGATGGCAACAGGTTTGGTTTTTGGTTTTATTCGTTTTTTAATTCAAATTTTACTTAAAATTTAAATATGAATTTCATTTGCATGCTTCAAAATTCAAAAAATTATAACAAGGTATACATTGAAAAGTCACCCTCTCACTCAGTCTCCTAGTCTACCCAGCTCTCATTCTCGCAACAGAATTTACCTATCAGTAGACTGACACAGGGGTGCTTGCTTTTATTACACTTAACAAAACAATTAGAAGATCTTACCATAGAAGTACACAGAGAGTTTCTTCAAAGTTTTCATCTTTAACAACTGCATAGTTTTCACTGTATGAATACATCAGAATTGTTATTAGTTCCTTACTGCTGCACATTTAGATAATTCTCAAAATTTGCATTGCAAACTGTAGCACTTTGTACTTGTGCATACTATTTTATACTTCATTGAATACAACTCTCAAGTAAATTTCCAGACATGGAGGAATTGCTGAATCAAATAGTCAAGACATTTGTAAATTTTTTAAATTTACTGACAAATTGATTCCCGTAAGAATTGTACCATTTTAGACTCTACCAGCAATATATGAGAGTCCCTCTCAACAAATTATCAGATTGTGGTGAGTAAAAAAAATGGTCTCAGAATAGTTTCTCTAACACTGAATGAGATTTGCATTCCTCTTACAATGAGTGATACTGTACTGTCTGAATTCTGCTGATGTTCTTGGTCTGTATTCATACTAGGTTTTTGGAAATTTTCTTTTTGATTTCTCACACGACTGAAAAATTGAAAGATAAGATGTTTAGTTCAAACATGAGTTGCAGATAGGTTTTTATGTTTGTCATCTTTCTTTCATACTGCTTACGGTTTTTTTAACCATGTAGATTTTTTTTTAAATGCAATCAAATTTATCAATATTTCCTATTTGCTTTTGGGATTCTGAGTCATAGTCCTTTACCCACCCAGGTTACAAAAGTGTTTCTCCATGTTTTCTTCTATTAATTTTATGATAATTGTCTTTTACATTTAGATCTTTGATCCATTTTAAAGCTTTTCTATTGTTTACTTTCTCTATCTAAAAAAAAACCTTAACCGTTGAGTCGATTCCAACTTTGTCTCTAATGTCAATTTTTTTTAATATTTCATTTTCCCCCCCTGTCTGAGGCTGGGTTCTCTAGAGCAAAACCAATGAAATGTGTATGTATAAATATATATAGAGAGAGATTCATTTCAAGGAAATGATTCACGCAGTTGTGGAGGCTGGCAAGTTCCAAATCCGTGGGTCAGGCATCAGGCTGGAGGCTTCTCCTGACTCACGTGGTTCCAGGGGCTGAGGAGCCCAAAATTGGCAGGTCAAACAGCAGGCTGCTGGCTCACATCCCAAAAACTAGAGGTCAGACGATGAGAGTAGGATGCAGGATCGAGGGAGGGTGAGTTCTGCCAGAACATCCATATATATTGGATGCAGGCCATACCCCTAAGGAAACTCTCCTTTCAAGTGCTCGCATCCGATCACAAAATGGAGGATGATTATGTCATATGTGCCAAACCACTGAGAATCACAGCCTAGCCAAGCTGACACAGAGCCTTAACCACCACACCCGCTAATTGAAATTTCTCCTTTATTACGTACTATATCCCTAAAATATGTGTATCTATTTCTGAATTTTATTTTCTGTTTCATAAATTTTTCTGTTCATGTGCCAGTTTCATACTGTTTAATTACTGAAGCTTCATAAGGGGCTCCCTCAATGCTCTTTTTCAGAATTTTCATTGCTTTTCCTCTTTATTTTTCCACATGAAATTTAGAATTAATCATCTACTTAATAATAAAAACAAAAATCTATTTTATTTTAATTGGGATCATACTAATCTTAACTTACAGTGAACTGATATCTTCTAAGTGTTGAAGCACAGCATATGTCTTTTCATTTTTTAATAATTTTACGTATTTCACTAGTTTTTTTTTTAATTTGCATTTCTTAAATTTCTCCATAGCAATTTAATCTTTTTCCTTTCGTAAATGATGCATTTTCTAACTGGTTGATGCATGCATGACAGCTATTTTTTCATACATATTAATTTATCTCACTAACAGAAATATCTTCCTATTTATAATAATTTTTCATTTGATTTTCTTATATTTTTGTGTGCACAATCATACCATATAAGAATTATGATAATTTAATTCCTTTCCTTTTTGGATTTTCTAATTTATTGCTGTCTTCATTGCACTGACTTGAACATTCAATTTAATGTTGAACAACAGTGGTCAAAACATGCTTCTTGTGTTGTTCGGATTTGAAGGAATGCCACTAGCACCTTTCCGCATAATGCTATCTTTGGGCTGATATAGATAATAGGGAAGTATCCATAGATTCCCGTTTTTTGAGAGTTTCATTTTGTTTGGTTTAGTATTTTTGAGGGATTCTTTTTTATTTGTTTTTGGTTTTTTGAGGACTGTCTATATATCACTTTATGTTATCTGGTGAATGGATATTCACCTTCACTGTTAGTTTTTCATTTATGAATTGTTGTTGTTGGGTGCATCAAGTGGATTCCAACTCATAGTGACCCCATGTAACAGAGTACAACTGTCTCATAGGGTTTTCTAGGCTGTAATTTTTACGGGAGCAGATTGCCAGGTCTTCTCACCTACAGAGCCACTGAATGGGTTTGAACCACCAGCCTTTCAGTTAGCAGCCAAGCGTATAACCATGGTGCCATCAGGGCTCCTTTTACAAACTAGTGTCTTGTAATTTGTCTGTCAACATCCATTTCATTCATTTGAGTCTGGATTCCTGATTATGACCCTTTCTTTCTTTTTGTTTGTATTTGCCTCAGGTAATGTTGCTTTGTCCTTTATAAATTCACATGTTTTAGATTACATTTCCTTAACATGTCTCCTGTATGGAGCATAGAGTTATATTTTGTTTTGTAATTCCGTATTTCTTCATTTAGTTAATGAGTAAAAGAACATTTACATTTTTGATATGACAAATAAATGTTTTATTGTGTTATTTCTCTATTATTTTCCCTTGTGCTTATTCTTATAGTATCTTTATATTGTTGTGCAAATTTTCCTTATTTTTTATTTAGTACGGAAATATTTGGAAATTCCTGGTCCAAACAGATGCAGAGATTCAAATGCAAAGAGACATAGTCTAAGAACGCTACTAGACAGATGGATTTTTCCCAAATCCCATCTTCTCTGCAGCCATGGGGGCAAAACGCTTCCTAAAACTATCCCCTGGCAACGTGATTCCTTGTGCAGCCCACATTTGGTCCCTCTCTGCACTACACTGGGCCAAGCGTGCATCTGGGCCAGCCCCCTTATTCCTTCCCAACCCTGCAAGTGTTGTTTGCTACAGAATGAGCCCTCGCCTCCACAGAGGTTGTCTGTGGTTTTTCTGGAGGTTCCTGACGTTGCCCTCTCCTGGGTACCCTCTGCACCGGACTGCTCCTTGTCTTCACTCTTCCTTTCCAAAGGCATCTGTTGAATCTCAGCTGCTTTTAGAAGTTCTTAAATATATTCTGGGCTATTGAACATATCTTCCTCCTGGTTCATCTAAAAATGTACTTTCGGGGTTCTCATTAGTGCTTTTGGTTTTGTTTTGTTTTTTAAAGCACAAATGAAAAAAATTCTGACTCTACAGAAAAATTCTGATTTACACAGGGGGTTCATCCTATAATTCATAAAACTCTCTTCTCTCATGCCTTTAAATGCCATCATTTCTGGGGCTTTTTTCTATATTTGTGACCCCTCCTTTTTTATTCTTCTTAGATAGGATCTTGTTCCTCCTTGGTCCTTTATATATTGACTTAACCATGGTTTTGTAGTAGTCATTCTTTTCTTTCAATTTTTTAATTATACTTGGAATAACACATCTGGATAACTAGCTTAGAAATTGTCTTTGGAGCACAAAAATTTTAAATAATGGACTGCTCAGATGTGTATACATAATATAAAATCAATAAGACAAAGTAAAAAGTGTTTTATAGAAGAAATCTAAATAATTTATTACATACTCTGACCTTGAGGAGACAGAACTCCCTACTTCTTAAGAATGGGCTGCTCTTAGTGACTCCTTCCAAAGACGGCAGTATGGGAAGGGGAAAAAACTGACTTTACAGTGGAGAAAACTGACAACTATTTCAGCCAGATCATCAAGGTTAACCTCAACCATGATAACTCATGTTGACAGCATGGAGCCTTGATATGATGTGATGGCACTCTACCTCTGTGGTTTTCCTTCCGAAGCTCATCACCTCAGTCTAGTCAGGAGACAAATATCAGACAAATCCTAACAGCCATTCTACAACCCTCCTGACCAGTACTTCTCAAAACTCTGGGGTCATCAAAACCAAGGAAATTCTGAGGAACGGTTACAGTTAAGAGGAGCATAAGGAGACATGGGAAACCCTGGTGGTGCAGTGGTTAAGTGCTACAGCTGCTAACCAAAAGGTCTGCAGTTCAAAGCCACCAGGCCCTCCTTGGAAACTCTATGGGGCAGTTCTACTCTGTCCTTTAGGGCTGTTATGACTCGGAATTGACTCGACGGCAATGGGTTTTTAAGGAGACATGAGGAATAAATGTAATATGATACCCTGGAATAGGAAAAGAATATTGGGTAAAAACTAAGAAAATCTGAATGAAGTATGGACTTCAGTTCAGAATAATTTATCAATATTGGTTCATTAATTGTGACAGGTGTGCCACACTAATATGCTAATGATAGAGGAAATCGCGTGTGGGGTTTAAGAGATCTCTGTACTGTCTTTGCAATTTTCTGTAAATCTAAAACTAATTCCAAAATAAACAGTTTATTTTCAAAAGTGCTTTATGATCTATGAAAGACCTTACAAATATAAAATACTCTACAGTCTACTATAAACTGCTATGGAGTCTGTCATTCTTTTTTTTGCTTGTTTAAATTTGCTATAAAATTGTATGTGAACTAATGGTTCAATTTCTTAAAGTATATTTCTAATGTTCTGGCTAAATTTCATTTTACTGTTACTTTCCCCTTCCTATCTCCAGAAGTTGACAGGGAAAAAAATAAAATAAAACTTTTGTAGATCTGTAATTTTCTATACATCACCAAGCAGTAAAGACATCAGCAAAAAATTAAAGATTGTAATTTAGTCTAGCTTTATTACTAATGCATTAGAAATGCGTCTGACCAATTTAAATTAATAGTGTGTTACAGCAATAAAGCTGTTGCCTTTTTTTTTTCTAAGTCAAATAAATACATTTTATAATGGAACTCTAATTTTTTAGTATTCATAATGTATAACTTGTAAAATCTCTATGAATTTCACACAGATAACATTCCCTTCTCTTCCCAATCTTTTCACTTCTGCCGTTGAAGAGTTCTATGGCAGCGGGTATGGTTCCTCTCTAAGCTTCAATGGCCTTGTCTGACTTATTTTCTGTAATCTTTGCTCTTGTAATTTATCCCTAAGTTAAAGTTTATTAGATTTCCTGAATTAAACTTCTCTCATCTGTGTAAGTTTATAGGTCAACAAAGACCAGGAATTTTCTAGAAAGTCTAAGTGGAAAACATCTGCATGCTTATATATTTATATTCACATATACTCATGTACATTCTGCACATTATACTTCTTTTTTTACTGAAGTACGATTTAGCCTTGGTTGCCTTATCCACCGGGGTTTTAGAAGGAGAATCAAGGGGTCCATTCTATGTAAAGTAAGTTAAAGACTCTGATTAGTTAAAGAAAAATGCTCCCTTTGCAGCTGGCGTGAAGGAGGGCCAACTACTTCCCTAAAGCAACAGTTCACTTTATGCTGGCCATTGAGGTCGCATCTCCAGGCTCCTTGCTGAATAATCCAACTGAAATAGTACAGATATACATAATTTAGGATTTAGTTCCCACAGGGATCTGAATCCCCCTCCCCCAAGGTTATTCCACTCCTATACATCAACCTAACTTCATCTATTAATCAAATATTTATTGCATAGGGGTGGAGAGTGATGGTATAAGGCTACAGGGACGGTGGGGGCGGGGATAAAATAATATAAAACACAGGCCCCGTCTCTAGGAGGTGTAGTTATCTTTTCTTAGGCAGAATTTTCACAGAGGTTCAGTTATGTTTTGTGGCTCTGGCTCTCAAACTAGGCCTAAGAATTCATCTTCTCAAATGTGTTTTAGCAGACAATTCATGCTTTGACATTCATGTTTATTGCTTCAGAAATATGAACTTCACAGCTAAGTAACGGTTGCCTAGAAGTATTTAAAACTAAAACCAAAATGTTGTATCATTCTGAATACAGATATTTTACACCAAAGATATAAATTCTGGTCCCTTCTGGAGATCAAGTCGGCTTGTATTACTGCCTCATTCCTTCCGGACAATAGGCTTGTTTAGAAGCAAAGGGTGGAAAGTGTTGAAGAGACGAAACAGTGGGATGGCAGGCGCCTTAGTTATCTAGGGCTGCTGTAACCGAAATACCACAAGTTTATTCTCTCATAGTTTAGGAGGCTAGAAGTCCAAATTCAGGGCACCAGCTCCTGGGGAAGGCTTTCTCTCTCTGTCTGCTCTGGGGGAAGGTCCTTGTCATCAATCTTCCCCTGGTCTAGGAACTTCTCAGCAAAGGGACCCTCGGTCAAAAAGACGTGCTCTGTTCCTGGTGCTTCTTTCTTGGTGGTGTGAGGTCCCCTATCTCTCTGCTCACTTCTCTCTCTTTTTATCTCTTGTAATATAAAAGGTGATGCAGGTCACACTCCAGGGAAACTCCCCTTACATCAGGTCAGTGCTGTGACCTGAGTAAGGGTGTTGCATCCCACCCTAGTCCTCTTTAACATAACCTAATCTTGCTTCATTAAACACAGACAGAGATTAGGATTTATAACACATAAGATAATCACATCAGATCACTCAATGGTGGGCAACCACACAAAACTGGGAAAAAAGGCCTAGCCAAGTTGACACATTTTTGGGGGGACACAATTCAATCCATGAAAGCTAGTATCATTTTCTTTGTAGTAATACTGCTTCCTCCAACCATTAAAAAAAAAAAAGGATTGCTTTAATGTTGCGCACATTCATCAAACGCTAAAAGCAATCTTTATTTTACTTCTTTGACACATGGAAATGTATTTATATTAAGCGTAATTTTAGCATGAAGACAAATACACTTAATAAAGTATTGATTACCAAAATAGCTGATGCTCTTCACGCTCTAACAAAATGCATATTTCCCTTTCTAAAATAAATGAATCATATGTGCAGATTTTCAGCTTTGTTATCCAAGTCTGCCAAATAGCATTAAGATGTTTGCATAATACACAGTTATTTAGCAATTACTCTAAGGATATCTATATGGAGAATGTATGGATCTTAAAGCATCCATAAAACTGTGATTTCCCATTAAATTTTTCCCATGAAACACAAAAAAGTATTTGAGAAGATATCCTTCTTTTTCCATTTTAAGTTGGATTGAATTCTGATACATCAGGGAGCAAACATCTTGGTTTACTCTGGATTTCAGCATCTGATGCTCAGAATCGTAGTTCAGTAAATACAACTTCTCAAGTCTTATCACAATATTAATAAAATGTGTCCATCTCTGCATTTCTAGTTGTTTTGCAATGCCTTTGACTTAAACCTGAGTAGAGGTTGTTTATGGGGTCCCTGGGTGGTACAAATAGTTAATAGCGGGACTGCTAATGGAAGGTTGGAGGTTCCAGTTCACCCAGAGGCTCCACAGAAGAAAGGTCTGGTGATCTACTTCTGAAAATTCAGCCACTGAAACTTCTATGAAGCACAGTCTACTCTGATACATATGTGGTCACCATGAATTGGAATCAACTCAACAGCAACTGGTAGTGAAAGTGGTTGAAAGAACAAAGAAAAAAGAAAAACCTGAACTCATTGCCACCAAGTCAATTCCCACTCATGGCAATTCCATCTGTTACAGAGTAGAACTGTTCCATAGTTTATTTGGCCGTAATCTGTAATCCTTAGAGGAGCAGATTGCCGGGTCTTTCCTCCGTGAAACTGCTGGGTGGGTTCAAGCTGCCAACCTTCAGGTTAGCAATGAAGCACAAACCATTTGCACCACCCAGAGACCTCAGTGGTCGTGGAAGACGCTGTTTATATGATCACTAGTAACAGGAAATGCATGCACTGCCACAAACCACTTGATCTGCAATTCAAAAGCATTATCGCTCCTAAAAGAGTTATGATTGAACGTGCTCTTAGAGATAACCGTAAAGTTTGATTGAGGAATTCCTCCTGCAAAAGCAAGAGAAGGAATACTAACCCACTGATTTTGGTCATGAATATTCTTTTCAAATGCTCTAGGAATGAAGTTCTAAGTAACTAAATTCCTGATGTGTATCCATTCTAACAGGGATCACCAAACATTTGAGGGTTTCTGAAATCAATGGGAAATATTCACAAGATAAGAATCTTGTTACAAAGACTAATAAATAAATAAACAAAAACTATCTAGGGATCTGAATGTTAAGAAAAAATTACAGGTCATATAATGGGAACCTCAACCTCAGAACAAACTGAAAAATTATATGAAGCGAAGAATCCAGGAATTTGTGTCTTTAGAAATACTTCTTCCCTCACCAGTTATTTTGATGTTTAGCTGAAAATGGAAAACTACTGATCTAGTCCAACCTACCCTGATATTTGAATTTCTTCTGTTTTGTCACACCAAATGTTCATGTGAACTCTGCTTAAACACCTTTGCTGCTCATGCCTACTTCTGAATTCTCATCCACAACTTCAGAAAGGACTAGCTATTATTTGCAGCATCTGCTTAGCCAACACTTACGTATTCATCTGTTTCTCTACACCTAGTCATATACTCCCACTAGGAAAACCCTCCAAGAATCCTTGGAAGAAGTTTTATTTATTGCATGTGAGAATGTCCTGCAGAGATATTTGCATACCATGAAAGATAGTTAAACGTTTGGTCCTTTTAGAGAAATTACAGGTTTGAAATGAAAGTGCATGTCTCCTTCTCCATAATTCTGTAGCAGTTAGCGTTGGTGACCCTTTAAATCTTGAAAATACAGAACGTAAACACTGGACACCGGTTATCCTTGGGGTCGCTTGCTAACGTGGAAACAACATGCTTCGATCCAAAGTTTAGCTTCCACTTAATGGGTTTGCAGCCCTTTTTTTAAAATTCCTGTTGCTGTAATTCATTTCTTCCTCATCCCATTCTTATAATATTAGGCTTCTAACTTTCCCCTTTCTTTACCTTCAATTTCTTAAATACATATTTCAACCAGCAACAAACAGATTTCTCCTGTATAGAAATATGTTGCTCTTTTCCTTAAATTTATTCAACGGCTCTTTCGTTTGTGCAGTGAATATTCATTAAGTTCATATTAAGTGTCTTGCCCTGGGCTAAGTGCTAGGTTGAGGGAAACATGTCCCTACCTTCCTAATGCTTACAGTCTGTTGAAGTTGTCTCTTCCTAAGAATGGAATAGAATTCACTTTCTTAGCCTGCTGCATAAACACCCCAGCACACACGGCCTCCTCTGACAATGTATCTTCCATCATCTTCCGCCTCACTTTATACACCGAAATGCTTTAGTTTTCTCTGTATGTCACGCAGTTTGATGTCTGTTACGCTCTTCATTCATCTTCTCTGTGACTCCTTCAAAATACACCTTCAGCGCCATCTACCCCCGATCTTTCCCCGACACCCATTCCCAGTCCCCTGCAGTAAATCCCCTTGTTCTGTGCTCTGAGGGCTTCTAGTGCTCGTCAGTATAGTTACTGACATCGTCTGTTTGCAGGCCTGCCTTCCACACTGGCTGCTCAATTCCTCAAGGGCAGGAACTACATTGTAGCAATTGATACATCTGGAACATTACATTGTGTCTAACTCATAGTGGTCCCTCACATAATTCCCTGAACGTGCATCGCTTGGGACTTGTTTACTCATTTGTTACAGAAGATATAAAAACCCGTCTTGAATTTGAGATCCATTAAAAAATAACTTGCTTATTATTGTTGTTAGCTGCCATTAAGTTGATTCCAATTTGTGGCAATCCCATGTGTGTACATGCTCCATAGAGTTTTCAAGGCTGTGACATTTCTTGCCAGGTCTGTCTTCCGTGGTGCCTCTGGGTGGGTTGAAACCACCACCATTTCAACTAGTAGTTGAGTGCTTAACCATTTGTGCCACTCAGGGACTCCTTAACCTGCTTATTAAAGCTCCAAAAAAGCAGGAGTCACGTTGACAGGAATGTCTGTTTCTAAGAATCTTTTTTTTTTTTTTTTTCATTTTTACTATTTATTATCTCTTACCAGGGCAGGAATGGTAACATACAGTTTTTATATAGCCCTTCTTTGTTCCAACCAAAACCCACTGCTGTCAATTCTGACTCACAGGAACCCTACAGGACAGAGCAGAACTGCCCCATAAGGTTTCCAAGGTTGTAATCTTTACAGAAGCTGACTGTCACACCTTTCCCTGCGAAGCAGGTGGTGGAGTCGAACCGCTGACCTTTCTGTTAGCAGCCAAAGCTTTAACCGCTGTGCCACCAGGGCTCCTTCCTTCTTTGTTACTCAAGTCAAATATAACAGACAGCTGTTTATAGGACATTGTTTAAAAGATAATTAGAGATTTTAGTGTCCCTCCCCCAGTTAATTCCCAGATCCTCAAATTATTCTCTCCTGTTATGTATGTATCAATGAGATTTTTACACCATTTTTTTCACATAATTAGTGTTATAGATTTGTGCCAGGTTTACATATTCCTGTTTCTAAACATTCCTAGGAATATCTACAGTATGTGTCCTCTTGGCACACAGATGTATTAAAGAGTTTTAAAAATAGAAATTAATATGGTATACATAAGAGTAACCAATGGGTTTCTGTCAGCTGCCTTTAGACTAAAACCTTCTGAGGAGCATCAGTCTTTAAGATTCATTTATCTCACATGTAACCTTTGATACTTCTTTCTGGGAAGGGCTTCAAAAGTTTACTCATTTTCTTAGAAAACGGCACCATAACGGGCCCCATAGCTCTAGCAGAAAAATGACTTACCTCTCGCTTGCCTTCACACCTCATGTGGAAGCCCTGTCTACTACTTCATGAAAGTAAACCCCAGATTCAACCCATCTTATCTCCTCCACCGCTATCATTCTATACACCTTCATTACTGTCTGCCTGAACTATTGAAGGAGGCCCTGGGTGGTATAAACAGTTGGCAGCTTGACTATGAGCCTGGAGATCTGTTCTTTAAAAGGTCACAGCCTCAGAAACTCTAAGGAGCAGCTCTCCTCTGCACCCATAAGGTCACCAGGAGTCACAACTGACTCAATGGCAACCAACAGAGGACTATTACAGGATGTGCTTATCGGAGCTCTTTCTATTTTTTGGCACCTACATTCAAATTTTCAACAAATTAACAAGAGTGAAAATAAAATGTAACTCAGGGGATGCCATCTCATGCTCAGAATCCTCAATTGTTTCCTGAGCAATTAGAATAAAGTCTAAACTCACTACCAGAAACTTCTCAGCCCAACATAGCCTGACCTCTCTAGTTCTGCTTCACCTCCAGCCCCTCTCCATCTCTCTCTCAGACACACTGGCTTCTTGCTGGTCCTTGAACTGCCCAACCTTGCTTCCACTCTCATCCTGGGATGCTATTTCCCCCAATTATTGAATGGCTAGCTTCCTCGCTTCTCAAATTTAACCTCCTCCAAGAATCCAGGGACTAAATGGGAGATTGAAAAATTTAAGTGCTTTTAAAATCATGCTGTGCAGGTAGCTGCTGGTTTCACCTACATGGTTGGCATGAGTAATGAAAGTTATGAAGTCAGCCAAGATAAGAGCAACATGACAACAAAATGCAGAAGTTTAACAGTAAAATCCTTTATGCGTCATGAAAACCCCATTGATTCTCAGAAGCGCACAGATACGTAGATTAAGCGCAATCAAATCAATCACATTGTTGAAGGTAAGATAAATCACCCCAGGAATTACACCTGGTTTCTATTATACTGACAAGCCAGCCAACGTCCTAATGTTATTATCCTTTGGTTCTCTGAAATAACACTTCCTGTATAGAAGTATTTTGTGTTTTCTTTCTTCTATAATGCAATTTTCAACGTAGTTTTCTGCACAGGCACTGCAGCTGTGTTTTCATGGTGCTCTGCTGAATGGGATTTTATAAAATGGGATTTTATATAAATCAGAAATTGGTTGCATTTTGAAGCTGTCAAATTTCACCCTATCCCGGAAGAACTCTGCTTGAACTCTCAACATCAAAGACTAATACACTGATGGAAGTGTTTTGTTCTCTTGGAATATATCCTCAGTATTTCTTCTGCTACAGAATTGGTCACAAAATCACCAAGATCCTTTTGGAATAGTATAACTCTGTCTACATCCTATTTATCCATCAAAGCTTAGATCAAAGGAAACTTCCTCCAAGGAGCACTGCCCCATCCTCCCAGTCTCCCAAATAGAAGGCAGCAGGTAGTTGTCATGGATTGAATTGTGTTCCCCCACAAATGTGTGTCGCACCTTGGCTAGGTCATGATTCCTAGTATTGTATGATTGTGTCATCTGATGTGATTTCCTTGTGTGTTGTAAACTCTCCCACTATGATGAGATTATATGTGATCTCCTCATGTGTTGTAAATTCTATCACTGTGATGAGGTTATACTGATGAGGTTGACAAG